>NC_085060.1:2609681-2918704 GCF_963662255.1 Cinclus cinclus
CACAGCCTTATGAAAGACTCGCTCCTCCCACCCCCACTAAGGCAAAACAACAAGACCCCCCCCCCAAGTAAAAAACACAACCAAAACAGCTGTCATGAGGTCTGTGCATGTCCTGATCCTCTGGGAGATCTTCTGGATGCATTTCTTCTTCAGTGTGGAGGTAGTTTTTGCAGTGACTTTCCAGGGTCTTCTGTGGTTTTTAATCTAGACTTACCAAAAATATCTGGTGTGGGGCTGTTGATAACTCACAAACAGGGCTGTATTCCCATTCCATGGAGCTTGCAGTATAGCATTTATTTTGGCAAATTGTCAAAATGTAATTAAGGAAACTAAGGAAGCAGAAACTGATTTCCCAGCCTAATACCAGGCTATAAAAAATTGTGAATTTGCATCTGCAAAATCCTGAAGGTTCTGTTTGCAGAGAGATGTGCCTTACTTCAGAACCCTCTCATTCCCACAGCTTGTCTTCTGCCAGAAATAGGTCCTCTCAAATGCCTTCTCTTGTCAACATCTGGTTCCTGCTTTTCACACTCCATGCTTCAAATCATCTCCATGGGATCTGGATTCTGCGTGGCAGAAAACAGGGAGGTTTGGGGCTGTATCCAGATTGAGTTTTGCACCTCCTGCCCCAGAGCTCTCCTCCCCTGAGACTGTGCCTGAAGGAAGTCTAGGTTGGGAGGTTTGCTCATTCCCAACCTCTCCTAAGCCAAAAATGCACTATCAGTGTGAGGTGTTTTTAGCCAAAGTGTTCAGCTTTAGGAAGGAGCAGTGCTCACCACCAGGATCTACTGGCACTTCTTCGATGAACCAGGGGAGTTTGTCACAGACTGCCTTTAAAATCTTTACAGTTCAGGCTTTGCTTGTGAAGTGTCTGTATTCTAGGAATGGCCCAGCATCACTGCCTTGGTTGATCCAAACCCCCTCTGCTTGGTCTGTGCAGATCCAGGCATTGTCAGTTCAGTTAGTTGTCATTTGTTGCTGAACTGCAATACCAAAATGCACCTTTGATCATGAAATCATTAATATCATAAATACCCTCAGTGAGAGAGATTCTCATTAGCAGTAGCTGATGTTTGTTACTCACTGAACCTTGCTCTCCCCAGCCACTGCTGAGGCAGTCCTTGACAGCAATTGCTGGGATCAGTAGTTCTGAATTTCATTATGAAGTGCAGTCTATGATGTAAATGTGTACCAGTTGTGCTTGTAGAGGAGAAGTACTCATTTTGGTGAAGACAAAAAGATTCTCTTTAATGTTCTGCTTTTTAACTCAAAGCCCGATGTCAGGGCATAGATTATGTATGTAAAAAAGTCCTGAGTAAACAGCTCTTGCATTTTATCTGAGAACCACCAGAAAAATCCTGTTGTGTGAGGGCAGAAGAGCTGTGCTGGGGGATGTTAGGAAATCAGGGTACTTGTATTGCAGTGAGGAGAGCAGTATCATGTGCTGCTGGTTCAAGAAACAAAATATTTCTGTAGCAGGATTTGGTTTCTTACTATCTCTACATGAATATAGAGTATTTTTATAAATTAGATTACACCTGTATGTAATGTGTGGTGTTGTTACATGCTGAGACACATCCCTGCTCAGGTATTCCGTGAGGTTTTGTTTTCAGTTTGCAGTGGCAGAGCTGTTCTTACAAAGCAGATCGTTACCCAAAGCTGGTTGATTGTGTTAGGGTGGGTTTCAGTGCTTCACAATCATGCAAATATTTAAATTGTCTGGTTTGTTCACCTTCCTTCTCTGTGTTGTGCAGGTGAAAGGAAGGTATTTGGATATTTCTGTCTGTGCTGTGGGGGGGGTCTCAGTCACTCCAGGTGGGAGTTTCAGTGCTGGCTGGGGAGTGGATGGCATGGAAATGACACATCACCCTCCCACTGCAGGAAACTGGGAGGTAATTCAGGGTTGAATTCCTGGTTAGTAAATAAAACAGCATTAAGAACTTTTTAAACAATTTCCAAATATATTTTTAGAGCACTTTGTCTTCAGCCTTTTGTTGTCCAAATCCTGTGTAGGTTGAATGTTCATGGCTTTACCTCCAACTTTTTCCCAACACAGGTGTTTTTTCTAGGCTTTATCATTTTCTGTGAAACTCATTGTTTGATCCAGGTACAGCAAAATAAGATTTTTTTTCCAAACCAGGACACTTAAAGAGGTGCAGGATAATTATCAAGGAATAAGGAACAGCAGCTGCTGGCTGGGAGGGATGTGAGAGCAGCTTGTAGGGACACCCAGAGGACCAGACTAGGGGAGAGGAAATAACTGAGCCCGAGGGGGTGGGGGCAAGGTGGTTGTGATAAACTCGGATTTTTGAAAGCAAGTTCTCTGTCCAGCACTCCCCAAGGGTGAGGTAATGACTTCTAGGATGTTTATCTCGTGATTAAAATATTACAAAAGGTGCTTTACATTGAAGAACCAAAATCTCTTTCAGTTTGAATGTACAGTGCAAGTGGAATCATGTGTGGGAGATCAGTGTTTTCCCAAATGTAAATGTTTTTATATGTAAATAGGTTGCTTCTGTTGGAGACAGTTTGGATTCAGAAATTTAAAGAATCACTTGGAAACACTTAGTTACAAACAATATTGTATTACTCCTTTGTCTATCTTATTGTTTTGTGTCTAGCTATTTATAAACCTGTGCTCTATTTAATAAAAAAGTACATATGCTCCAGGCTTTAAAAGTTACTCTTTGAATCTTACCAAACTTACCTTTAAAAGTTTAAAACACTTGAAATGTTATACAAAAAAAAAAAGTGAAGTTGCCAGAACACAGTGGAAGCAGGGCAACATTTATTAAAAACTACGCTTATTATTTTTTTGCTTAGAGCTTCCAACAAAATGTTTTAAACTGGAGGACTTTTGTTATTGAGTTTTAGGGATGAAGAATGGAGAAGTGAGTGCTCGTTGGAATGTTAATGTAGGGCTGTTACAGTTCTTTGCATGTCAAAACACGTTGTCTCACATTTCCTATTCTTTAAAGACTGTGCTTCCATCATTCTAATGGCAATTATAAGCTCTGTAATAAAAATGCAGCATCCCAAGGCTGTTTTAAATCATGTTCTTTTGTAGCTGTCTCAGCAAAAGGCCGAGGATGGGGGTTAGGTGTAGTTCCAGCTCTGCTAAACACAGCCATGAGCAAACACTGGGCCTGTAGAGCTGGGGGCAAGTGGGGCTGGTGAAAGTTGGGAAATTGTGGAATAATCTTATGTGGGACATCCCTGCGTTAGCAAATGGGGAAGAGCAGAGGCTGCTGGAGGTCACACAGTCAAAACCTGTCCCAGCAGAGCCAGAGCTGCTTCTCCAGGACTGAGCTTTGTAACATCTCCACACCCTTTGGGCAGGCTCTTCCAGGGGTCACTCACCCTCACAGTTAAAAAGGGTTTCTTGTGTTTGGATAAAATTTCTCGTATTTTGGTTTGTGCCAATTAACCCTTCTCTCTCACTGGGTGTTACTGAGCACAGTCAGGTTCAAGTTGTTATCCAAGTGTTCCCAAGATGAAGAACTTTGCTTTTCTTTTAGACACAACCCTGTAATTTCATCCTCTAAGTCTGTCTCAGGCCTAGTATGCCCCATCAGGTGTGGAAACCTACAGTTTTAGCACTTGTGGTTTGGAAAATGCAGGTTTGTTGCACAAAAATAGTAACCAAAATATTTGAGACTATTTAATTTAGACCTTGAGTTATTTCAGATTAAGGCAATGTGTGAACCTTCTCGTTTCATATGGAACTGTGTTGTTTTAGCTCTGACTGAATTGTAAATAAATAAAAAGCTAAACAAAAACCTCATTAAGTAGCCAGGACTAAGCAATGATAGATACAAAAATCTCTGCATTTGTCTGGCCTACACACTTCTTTGGGATTCAAGAAATGCCAACTTTAATATATAATTAAAAATTCCTCCTGGAATTTTAAAATGTCTCTCCTTTGCTTAAACGTGAGACGTTGATGTTTCCTAAGTAAAAGCAGGAGCTGTCCCAGAGTAAATCCTGTTACAAGTCCCTGATTTCAGTTGAGTAGATGCTAAACTGTGGTGGCAGTGAGCACAGGTAAGGGGTGAGCAGAGGTCTCACATTCCATAGCACTGTTTTATTAGGGGGAAAATGGCTAAATTATGTGATCTAATTGAGGTTCATTCTGCATTGTAAAAAATCAGTGGAACAAATACCACCTTTAAGGGCTCTGATAGGAAATGATATTGTAGATAATGGTAGGATTTAAATGTTCATTTAAAACTTACTGTCTTTGGCACTAGAGAGACAAAACAATGTCTTCCTGCAGCCTACCCCGGGTTAACACTGGAGCCTCTGCAGCTGCTGCCTCAAACATCACCTTTTCAGCCTTCATGGAATCCATTTTCCATTTTGCCAGCTTGCAGTTCCTGCATGGATTTTTGAACCACTTGCTAGATGCTTTCAGTTCAGGGTGGCTACATCATCTTTTGAGATGCTCTTTCTTTTTTTCCCCTTTTTAAGTAACATTTCCAGACCACATCTCTGCAGAGCAGTATGACAAGTCCTTAAGGTCAGACTCTCATTCCAAATTCAGCATCTGCCTTGATAGCAGAGCTGTGCTATGGGCAATGTGAGAGTTTTTTGGTTTGTTTTTTTTTGTTTGTTTTTTTTTTTTTTTCCCTTCCAGTTGACTGGACAGTTTAAGTAGTAGCTGTGAATTTGTACCATGTCTGCTTGGTCATGAAGGAAAACTGCTGACCAAGTAAGCTTGGGTTGTCTGTATCTCGTTAAACACATCTCTCAACTTTTTTAAGGAGAACTGGAGAGCTGTACACATGGTCAGGTGCGGAAAAAGAGACACACAGGGTTCTTCAGAATTTTTTAATTAACCCCATTTAATTTCATGCTTGGACATCATGAAGCCCTTTGTCCCTGCAGGACTTGGGACTGAGATTGTGCAGGCATTGGCCAGGTGAGGGAGCAGCCAGAACATGTCTGCCTTTATTCTCTTAGCACTGGGCCTGTTTTTCAAGCAGCTTTTCCCCACAGTTCCAGACTGGATGCTCTTCATCATTCCTGCCCCGGTCCCTGTGTTTGAATATTGACCATCTCCTACTGCAAGGACAGGAGAGCACTCAGACCTTGTGCTGCAGCCTGGTTTTAAGGGGACGCTTCAACTTGCAGCAGGTGGTTCTAAAAGCAGGAAGTTTCTGCAGCCTGGGTCACACCACACAGATGGAAATGCAGGTTATTGGTCTCCAAACACAGCCCTCCCCCTGGTCTCACAAACACACCCCAGTGCACCAGAGCCTGTGGCCTGCCTAAACTTGCACGGCCCTGTTCCTGTTGGATAAATGTAGGATCATGCAGGAGAGCTGTGCCAGTCTAAAGTACAGCTGCTGCTGCTGCTTCATACTCCTAGGAATGACTTCCTAGGATGGTCACAGGTCTAACCCCAGCTCCTTGGGTTTATCATTACCAGCCCTTTGCTCTCCTGGCTTTGCTGCACTGGTTAATTTAAAAGTGCAGGGGTTGAACTGTTTGCATGGGCTTTTTTTCTTTAAATATTTGCAGTATATTCTAAATATTTCACAACAGGAGGGAAGGACAGAGAGGTGACCCAAGCATGGAAGTGAGCTTTGAATGTGTGTCTGTTTTCTTCCCCTTTCTTTGTAACTCCTTTTATAAGACACAAATTCTTGTGCCTGGGCCATTCCTCTGTTCTGCCCCCTCAAGTTCTCATGTGACATCTTCCCTATTCCTCTATCTCATCTTCACACAAATAAATGGGGAAAAAGCAAACAAGGATAAAACCAGACAACACTGAATGAGCTATGGCTACACTTCTGCCAGAACACTGATCTTTAAGTGCACCAAGATTGCTCCAGATTTCTTATCCAGTACTTTCCTAACGTATGGAATATAGTGGAGTTGGTCCTATTGAGTAGAGTACTCTTGGTCATTTTTATTTATGGCTTGCTTAGTCCTTTACTCCTGAATGTCCTGTCTATCTGGGGATTCACCAATGTCCTGCTGTCCCTCTTCCCTCAGCTGTGGCACAGGGCTGTCCTAAATCGCTGTGGGTGTTCAGGTGTGACATTCCTGCTTCACACTTTTTTACCCCTAGGAGGTGACAGGCGAGCTTTTGAAATCAAAGCCTTGTCCTAATGAATGAACTCATTTCCCAGGGAAAGCAGGAGGTGCTGCAAGGGCTGGGTTGTGGGCTGCAGCTGGGAAGAGCTTTCCTTTCTGAGTCAGCATGGAGGAATTTAACCTTTGCCTTCAGAGAAAGCAGCACAGCATGAAGTAGTACAGGAAAAAGGAAAGGGATTAATTTCAAAACAGTTAAATAGTTACAGCCCCTGTGGATCCAGAGAATCCCTTCTTATCTCCTCACCAGAGTCCCTCCAAGGTTTGTTCACCTGTCAGTTGTGTTTCTGGCTTGGCAGGTAGAGGTAGCTCTGGCCAGCTGTGCTTCAAGCAGGCAATCCCAGCTCCTGAGGGGAGGCTGGATTCAGGACCAGTTTAGGATTTGTTTCTCAGGCCTTGGTGAAGGCTGGATTCACACTGACACTTCAGATGTCCCTTCCCACAGGGGACACTGTGAGCTCTGTCCAGGGGTTACAAGGACCCACCTGGCGACTGCAAAGTTGGATCTGATCTTCTATGCCACAGGAGAGACCCCCTGGTACCCCAGATTTACTCTGCAGTCAACACTGAGACCATTACTGGACCTAGTTTAATTTGAACCTTGATTGTAGAGTTACAGCAACATAAGATGAACTACAGTGGCACATACTGACAAACTAAAGGGATGTTTCCTGGTCTCCTCCATCCGAATTGGTGACCAGCTCATGGAGATTTCATGTCACCTGTCAGTTTGTTCCCACTCGTGTATTTCAAGGTTTATTGCTGTTGGGACTGACACCTTTAACATGTCTTGGAGGCCAATCCAGGCTTTCCTGAGCTTTCTGACAAGTCTTGCAGCAGGAGACTCCCACCCTTCTGCCTCAGGCTGGGTGTTTTCACTCACGTGTGAGCAGTGCGTTAGTCTGGCTCTCTAGGTACCTTTATGTTTCATTTCTTGTTAGTGGATGCTGATTTGAATCAGAGAATCATTTAGGTTGGAAAAGATCTCTGAGACCACTGGATCTGATCTTTGACTGATCACTGCCTTATTAATGAGACCAGAGCACTGAGTGCCACATCCAGTCTTTCAACATCTTCAGGGATGGTGGCTCCACACCTCCCTGGGCAGCCCATCGCAATGCTTAACAACCTTTTCCGTGAGAAATTCTTCCTGATGTCCAGCCTGACCCTCCCATGGCACAACTGGAGGCTGCTTCCTCTGGTCCTGTCCCTGTTCACTGGGAGCAGAGCCTGACCCCAACCTGGCTGCCTCCTCCTGTCAGGGATTTATGCAGAGCCAGGAGGTCCCCCCTGAGCCTCCTTTTCTCCAGGCTAAGCCTTGCCAGCTCCCTCAACTGCTTCTCATAGGACTGACTCTCCAGACCCTTCTCCAGCTTTGTTGCCCTTCTCTGGATTCTCTCCAGCACCATTCTGTCAGCAGAGAACCAATTTTGTTACCACCACTTTCTCAGCGGTGTCTGTACATTTTTGTGAGCGTGGCAAAAAAATAACCCTGTCAGCAACAGAAAGGCCTATCCTATGGGCAAAAGACAAAAGAACATGAGCTCCTTTATTCACCCAGTACAGAGCATTGCACTGTGCTATTGTCACCCAACGCACAGCCCAGTGCACTGCATTGGAGGCTGCACGTATGTTGGGGCAGGTGATTTTTGTCTGCACTCACTGACCTGCTACAAGGGCGTGGAGTGACAGGACAACAGGGAATGGCTCTGAGCTGACAGAGGGCAGGGTTAGGATTGCCTCCAGCTCTGGGGTCCCCTGCACAGGGAGGACATGGAGCAAGTCCAGAGGAAGCACCAAGATGATCGGAGGGATGGAATGTTACTCCTATGAGGAAAGGTTGAGAGAACTGGGGTTGTTTAGCCTGGACAAAGGAAGGTTTTAAGGCCTTCCAGTACCTGAAGGGAACCTGCTAGAAAGAGGGACAAAGACTATTTACAAGGGCCTGGAGTGACAGGACAAGGGGGAATGGATTCAAACTGAAAGACGGTAGGTTGAGATTAGGTATTAGGAAAAAAATCTTCCCTGACCCTCACTCTGTGAGTGGTGAGGCCTTGGCACAGAGAAGCTGTGGCAGCCACTGGATCCCTGGAAGTGCCCAAGGCCAAGTTGGATGGGGCTTGGAGCAGCCTGGATAATGGAAGGCCTCCCAGCCCATGGCAGGGGGTGGAACGAAATTGTATTTAAGGTCCTTCCCAACCCAAATCACTCTGTGGTTCTATTAAACCTTGCTAAACTGCAAGGTGTATCCCTTCAAACTGTTGTTTTGTCCTCAGTTATCTTGAGAAGTATTTATGTAGGTGACTTAAAATATCCCAGGTTTTGTCTCATCCTTTACGCTTAGCCTGCCCCAGGTCTTTGGCTCAGCCATGAAGTGCCTGGCGTTTACCAGAAGGATTCCCACCAGCCGACACACGTTTAGACATCACTTAGGGGTGATTTTCCCTCAGATAAGGCGCAGAACCGTTAATTTGGTGCTCAGGGTTAGAACCCTTCGCTGCTCCGGCGCCCTCAGGGAGCGGCGGCTGCGTGTGGGACGTGACCGGGGCCGGGGCCGAGGCCCCGGCCCCGAGAGGCGGGAGGGCCGCTGACTGACAGGGGACTAGACCAATAGAAATGCGGAGGGGACAGCACGGACCAATCGTTGACGGGAGGGGCGGGGCGAGGCGTTCTGGGTGGCGGCGGCGCGGGCGTCCTGCGGCAGAACGCGGAGGCAGCGGAGTGGAGCGCGGAGGTCTGAGTGCGAGTGGAGTGATTCCGACCGGTAGCAAACATGTCTCTCTCCAACAAGCTCACCCTGGACAAGGTGGACGTGAAGGGCAAGCGTGTCGTCATGAGGTGAGGTGTTGCGGGGGGAATGTGCGTCCTCTGAGGGCCGTCCTGCTCCATCCTCCGAGCTTGGGCCGGGCCGGTGACCCCCCCCTCCCCCCGGCAGCAGTCCCGAGCCCGGCACGTGTCGATTTGTGCGGTTTCAATTTAATTTTTTTTTTCGCTCGGTGGGTGTTGGAGAGGCTCCTGCATCATCATGGAGCCGGCCCGGCTCCCCTGCGGGGGATGTGGCGGCCCGGGCAGGGTGTAAATCCCGGCCCGGCTCTGCTCTGCCGCCCTGGATCACCCCGCTCGCACGTGTGCCTGCCACAGGCGGCTTGAGGAGAAATCCAGCCTGCCCGCCGTGCTTTTATTCTAGAGAGCTACCCCCAGAAATGCTTACTTCCCAGATATTTTCTTTTTCCTTAATGCAAATTCAAGAAGCATTGCAATAAACAAGTGAAGATACGGCTCTGCCCAGCTTTTCAAGTCCGATAATAATTCAGTGTTTCGCAGCAGGAATAGAATCATAGAATCACAGAA
The DNA here is from genome assembly GCF_963662255.1 of Cinclus cinclus. Lineage (NCBI taxonomy): Eukaryota > Metazoa > Chordata > Aves > Passeriformes > Cinclidae > Cinclus > Cinclus cinclus. Next base: position 2,619,132 of record NC_085060.1, read on the forward strand.
TGGCCTGGGTTGGTAGGGACCTTAGCGCTCATCTCTTTCTACCCCCACGCCAAGGACACGAACACCTTTTGCTAGACCACGTTGCTCCAAACCTCTTCTAGCCTGGCCTTGGACATCCTGGGGTGGGGCGTCACCGCCGGTTTTCAGCACATCCCCATCTGAAACCCTAAAATAGGCATTCATAACTTATTTATAAAGCATCAGTGCCTGAAAGCCTAATGTTAAAGTTGTTGCCAGGTCCTGGGAGATAAGGGCACCGAGGTACGTCGTGATACGTCCTGCTCGAAATACTTTCATTATGGGGTGGTTTGTCCAAGGTCACTATAACGTGGCTACTACGTGTGTGTTATCTACTCTCTGAGTAGGCAGGGATAGCAGAAGTATAGCTCTTCTTATTGGCAGTCTGACAGACAGCTTGCTCTTTTTTCCCTTTACCTCTTCAGCCTTGTTTTGAACTACTTCCCTAAAAATCTGATTATCAGAAAACAGTCTGTGTAGCCAAGTGTTGAGAAGTTTGTTTAGGATTTCCGTGCACTTTCTAAGTCTGGTACAGCAAAAGATCTTCCTATCTCTGTTGAAGTCTGTACCTGACTAATTTTTTGGCCATCTGACTGATTCTTTTTTTTTTGTTGTTTTTTCCCCATTTCTGAGTCATGTTACAGAGAGCAGCCGTGCATTGGCAGGCCATGGGCTGGGTTTGCCCGCTCATAATCTCCGTTAATTGATGCTAATAAATTATTTTTGCTGTTCTCTAAGGGGCTACCCAAACACAGATGAGCTGTCAGGCTCATTGTCTACTGCCTGCATCTCACCCCTCTGAAACGAGTCACCGTGTGCTCTCAGTAGTACTAAAATCGATACCACTTCTTTTTCTCGTGTTCATCGTAATTTTGGCTGCTTAGCTTCCGGTCCTAATGCCGAAGCTTCAGGAAAAGTTGAAAATGGGGAGGGACGAGGGCTCAGGGGAGCTCAGATTTCAATTGTCTGCAAGGGGGGGAAGAAGGCTGAGCTGGACTTTTCTTTTGTGGTTTTGATGGCTCTGTAAAGCAAACTGTTCTTTTATTCGCTCCTTTTAGGATAATGGTGCTTTTCTTTGCCCCTTCTAGAACTGGACCACTGTGCTGTGGGGCTGCCAGTTCAATTTCTTTCTGCTCAGCTTACTCCTGTTCTCCTGGCAGCTTTTGTCCTTCCTGTTTTTTTCACGTGCTGAGTGGGCTGCAGGGGGATTCATTCACTCAGCTTGCTGAACTCGGATGTTCTTTAATGTATAGAACGATGAAGGGTGCACACTCTGCTCTCTGCCGCTCGCTGTTGCAGCCATGGGCGTTCCCTCCCGTAGCTCAGTGAGCAATTTCTGCCTCCGAGGTTACGCAACGCAGCTTCCTGCACATGGGCACAAGGGATGCCAGGAGAAGGGCTGGTGAAACTCCTCCCTGCCAGCCCTTCAGCTGGCACGAGTCAGGAAGTTACCTCAATATCCAAGTCAGGTCTTCCAGGGAGAATGTGATAAGCCACAGCACTCACTGCAGAGAGATTAGAGCTGCAGAGGACAGAAATTAAAGTTTCCTTGAATTGCCTGCTGGCCACAGTAGTCCAGCCAAGTCTTTCAGAAGCCTCATTAGAGAACACAAGGTCACTGGTTGTTGTTCATTCTCTTTCCTTTGGATGTTCCTGAAATCGTATTGTTTAAAAGTAAAAAGTTTTGTCTGGGTTTATTTCCTGCTCAGCATTACTGCTGCTCTGGTCCTGATTAGAATGTGTTGGTGGCCCAGCTTCCTGGAGTTACTCTAGCAGTGGTGGTTCTCCATTTGTGGTGTTATCACAGGCAGAAATGGCTGATAACGCATTGAGTTCAGAATGGAACTTGTTAACAGGGCACAGGTGAACTTCTGATTCTAATTGTAACACTGCTTTTCTAGACAGCATCTTTGCTGGCAGGTTCCCTCACTCATTTGTTAAATATTTAAAATTAGATAAATATGTATTAAAATATTTTTTTCAATATTTCATTTTGCTTCTGGTTTGTTTTTCTATTTTTTTTAGGGTTGACTTCAATGTTCCAATGAAGGATCACAAAATAACCAACAATCAGAGGTGAGCTGTGATTTCCATCCCAGGTGGAGGCCCCACAGTCTGCTGTGTCTCTGACTTCACCCCAGTACCTGGAACGTTGCCATGATTAAGGTTTTATTGCTCCTACCAGAATATTGAAGGTGTCAGAGAAAATCCAACATTTTTGAATTAAACTCCCTGCAGTTGTTAGCAAACTACATTTAACTACAAGGCTGCTACTCACTGTGGTTGCTGTGGAAAGCATATGGAAAATAAAATTGTCTTACATTAGAGATTCCAAACTTCCTAAGTTGGCCATGACCATTTCACAGCCACATCTCTTAGGCTGTATGTGAAAGTTGTCTCTGTTACTATCTCTGTGCCTCCTGCTTAGCCTGGGCCTGTGGTAACTTGCTGCCTCTGTTAGAATAATTGTTGCAGTGCAGCACATAAAACCTGGGGTTTAGAAAGAATGATGCCAGATGTCTGGCCCTGCTTGTCTGCCACTTGCAGGCAGGTGCCACTTTTCTTCATCACGATGTTCTCACTGCCTATCATTTCTCTCTTGGTGCAGGATCCCAGGGTAACCCAGGGAGCCTGCTAGTGCTCAGCTGTGTCCTGCCATTTCTTAGCTGAGCAGTCAGCAGAATTTAGATTACAAGATGCATCTTAATTCCATGCCCTGCACTGCTTGGAAGAGAACAGTGGAATGTATGAAAATAGGCTGGGATGGAGAATTTTGTTGATGCTTTCTTAAGGAATTGTTCTGTCCAGCTCTTGTGCTCCATTTCTTTTGTCATTTTTGAGGGACAACTGCCAAGGCTCATGTGTAAATGGTACTAATCTGCTTGCCTGGTAAACTCTAATTGAGTCCTTATTAATCACTTCTTCTGTGCTATTACAGAATCAAGGCAGCTGTTCCTACCATCAAGCATTGCTTGGACCATGGGGCCAAATCTGTGGTTCTTATGAGCCACCTGGGTCGCCCAGATGGTGTCCCCATGCCTGACAAGTTCTCCTTGGCCCCAGTAGCTGTGGAGCTGAAGGCACTCCTGGGCAGGTAAAGTGAAAAAGCAGCCTGGTATGCATCAGGCTCTCTCTGTCAGGGGACCTGGATGTTTTTCTTTCCACCAGGAAGTCTCTGGTGAGGTTACAGTGTATGTATGTCTTGTGTTTGCAGGGAGGTGTTGTTCCTGAAGGATTGTGTTGGTGCTGAGGTGGAGAAGGCCTGTGCTAATCCTGCTGCTGGCTCAGTCATCCTGCTGGAGAACCTCCGATTCCATGTTGAAGAGGAGGGGAAAGGCAAAGATGCTTCAGGGAACAAGGTGAAACTTCAAGTCTGGCTTTTGTGTGTGCCTGCTCTGCTCTTTGCTGCAGATTGACCGGAGCCAGCAGCCTCTCTAAAGCACTGATTGTGAGCCTGCTCTTAACAGGATGTCAGAGATCTGTAGCTCGGTGTGTCCCACCGTTGTGCAAAAGCTTTGAGTGGGATACAGTGAATTTCCAAGACGAAACAGCTCAAGTGAAAGGCTTTAGCTGACTCTGTCAGAAAACGAGAAAGGAACAAAATAGAGCTGTGCAACAAACTGCTGCTTGTTAGGCTTCAGTTTTGGATGTCTAAAATGAAGACCGATTTGGGGACAGTTTGTTGCCACCAGGCGCATACGAATGATGCTTCTCTTTTGGGTTATATGGCCAATATTTCTGCAGCACAGAGATTATCAAGCCCTTCTCTAAGCCTGTCTGCTCTTCAGAGCAGTTCTCTAGAACTAGGCTGCCTTGCACCTCTGACATTTTGTTGAAGGTCAGCAGAGTGCTTGCTCCAGACAGCTGCTTTTCTTAGCGATGGTGACCCCGCTGGCTTTACAGAGGCCTTGGCTCTGGTCAGACCCAGTGCTTGGAGGGAATGCTGACATGCATTGGTGCCCTTTATGGGCTGACACAGGACTCCTGCAGTTTAGGAACACAGCAGAGAGTCAGTGAGCCTGTGCAGACGGCAGGGTGTAAATGGAGCAAATCTGGAATTATTCGCTGCTAGAACTGTGTGCCACTGAAAGTATAGTGGCAGGGAGAAGAGTGAGGCAAGAATTTCATTTTCTCTGGGAGAAATCCCTTGGTTTTGTGTGTTTCTGTAATTCCCAGGTGATTTAGCTGGGTGTGTGCATATGGAAGCACACACTGCACTGAGCACAACAGAGGATGTGGTGCCTCTCCTAGCAGAGGTGAAAGTCAGTGCTGTGGAAACAGTAATGCAGTACAGGATTTCAGGTTGCTGACTGGTCCTCAACCTGTGTTTTTCCAAAGCAGATGCAGTGGTAGTGGTTCCTTCTGTCAGAGCCTCTTGTGTTCTGCTCACAGATGGTACTGGTTCTAACTGGAGCACTTAGTCTTTGTGCAGCCAGGCAGTTTGCTCAGCGAAGGAGCAGTTGGCATAATTGTTATGCAATCTGTGTGGTCCTTTGGGCTTGTCTCCTGCTCAGACTCTGGTAAAAAGGGCCCCCAAAGCTGTGCTGAACCCAGCTGCCATCTCTTGGAGTGCCTTCCTGCCATTGTCCCTGTGGTGTCACATCTGGGTGCTGGCAGAGGCCTCCCGTGGGGTGCTGAGCTGACAGAGCACAAAAGCCCTTGGAGAGGGGCTGGCCTGACTCCAGTCTGGGCTGTTCCCCTACAGCAAGTGGCAGCTACCTCTGAGCAGTCACCTGCTGCCCCTAGTGAGCTGTGCTGGCTCTTCATGGTGGGAAGAAAAGCTGAACTGCATAAGCCATCCCGTGAGGATTTGATAGGATGCTGGGAGGAGTCTTTTAACAGAAATATACCTGTTCTTACCCACTGCATGCTACACTTACCTCTGCATTTCCAGTGTTGGCTGCTTTCACAGTGGCCTGTTGCAGTGTGCAGGCCTTTTATCAGACTGTTTATTGGTTAATCCTCAATGCAGTTTCTAAATCAGTCCTTCAAGAGCTCAACCTTTTACCTATGTCTCTTGGAGACCAAGCTTACTTTGTTCAGTGAGTGAGCATGAATTTGTTTAGCTTGACCACAGCATTGCCTTGTCCCTCTACACCCTTCCTGTGCTACCTGTGTTCATCACACAACACTTGAAATCTGTTGGAGAGAGACTGAAAGGTTCATGGTGCCGCAGTTCAGAAGCGGGAACAGTCTTCAGCAATAGCAGTCTAGGGAAGTTTAAAGTGAAATTTAAACAATTTAAAGTTTTTTGTTGCTCCTGCTGGACTGGGAAAAAGCAAATGAAGACAGTGACCCACTGGTTAGATTCAAAGCCAGAGTCTCTGGGTACAAACTTGTCCTTCTTTCTCTTTTTAGATCAAGGCTGAGCCTGCAAAAGTGGAGGCTTTCAGAGCCTCTCTTTCCAAACTGGGAGATGTCTATGTCAATGATGCTTTTGGCACTGCGCACCGAGCTCACAGGTGGGTACTCATTTCCCTTCCCTAGGCAGAACTGCAGAAGAGTATCTGCTGTGGAAACACATCACATATTGCCCCTGAGCTCCATTTGGGCTTATCCCACTGTCACTGTGCTGTGTTTGTTCTTCAGGAGTGGATTTACCGGAGGTAGTTGTCATCAGTGTATGCTTTTTCAAGTTTGTCTCTGGGTGCAGAAGAAAGCTGAAACAAGATCTTAAGACTTGTGTTGACTTTTTTTTAGACTTTGAAGTTCTAAAAATTGCTTACTTAGGGCTTGCATAAATTGTCCTGCAAACAGGACAATCCTGCAAACAACAGCCCTCTTTTCAACAAGATTAATCACTTCAGAATAATTTTCATGGAGTGTGTTCAGATATGTGTGCTTGCAGACTGCAGTGATCCTCTTGGAATAAGAAATCCCTGCTCTTGGCTCTTCTTACTTGTCCTCCAGTGTCTTGGATCACTAGTCAAGATTATAAATGTCTTGCAAATCAGTATTTCTCTGCAAAACCAATGTCAGAAATGAGTTGTGTACAGCTGTCTTATCAAACTAGGAAAACAAAGCCCCTGTGTGTTTTCATGCAGGTGGTGGCTGTTCTCATTGCTGCAGCTGACTAAAGGGTTGACTTTGTAATGCTATGAGACATGGGGGTGTTTCTTCTACATGTGAACTTTTCCCTTTCCTCACTTTTTACTTTTTGCAGCTCCATGGTAGGTGTCAATCTGCCTCAGAAGGCTGCTGGCTTCCTCATGAAGAAAGAACTGGATTATTTTGCCAAGGCCCTAGAGAGTCCAGAGAGGCCCTTCTTGGCAATTCTTGGAGGGTAAGACTCAAGAATGTTGTGACTGTGTCTCTCTAACACCCCTACCAAATGGCATGTTGTTTTGGCTTGGTTTAAGCAAGTGTATTCCTTTCAAGTGCACCTGCAGATCAGATTTGTAGCTGACTCCCAAGATGTGAGATGTGGATTAGAGAGGAGCTAAGTGATACATCTGCTCTTGTGATGATAAAATCTGACTGTTCTTTGTCTCTCCTGACCTCTGAGGTTCCCCAAATTGAGACAGTCCTGAGCAGTTTTTTGCCCAGATGAGCCAGGAGAGCAGTTAGAGCCACGTGATGGCCCAGACATTGTCAGTGACCTTTTCCCCCCAGTTCAGGGTACAGGAGTGCTCAGGCTCAGCACTCTGTAAACTGGTATGACCTCTCATTATGCAGCAGGGCCCTGCTGGGGCTGTGTGGGCTCTGCTCTGTCCCAGCAGCTGGTGGGCAAAGGGACTGGAAGGTGCACAGCCAAGTGACTGCTTCTGTGCAGGAATATTTAATTGCAGCCAGTTCTCATCATGTGTGTGCCCAGTCCAGCACAGCAGCTCTGCAAGGTGCATTTCATCAGGTGAATTAGCTTGGCTGGGCAGTCAGGGGAAATCAGGCTCTAAAGGGCCAAATGAGGTTTATATTTAAATAGAAAAGAAGAAATAGAGGGCTGAGTAATGCTCTGGGAAGTTGAATTTTAATGCTGGCCTGCTAACTTGTGAAATTTTTTGCCCATTCCAACAATTCTTTTGTTGGATCATTCTCTAGGGGACAGCCTTGACATACCATAGTCCCAATATTCATTATTTGTTCTTTTTCCTTTTCTCTCTCACCAGAGCCAAAGTTCAGGATAAGATCCAGCTGATCAATAACATGCTGGATAAAGTCAATGAGATGATCATTGGTGGTGGAATGGCATTCACCTTCCTCAAAGTGCTCAACAACATGGAGGTATGAGGAGAACAAATCTGTGTCTGTTCCTAGTGAAGAATGTGGTCTGAATGCCCCTTATATATTCTGAGATTGAGCACTGGCTATCTTGGCTCTCTGCAAGAGTATGGAGCATTGAGAAATTGCTTGACAATCCCTTTGCAAAACTCAGATTGCTGCTATGTCTTTCCGCGTGCTTTAAGAAAGCAATCTTTCCAAAATTGCAGTCTGAGCAGTTTGGGTGCTGATATTCTCTTCTGTCACGACCAGGAGCTAAACAAATGCCTGTCTTTCTTTTCCCAATTTTTTCCTTTAGATTGGCAACTCCCTGTTTGATGAAGAGGGATCAAAAATTGTCAAGGACCTGATGGCCAAGGCAGAGAAGAATGGTGTGAAGATCACTCTGCCTGTTGACTTCATCACTGCTGACAAATTTGATGAGAATGCACAGACTGGGGAGGCCACAGTGGCTTCAGGCATTCCTGCTGGCTGGATGGTAGGTTTGAATGGGAAAGGGGCTGACAGGAGGAGCAGATAGGAATAGAGTGGGTAGGACACCTCTTAAAGGAGTAGAAAGAGTAATTGTGAGTCACATGTTTCTGAGGGCAGTCATGCTGTGTAGAGTTTGTTGGTTTAATTGAATTGAAGCCCTGTTGTTTGTTCTGAGTTTTTAAGTCTAAAGTAGCTTCTGTGAGATTTGGATTAAAACAGCAGAATTCCTCTCCCAGCTTGTAGACCTGAATGCAGTAGAAATCCCTTTTATTTGACTGGAATTTAAGTAGGGTTGGCAAAGCTTGCTAACTAAGGCTTCAAGAATCTGCCATTGATTTCAAATTGACTTACTGGTCTTAGGAAGATAAATACCATCCTAGACTCTACCCTCCTACAGCAGCTGCTGGCAAATCTGTCCCTGCATACAGAGAAACTCTTGTTTCATGAATGGGGTGAGGGGGATCTGAGCTGGGGGTCAGCAGTGAGTGTATCTGTGCCTTCTCTCACTTCCCCTAGGGCCTGGACTGCGGCCCTGAGAGTGTGAAGAAGTTTGTTGAAGTTGTAGGAAGGGCCAAGCAGATCGTGTGGAATGGTCCAGTTGGAGTCTTTGAGTGGGACAAGTTTGCCAAAGGAACCAAAGCTCTGATGGACAAAGTGGTAGAAGTAACTGGAAAAGGCTGCATCACCATTATTGGTAAGTAGTTGTGTTTGTTGTTCTTTTTTTCTAAATGCATGGAGGAAGCTTGTGATGGCCAGCACTGTGATAAAAATAATGGTCAAATTATTTTCCTCATGTTCTCCTCTGTCCTTCAGCTTGAGCCTCAGTTGGACAAAATCTGAATTTCTTGTGTGTCTCATGGATTCTGTTTGTGCTACAGGTGGTGGAGATACAGCTACTTGCTGTGCCAAGTGGAACACTGAGGATAAAGTCAGCCATGTCAGCACAGGAGGTGGTGCCAGCCTGGAGCTGCTAGAGGGTAAATATAAATACTCTTTTTACCTTCATTTGTTTGAGTAAATAATGGAGTTCTGGGTGCTTTACCATGTGTTGGTAGTCAACAAAGCACAACAAGAGTCTTTTCTGTCTCACTGTGTGGAATCAGTTACATGTAACTTTGGAGCCACAAGCTCCTCTTGCTGCTGTTCTCACAGAGAAAGAGAGGAAGGAAAATGGAGAATTCCTGCAAACAGCACAGCGTGCCTCTCCCAGAAAGCAAAAATACTGGGATAGAAAACAAGAGTTGGCTGGATTTTGTCACTGATCCCTCAGGACATGGCAGCCAGCCTGTTTAAAATGCCCGGTTTCTGTTAGGGAAATGCATCAGAACAGTCTGGAATTCTTGCCAGAAGTCTCCTCTTCCTGTTTGGAATTCCCTTGGTTTTGGGGAGCCCTCTAGTGCTCACCTACAAACCAGCACGAGGGTACTTGGAATTCAAAATGGTGAGGATTACTGGGATTCTTGTAACAAGTTCCATTGTTCTCTAAACGACTTTTCATTTCCTCTGGTAATTTGCCATTTCCCAGTGTGTGTAAATTATCCAATGCTGTCAACTCCTCTGCAGAGGAGAAACTTCAATAAACTGCCTTGCAGCTGCTGTTTCCAGCAGAGAGATGGGAGCCAGAGCTTTTGTTTCTGTTGCCTAGGGAGTGATGGAGAAGGGAAAGAATGCAGATGGCTCGAAGGAAACTCTTGTATATTCAAAAGCACAAACTTGCTACATTTTGGCCCAAAATATGGGTTTGTTTGTGTGATCTTTTAAATGTAACGGAAGTCTGGCTAATTAGAAAAGCTGCTGAAGATATAAAAAGGGGAAAAATCCATGAAAACTCAGCATACTAGTGAGTTGTGAACAGTGTTACAATTCAGTCCTGCTGCACAGATTGAGCATTAGAAGGTTGTTTTTCTGTGGAAAGGCAAAACCAGAATGGTGTCTGTTCAGTATTAAAGAGGGACAAAAAGCTAAAAATGCTTTAGAAAACGTTGCACTATATTAATCTAGGCCCTTGTACTCAAAGATGAGCATATTCTTTGATTCCATCAGTTGGCAAGAGACATGTAACTGTCTCAACCTGGGTATTTTAGTTATTTAAAGACCTGAGACTTACAGGAGGCTTTTCCTCTTAATTAATTCTTAAAATTTCCACCACACTCCCCAGAATTCCATTTACATGCCACTAGGGATTTTTAAAAGTATGCAGCAAGTCCCTAAATCCAATCAAAAATCTGTTTGCCATCAAATTTTATGGAAAAGGATGTTGAGTGTTTGGATCTGGCCCGAGCAGAAACTTGGACAGGAATGTGCCATTACTATTAATTAAAGATTGATGGCTGGACTGTGTTAAGAATCTCTGCTGACATCTGAGTGCAGCTGTGCTCTGGGTGGATTTACTGTGTGGAGCAGGTCCATGGTACCACCATGGTCAATGTGGAGCCAAACTCTTCGATTTTTTTCCACATACGATTCCTGATTTAACTGATTTACTTTTTAAAATCAGATCTCTTTGAACGTTGCAAAGCTGTTTGAGCACAGAGAGATCCTTAACCCTGCTGCTGTGTTTTACCTCCCCTAGGTAAGGTTCTCCCTGGTGTGGATGCCTTGAGCAATGTGTAGAGAGCAGAGCCCCACGCCCCGGTCCCGTGCACAGCCCCTGAGATCCAACACTTCAGCGCTTCCGAATTCCAGCTCTGCCAGAGGCAGATCCCAGAATGTAAACAGGAATGGGACCTTGGAGCAGGAGACAGCAGAGATTTTTTTTTTTTTTCCGACTGCAGTTTACATGATGTGGGTTTGTCCACTGTTACCCCACTTGAATTAACGTAGTGAGTTGAAGCTGTTGTTGTGAATTTAGAGTGTATATATTTATATTTTGCCTTTTCAAAGAGATTAATCCCTGTTAGATGTCTATCTCAGAAAGGAGTGCACTGTCCAGCTTCCATCCTAGAGGCATTTTCACCACTTGACACGGTTCAGAAACCAGAGGGGACTCCAGTTTTTTGGAGATTGGTTGTAATAGCTGCTGAATAAACATATTTAAAGTGCTCCCAGTTTGTATGTTGTCCTTATTTTAGATTTTTAGAATGCTCTGCATTAAAATAGCTTCTAGCGTCTGGAGTCTGAGCTATTTTTTCCTATTTGCTCTAAGTATAATATTTTTAAATCTCCTTTTGTTTGTCCAGTGGTTCTATAAGCACCCAGTCATCATCCAAGTGAACTTGGTTGGTAAGGAAGTAAATTGCCACAGATGTGTTATGTTAAAACTTCAATACCCCTCAAAGTAAGATGAAATTTTGAATGTGCAAGTCAAGTAAGAAAAATGCAAGTTCAACTGCTTCTCATCTGGAGAACTTGCCTCATGTTGGGCCACTAATGTGTTCAATGTCAATATGGGGGGATTTTGAAGACTGAGACAGGTAAAAATGAAGTCCCTGGGAAACAATTGCAATGTTCCTCTGTTTAAGTTTGTGGTCCTAAAAGCACTGAAAATAGCATGGTAAAACTGCATAGTTTGACACTGAGGACTGTGTGGGGCGGGTACTGTCAGTGAAGGCCCAGCACGGTGGTTCCAGTGCCTGGAGCTGGATTTCCACCTGTGCTGGCTCCTGTGCTCACTGCAGGGCCCAAATGTGAGCACAGGTTCCCTCAAAACCAAACCTGGGATTTGCCTGGCCTCTGCTTTGGGTTACAGCAGCAGTCACAGCTCTGGTCTGAGGAGAGGCACTGCTGCAGCTGAACTGCTTGTGGATCTTCCTGCTGGATCCAGGAAAAGTGAGTGCTCTGGGGCAGCCGTGGCCTGGTTTGATTCCCAGTGAATGCCCAGCAGTGGTGCTCCCAGGGGATTCTGCACAGCACAAAGCATTGAGGATGAACCATAGGGGGAATCCCTGAGGTAAGCACCAGGTCACAACACAGATTCTGCTTTTCAGTTAATTTCTACATAGGAAAAACTACCAAAATGAAATGAAAGTATGTGTTAGAACAGACACACTGCCACATTTTATCTGGTCGTGAGGCAGTATGAATTAAAACCCCGTATTACTGAAATGTGGTAAAGCTGCTATGAGCTGCGTACTTGTTATAGTTTAAAAGTGACTGTTGCAAAGAAAGTAGAAATAATGCAAATTACTGGAGCGCTGAGGTCTCTTCCTCCCCTCCTCTGTAACTCTCCCAAGCACTGTCTGATGGCACATCAGTGATGAACAATTTTGCTGGGCTGTGCTCATGTTTTCCAGGCAGGGGTGCAGACCTCCGACAGCTGCAGGAACGAGGCAAAGAAAGGAGGAGGCTTGTCAGCCGCAAAAAGACCGTGGATTTTGGAAATCCAGTGCTACACAAACAAGCATTCCACCATGTCTTGTAACAGATCCTCCTTGTCTGGCTCTAGCAAACAAGACCTCGTGACAGCACAGCCCATTTTTGTGTCAGTCTTGTGCCCCTGTGCTGCTGGACTCCCATGGAGCAATAACAGACATTCCCCCAGCCCTCCTTTCTGGGTGTTTACAGTGGAAGGTTGGTGTGTGGCCACTGCCTCTGCTGGTTTTTTCCCCTCTGCATGAAAAGCAACAAAACAAAGCTATCTGTAATTAAGTACAGCAAGCAGTAATAATGCTCTGTACACACAGATGTCTATGCTTATAAAAGCATTTTACCACCTGACTTTGGCTGCTTCCTACTCCCATCTCTAAAATATCCTTTTCTTTCTACCGGGCTTGTCTCATGTACTGTTGTGTGTTCAACACAGGAAACATGAAAGATACTCAGCTTTTAAATAAAAATAAATTGTAAATAAAAATGGATGAAACACATAAACATGAGGCCCACGGGAGCTGAACCCTTGATAGTCAGTACCTGAGTCTTTCAGTGATGGAGTTTCCAGGGCCTTTCTTTAAGTTTTGCCTGCTCATTCTTCTTTGACAGGTTGGCTTTTACATTTTTATTGCTTTTGTTGAGAGTTTCTGAGGCAAGGAATGGTCCCTGTTGAAAACATGGTGGAAGAATAGAAGCAAAGCTGCTGCAGAAAGCCCATGATGTAATGAAGATAATAGATATAGCAGGTTCAGTGGGCTGGTAATAAGAGCCACATGAAATAAAAAGTAAAGAACTAAAATCTTCAGCCACACCAACCCCATGGAACACTTGAGGCTGGGACAGAAGGGCTGGGAAATGCCTGGGGGGAAAGGCCCTGGGGGTGCTGGTCAACAGCAGCTAAACATGAGCCAGGTGTGCCCAGGTGGACAAGAGACCACTGGCACCCGGCCTGTCCCAGCCATGGTGTGGCAGCAGGACCAGGACAGTGACATCCCCCTAACTGGGCACTGGTGAGGCCACTCCTGCAGTGGTGTGCTCAGTTCTGGGCCCTTCACTTCAGAAAGGACGTGGAGGGGCTGCAGCATGAACAGGGAAGGGAGCTGGGAAGGGGCTGGAGCCCCAGGAGTGGCTGAAGGAGCTGGGAAAGGGGCTCAGCCTGGAGAAAAGGAGGAACTTTCTGGCTCTCCCTAATTCCCTGACAGGAGGGTGTGTGTCGGGGGTCTGCTCCCAAGCAACCAGTCATAGATCGGGGAGCTTCAGGTTGGACATTAGGAAGAATTTCGTTACGGAAGAGGTTGTTAAACTTTGGAAGGCGCTGCCCAGGGAGGCAGGAGGTGGAGGCACTGCATCCCTGGAGGTGTCCATCCCTGGACGTGGAGCTCCCATCCCTGGAGGTGTCCATCCCTGGACGTGGAGCTCCCATCCCTGGAGGTGTCCATCCCTGGACGCGGAGCTCCCATCCCTGGAGGTGTCCATGCCTGGACGTGGAGCTCCCATCCCTGGAGGTGTCCATCCCTGGATGTGGAGCTCCCATCCCTGGAGATGTCCATGCCTGGACGTGGCACTCAGCGCTCTGGGCTGGCTGACAAGGCGGGCATCACTCACAAGGCTGCTCATCACTCAGAGATCTCTTCCAGGCGCGGTGGTTCCGTGACTCCCCTGGGCCGAGGCGCAATCCCCGCAGGCGCCCGGCGGCTCCCCCGCCCGCACAGAACTACAGCTCCCGGCCGGCACCGCTCGTCGGCCCGCCGGGGGTTGCCGGGCGCCGTAGTCGCAGCCGCCTGCTGAAAGTTACCGCGGCATCGGCGGGGAGCCCTTGCCGCAGCTCCCCGGCGTGCCTCAGCGCCGAGCCGGCCCGCGGGGAGCGGGGAGCGGCCCGGGATGGACGGGAGGGCGGCCGCGGGGCCCGGCGCCCGCGGGGTAAGGGCGCTGCGCGGGCCGAGGGCGCGGCTGAGGGCGCGGGGCGCGGCCGGCTCCGGGAGCGGGGAAAGGCCGGCGCTGAACCCTCAAGCACCGCCCGGGCCGGGTCCCCCCGAGGTGGGGCAGGGAAGCCGGGCGCTGCCGCTGCCCTCACGGGGGGGATCTCCTCCTCCTTCCCCCGGAGGTGCTGGGGCTCAGCCCGCGCTGTCCGGGGGCTCTGGGGAAGGCTGGGTGTGGGGAGCTGGCGAGGCTCCGGGGCTGCTGGGGGTGTGTGGGAGCCTTCCCTGCTGCTCTGTCCGGCCCCTCCCCGGCTCCATTGTGAGGTCCAGGTGGTGTCGGGGATGTTTTGGTACCCGCGCCTCTGTCCCTGGTTCCTGCTCTGCTCTTGTCCTCACCCGCACCTGCCCCAGCTCTGAATCGAACAGAAACTCCTCCAAACCCTTCTGTTTGGATCTCGGAGAGAGCAAATTTGGAAGGTGATAATCCCCAAAGGGTTAAAAGCTTTGCATCGGTGTATTGGTTCGGTCATCCCCGGTACGGTCTGAGGGTTTGTGGATTTCATCCACAGACTGAGTCAGGCAGGGCCAGAAATAGAAGAATAAAGTCACTGTGACTTTTTACGTATTTATATATGAATTATATATATATATATATGTATTTATATACTTATACATATATTCTTATATAAGAATATAAGTCACCGCGACTTCTTCCACATGGTCCAAGCAGCTCAAACCCCGTCTGCCTCAATTCCAGGATACTTTTTGGGGAAGGTGAGGGCCGGAAAGCCAAATCTTTAGTGTGGAGGAGCTGTGGTGGACACAGAACTGGGGTGATGCTGAACACCCGCTGCTTTTCTTGGTGCTGGCTGCATGTGGTGGGATAGCCCAGCACTTCCATATTTCAGACTCCTGGGGGCTGTTCAGACTTCTCTCAACATCCAAGCCCTGACTCTGGTCCAAAGAAGATCTCCACTCAGTTTTCAGGTTAAAATTTTCAGCGTCGCCTCTGATTAATGATTCTTAATTCAGCCCCAATGCAGTATAAAAGAGAAGATTCCATTTGAGTTCATTTTTCATTTTTGTTCCACTTTCTAATGATAATTTTTCATTAAGCATCTAATCACATCCTAGCATTTCTCATCAGCAAGGCTCAAGGTGCTTTACAAAAGAGGGAAAAATATGATTATTCCAATTATCCTTATTAAGTCTTAGGTTTTGGGCAGCTTCTGTAGATAATACAGGCCATAAGTAATTAAAAATACAATCTAATTAGAAAGGAGAAATCCCTAGTTGTAAACTGAAGTGCCACACTGAAGAAGGCAGTGTCCAAAGGCATGGCCTTGTAACTTAATCTCCCTGATCAGAACAGAATCCCATTAACCCACAGATCTCCCCTCTCCTGACCTGTCTGCCCCAAGGACAGGTAACTCCATGTGCAGGATCCAAGGGAGGCAGCCTCAAGTGATCAAAAGCATCCTGGAGAGTGTTCTATTGAAGTTCCTTGGTGTTTGAATAAAGGTCTTGTGTCTATCAAAATATCCAGCCTGAGCTGAGCAGGGCTGGGCATAGAACTCATGGAGTATTTTAACAGAAATAAGGTTTGGAGATAAGAAGCATTGCTCAAACTGGAGTCCAGAACATTAAAAAAAAGAAAAAGTTGTGGCCTGGATCCAGTTCATCTACAACCTAAATAGAATTCTGACCTGAAACTTTCTCTGAGCTCCTTGTCAAATTACATTAAAGTCGGATATGGGCTTTCCTGTTTGGGAATTTAGTTTGCTTGTGCTGAGCTGGCTCTGTGTATCCCGACACCTGCTTGTCCTGCTGTGGGCTGGCTCCATCAGGATCACTGTTTATGCACATAATTCAGCAGCAGGACTACGTGGATGAAATCCTTGTTCTCATTCCAAATACCTGCTGTCACATCTGAGTTATTCTGTGGGAATGTTTTTGCTCTGATCTCTGGTTACCCAACGCTCAGTGATGACCTAATTGCAACCTTCTCGTTAGGCAGAGAATTTTCTGAGTTTGGCTTTGCAGTTCATCTTCTCTGCTCTGTAACACCATCTACCATCACTTTAGCCCAGTGTTCATGAGGGATCAGGAGGCTGATGAGGGCAGTGCATGTCTCTATACAACAGGTTCTCCCACTGTACCATTGCAGTGTGTAACTCAGAGCAGGTGTAGACCACGTTGTCAATGAAAATTCCTGAGCCTGATGATCTCTAGCAGCTTTCTTACCACTAAAGAACTGCACCTGTGTTAGTCTGGTGTTGTGTAATTTCCTTGTTAGTTGGTGATATAAGAGCAGCTACAAATAAAGCTGAAAAAGCCCAGACTGCCTTTCTGCCTGAGCCTGATGGGGCTTAATCTTGGCCAAATTGGTGTAATTTTCAAATGTAACTCACAGGGATGCCGATTGCAAGTTACGTTGAAATGAGTCCCAAGGTCCCTTAGGGTCTCATACAGACCTGTATCTTGTATATCTTTGCTGTAATTTCTTCATTTGTATAGTTTTAACTGTAGGTCAGTCTCGTTGCTGGAAGCTCTGAGAAGTGAGGCATGGCTGGAGCTCCCAGGAATGCTGGTGGTACTGGGAGTGTGCTGCACATGGCAGGGGAGGACCTGCAGAAATGAGAAACCTGGGAGTGCAGATGTTTTGAGCAGCAGAATGAAGGAAGGTGAGAGGCAAGAATAGAAAAGTCAGGAATAAAAACTAAACCACCACCAAGGTTGTAGGTGATGATGGGTTCCCTAAGAACATTCTCATGGGCTGCTTGGGAGAGGGAG
Organism: Cinclus cinclus; assembly: GCF_963662255.1. NCBI lineage: Eukaryota > Metazoa > Chordata > Aves > Passeriformes > Cinclidae > Cinclus > Cinclus cinclus. Next base: position 2,635,862 of record NC_085060.1, read on the forward strand.
GAGAGAAGAGCTTTCCTGGACAAGTGCATTCCCACGCAGTGAAGCCTTTGCTTTCTTCCCTCGCACATTTGTAGAGCACTCTCATCTTTCTTTCCCTTACCCCGGGAGACATTCCCATTTCTTTTCATTTACCAGTTTTTGGAAGGAGATGAGGCACTGTAGGACTCCCTTATTAACTTAATCTGTGGGAAGTGCCACATAAATCCCTGAATTTCCCAGTCCTGATAGAAGGAGGTGTTTGTGGAGTCGAACGCAAGGTGGAGGTTCCTGCACAGGGAGGGTTTGATGCTGTCCCAGTCCTGAGCTTGTGACTCTTAATCCTGCCTTGCTTTGAAGTCTGAAGCTCAGGAGTCTGCATTAATGATCAAGGGGCAGAGCTGAATACAGAATTCATATGGCACAAAGGTAAAGGTGTGGGTAGGAATGTGGGAAGAGAATATTTAAGAGCAGTCTGGCATGTATAGTTAATAATATTAAAAAAGTAATCATGTTAATTTCCTATAGGTGCTCAGGTTCTCAAGGCTTTGAGCATCTTCTCCTCCCTTGTAGATCACTGGTCTCTGGCTGGATCCTGTCATGTCCACAATATTAAATTCCTTGAAGAGTATAAAACTTCAGGTTTGAAAACTCTTGTCCTTCTCTGCAGTGGGAAACTCACTCTGACCCCTTAGGCAGGAATGTCTGCTCTTCATGTAGTGTTTCAGAGCTGTGCTTGGCATTTGGCTGTCACTCTGTCCCACTCTGCCAAGTGTCAGTGATCCCGGAATGCTTAAAGAGTTCCTTGGGACTCTCAGCAGATGTGAAGCTCTTCTACATTTGAGATTTGTCAGGAGCAGAATGTGTTAGAACAATTATTCCTGACTTTGACTTAAGACTGTGTTAAAACTCACTTATTTTTACCATAGAGTGTGTTCTTTTTAGGGCTCTGAGCTGTTTCTCTAATTCAGGAGTTGTCCTTCCCAATTTTTACTTCATAAAGGAAAATGGTCAAAAGGGCTGTGTATCTCTCTACACATACTATACAGATATGTACAGCATTATGAAGTCTTGTGTATTTTTTTTTTGTGAACACAGGATTTCTTTATGTATTTGATACCATAGTGTAAATGAATATTTATGGAGGTGTCTGAGGTTTTTGGGTCAGCTGTGTCAGGTAAAAATTTCATCCAAATCCCAAGAGACAAACCCCACCTCTGACATTGCATTCCCTTCTTGTTCCCAGGGAATTAAAAAGACAAGGTATTTTAAGCCATTGAACGTGCACTGAGCTTTAGTTCATTAGCTAAGAAGGAGTAGGATGTCTTTCCTCAGCTACATTCAAAACTGAAGAACAAAAAGCTACCTTGAAAAATGGCCTTTGGGAAGCAGATGGCAGAAGCCAAGAAACTTGAACCCTTTGCTAATGAATACTCTGTCCTTAACATTGTCTCTTTTGTTTTCCCACACTTCCATGAGCTGCACATGGGTTCAGTTTGCCAATTTTTAACCCTTCTTCCTGGTGCCTGATCCGAGAACAGTTTGAGAGCTGGGACAGCTGGCACTGAGGTGCTTGGCTTGGGATTTATTTTTGCTGTCTCTCTGTCCCTGTGCAAGCTCTGGCTCAGGTGTTTAAGGCAATCCAGGAGACACAGCTTGGGTGCATCCTGGGGAGAGAGGGAATCAAAGCTTTTCCAGCTTCCTGGCAAAGGGTGGAACAGAGACAGGGCTGGGAGCAGGTTTGCTTTGATGAGAACACAGCAGCATTCCCACTGCGGCTCCCGTTGGGGAAGGTGTTGGAGCTGTGCTAGGACTTTTTTAAGGAGAGCTGTTTTTCTTGGCATAGCCCAAAAATTGATGGAAAGTCAGGATGGAGCCAAGGGATTTGGCATCATGGGAATTTCTCACACCAGTTTGTCTTTGTGTGGCAGCACCACACAAGTGCTTTCTGCTGTGAGAAGCATTTACATCAGATGTTTATTTGAGACAGTGAAATTTTTTCCAGTGAGTGATGATTGCCCAGAGTAAATGCAGGTCTTAGTAATGACTGTGTTGTTTCCAAAAGCATAGCTAGCTCCTAGAGTTGCTGTTTGCCAAATTGTTAGGGATCTAATTAATCATCATTTAAAAACAAAAATGACGTTTCATGTCAAGTGCACATAATGCACTTTCATCCTTCATTTTCTCCTGATAACTGTTGAGCAAAGATCACCAGCAGAGAGTGCTGGTGCTCTTCCAGAATGTGGTAGCAGCTTCCGAAATCCATTGTAAAATAATCAGGCTTTGTTCCATAATTCTATTTTAAGATTTTCACTTACATGAAAATTAAATGTTAATCAAGTACCTGTAACTTGATATCTTGCTCTCTCTAATTATCAGACTTTTTGGAGCTTACTCCAGGGGAAGGACTGCTTTTAGGAGCACATCTATGTATTCGTAAAAATTCTAATTGAAACTTTTTGAAGCAGTTATTTAAGAGAAATTAGTGTATTTTGTTTCAATATTTTTTTGTACCTAACATTTTTTTCTCTTTTCATTTCTCTTCTTGAGTTTCATGTTCAGAATAAGCTGGTTACTCGTCAAGTACAGCTTCTCTGTAGCAGGGGAAGGTGGTTCTGCTCCTGCAATTAGCAGTTTTTGCATGCACATTGCCCTCAGTGTTTCACTGAGACCATGCCTTTACCCTTCCCAGGCAATGCAAGGTTGCTCCCAGCCAGAGAAATTCTGTTGATTTGGCCTCTTTCATTTCTCACTTTTGCGTCTGCTTCTGACATCAGCATTAAAAATGACTTCCAAGGGCTTTAAATCAAACATCAGCCCCTATCCCCCATCCCCATGGTATTTATCAATACAGCTGCACCATTTTAAGGCCTGGGGGCTTTGAAGAGGTTGGGCTTTTTTGGTATCAAATCAGCCATGGTTGTCCCCTCTTAGGCTTTATGGTCATTGAAATATCAGGATTAGCAAGTCTGGTTTTTGCTGCAGAACCTGCTGTACCTTCTTGTTCACTTGTAATTTCACACAATCTTTAGTCCTTGAGAGCAAACAAATATTGTGCTGATGTTCAGTGCCTCCCTCCGTGCCTTATTCTTACAGTTCATTCTGGTCCAAATCACCTGGAAGTTGAGGGAATCTTTCAGCTAATTCCAGCAGATGTTAAGGACACATCTCTTTAAAGAGACTTTAGAGGTAAGAGTGCAGAGAAGCAAGGGAGTGGTCGACTTTTCTACATCAAGATTGTTAACATATAATAGACATCAGTTAAAGGCTTAAAGGTCCATCTTTGGGAGAAGAACAGTGTTTTGTAAGAAAGTCACTTTGTCCAGACTATCCTTATTTTGCCCAAACTACATTTAACTGTAGGACACTGTGGTGTGAATGCATTTAGGGCAAAGCTGAAGCATTTGTTTTTCCATAGTTGGCAGTTGTTTACCACTCTCCTGGATACACAGCTCTCTTCTGCAGATCTGCACAGAGAGGGGCCAAGGTTCAGCAGTTAGAATAATTCTCCTTACAGGTGGTACCTGATCAATCACCTCACGGGTGACATGTCACTGCTGACCTTTATATTACATTTCACTGTGGTAAGCTGTTCCTTTTCTCCCCCTTCCTTGCAGGTCTTTTCTTCACCCCAGGAACCATGCTGCATTTGAGTTACAATCCATTAGAGGCACCTCCCAGACTGACAGACTTTTAAAACTCTTCATACGCAGCAGCAGGAAAAATCTTAGATGAGCTGGGGCTGTGTTAGAGTGTAAATCACAATAGAGACAGGACATGAAGTTGGCTTTGCAGAGGTTTCTGTATCAGTTACTTCCCTCCCAGAAGTTATGTGGTCATCAACGTTTTCTTGTGTAGAATTGGTAAAATAATCCACTTGTGCAGAAAGACACAGCAGTTACTTAGTGAAGGCCAGAGGAATAAGTAGTGTGTAACTGTTCCTGCTCATGTGTTTTGAGAGATAGATTTTTTTCTAGCAATTCCACACATGTCAAGTTTGCTGGTGGTAATTTCTGGTGCTGTTGGTCTGTGAATAGCTGTTCTTGCCATATTGGTGAAAGAAAACTCGTGTAACTCATGCCTCAATCTCTCATCTGTCTGATTCTGTTTCCCTTCAGAAACTGTAGTTGCTCTCCAGCCATACCCAGCATCAGGAACCGAGGGCACCTTTCAGGACTTGTTTCAGCTCAGGGCTGGATGTGACAGCAGCACCAAATCCTCTGCATATGACTTAAAGATGGCTATGGCCACCCTGAAGGTGCTGGGTGCTGAAAGCAAGTGGTAAAACAGCAGCAAAAACTGCAGTACTGCATGTCTGAGCTCACTGTGCATGTGGGCAGCAAGGTTGGGCTTCTGCAAGTGTAGTCTGAACTCCCTGCCTGGCTTTGGACCAACCACTCAACCTTCTGGTGCTTTCTCCACACATTTCTTGGGATTTTTACAGGGTTTTGAAATCTTTTAGTCTTGTTTTGATCTGTATTCTCAAATGTCTTGGCTTGCTTACTTCCTTTGCTTCAATGAGGATCTGTCAGACTGACCTGGAAGTGTCCAAGGCCGGGTTGGATGGAGCTTGGAGCAGCCTGGGATAGTGGAAGGTGTCCCTGTCATGGCAGGGGGTGGAACGAGATGAGCTTTAAGGTGCCTTCCAACCTAAACCATTCTGGGATTCTGACTTTGGCTTCTATGACAAGAAATATACTCCATTTTCAGAAACTCTTGTTCGTTGCTCCTGCTCACGTTCCTGGCCAACATCATCAGCTCTTCTTCTTAGGCTTTTTTACTGTTTCTTTGTATTACTGTCTGTTTACTGTTGGGTTGTTATTTTGCCCAATAATGTATTTTATAGACAAAGAACCCCTCACTTTGGTGGGGACATTCTGTCTGGCCTCAAGAGCTAAATGCCACTTCTGAGCCCTGCTAGCACTTTATGTGCAAGAAGAAAAGCTCTGTTAAACTGGCCTGAGATCAGAGATGCACGGAAATGAATTCAGGCCCCTGTGCACTGAGCTGAGTGGATGCTGAGCTGAGCTGTGCTGTGTCTGTACAGGAGGGATAATATCAGCAGCTTCCTGAGCTCCAGCTGCTGGCGGACAAAGGGCAGCAGAGTTACAGCCATTCCTGGAGGGAGGAACTTTAAGATGGAGGAATTTTAAAGAATGTGAATGACAGCCTCTTAAAGAATTGTAGGTGGAGCAACTCCAGGTTTTCCTAAGCCTGAGATTTATTCTCCTACTTTGAGTTAGGTGCCGTTGTAGCGCTTATCTTTTGTGTGTTTTAGCGCAACCACCGTGACCTTTGTGTGATTGCATAAATTGGCCCGAGCACTCTGGAACAGTTATTAGGAACCCCTTTCTTGTGTTGTTTCCTGAATTCCCACATTGTGGCGTGATGTGTGTATGGAAACTGCTCGCTTCCTCTGCTGGCAGCCGTTCAGATGTGTGCTGGAGCTCCTGAGTACCGGGCTGGGCGGGGAGCTGGGTGAAGGGAGGATACAGGGGGAGAGTATTTTAAGGAAGAGAGTTTGGATTTCATGCAGCTTTGTTCTTTTGCAGTCCTGATAAGGCTGGTATCTCCAGTTGTGTGGGTTGAACCTGAGCAGTGCTCCTGGAATAGGCAGCAGAGGAGCCCAGGTTAACACGCCTCGGGCAAGGCTCCTTGCTCCCCAGTGCCTGCATGAAGCAATAGTTGTGCTTTCCTGATGATTCTGCCTCCTCTCTTTACTCCCATATTTTCTTTGAGCATGTGGGAGGGAGACAGGATGTGTGACTGAAGCACAGTTTATAACTCTTACCCTTGCTCTAGCTGTGCATTTCCCTTACAATACTGCCCCAACAGCATCCAGCAAATGTGGCCTTCAGTAGCTGCTTCTCCACTGCCTTTTTTTTTCCCCCTTTGGTGTTTCAAACTGTAAGGTTATGGGATGTTAATGAGCTGTTCACATGTGTTTCTGCATTTCTTCCATTGAAACATTCCAGTGAATGGATGCTGGTTATGGGGGGGGAGGGGGGGGAATAGATGTTTATAGATGCTGCATTTGGGATTTCTGTAATTTGACTTCCTGAATATTCGTCCAAGCCTTTCTTTTCAATGTTAAGAGTTGGGAATGTCAGAAAGGATTTATTTGCTCAGAGTGATTAAAAGGTAAATGGCTGAATCATGCCATCTCTGCTCATATGAAGGCCATATTTCACAGTGCAAGGATTTGACATGTGGTCAGTTTTTGCTTTTTCAGGTTTTTTTTGGAAACTGGTGGCATCTTAGGCCTAAACCTTACAAACCACTTCATGGCATTCATATTTGCATGATCAGGCCTTTATGTATTAAATCAGCTGTGGACACACCATGACAGCTGCATTCAGGTTTTTGTTTCACTCTTTTTTTGAAATTACAAGGTAATGACCAGGAGCCAAGTGGAAGCTGCTGCTGGGAAATTGTCCTCCTCGGGAGTTGAGGACAGGAATGGCCTCACTGGGGGAGGAGGATTCCAGTGCTCCCTATGCAAAAGCTGGAGGAGGAGGTGGATTGTGAGAAAGGCAGGGTAGGATTGTTTGTACACAAACAAGTCCCTACTGAAGGACCAGTTTGTTATCTCTAGGCCTTGTTTGGACTGGGGATTTGCCCTGATTACAGGGACTGGTGAGCAGAAGCTGGTGTTGCTCAGTCCATTTCAGAACAGGAGCTTTGCCTCTCTGATGCAAAGACTGGTTGTACTGCAGAGCTGACTGTGTTACTGCCATTACTAATCCTCCTCTGTTAGATCTTCCAAAACACGACTACCTTAAGTCTTTCTTTTTAGCAGCATTTTGGGATCCTTTTACAGGCTTTTGAATGGGGTCACAGGCACAAAGGTGATTCGTCCATGCTTTGCTGTAAAGGTTGTGGAATGTTTAAAGCTAAGCTGTTTTAGGAGTTGAAATTCCGCACTGTGATTCCAGGCACTAAAGCCTTCAGCAAAAGCCACCTCTGAATGTGGCCACCATCTTTTATCTTGTGATAAAATGCTGGAACACAGCAAAATCAGAGTTGTGCTTGGGGACAAATGAAGTGTCTTCCATCTCATCTTTCCACACTGACCATTATTTCCAGCTGTGACAGAATAGTAGAGGTCTGTGGATATTCCCTATTAGGTTATCCTAAGCTTTGGAAAATCACACAATGCACATTTTGGTTTTAAGCAAAACATTATATACAGGATCTCCTTTAATACCCTGCCTATATGCATTTAGTCATGATCAGTTCTTGCCTCGCTTTCATTCATTTTCAGCATTTGGCCAGCAAAAAAGGGGGTAAGTCCTGGGCTGGTGTACATAGCTATAAACCCATTTCAGTCCAGTGGCTTGGCGGGTTGGTTTTGATGGGGCTGACTCCTGCAGGTGCTTCCATAGCTACCCAGGTGGCTCCTCCTGCAGAGGGACCAGGGCTGTCCTGGGGGCTACCGGGCACAGCATCACCAGGCAGGCCAGGGAGGGGATTGTCCTGCTGTGCTCTGCACTGCGGTGTTCTCGCCTCGAACACTTTGAGCAGTTTTGGGCACCACAATATAAAAAAAGATATTAAGCTTTTAGAAGAGTGTACAAAGGAAGCTATAAGGATGGGAAAAGTTCTAGATGGGAGCTCATATGAGGAGTGGCTGAGGTTGCTTGGAGGAGACCTCAGTGGTCTTCTACATCCTCCCGAAGGGCAACTCGGATCTCTCTCTGAGCAGGGACAGGAGCCAAGGGAACGGCTGGAGCTGTGTCAGGGGAAGCTTAGGTTGGGTATTTGGGATCTATATTCTTGCCCCGGTGGGTGCTGGGGCACTGAACGGACACAACCCCAAGGCTGCCGGAGCTCCAGGAGCGTTTGGACACCGCTCCCGGGCGCAGGCTGGGGTTGTTGGGGTGCGTGTGCAGGGCCAGGATCCTCAGCGGCTGCTTCCCTTGTCTCGGGCCGGTCCGTGTGTCCGTGCGTCCTCACACAATAGCGGCGGGCGGAGCGGGGCGGGGGCGGTGCCGCGGGCGGGGCGGGCCCGGGGGCGGCGGCGCTTCCTGCGCGTCCCGCGGGCCGCCCGCGCCCACAGCAGCGGAAGGAGGCGGAGGAGAGAGCCGAGCACTGCCCGTGCCGTGCGCTCCGCCGAGCCTGCCCGGTGCCGCCGAGCCTGCCCGGTGCCGCCCCGCCTTGGCGCACAGGTAACCGCGGAGCGCAGCCCAGCCCAGCCCGTCCGGGCGCGATGCCTCGGGCCGCCCTTCGCTGCCGGGGCCGCGGGCGCTGCGACTGCCCCGGGCGGCGCTGCCACTGACAGCCCAGCTGCCACCGCCGGGACGCGGACTTTCGCCTCTTTGTGTTTATTCTGCCGCTCTCGAGGTACCGCTATCCTCCTCCCAGCGACCGCGGGCAGGTCCTGGCTGACTCTGGGATTTTTATTTTTTAATTTATTTTTTTTTTCCAGCTCGATTGCCTGCTCTGAAAGTATATTTATTTTTAATAGAAGAAAAAGTCGAGCCGCAGAGCCAGTTCGTATCGCACTCCCCGTTCTGTGGAGTCCGATTTATTTTTGCGGTTAAAAAAAGTTTACTCCCCCTCCTCCAGTTTTATTGACACTGAGGATGAAGAAGGATTTGCAAATGAAAGCGCCTTGAAATACAGCATCTTTTGGAGAGAGCTCTGCCGTTCTCCAAGCCGTTAAATCTCGAATTCCACCCTTTGCCCCTGCTGAATCCACTGTTCTGCCCTTTACTCTCTGGGGTAAAAAAACAAACAACAACAACAAAAACCCGAGGGGAAAAAGAGTACCTTTGGCAGCAGGGAAGCTTTGTGCGACTGACCCAACGAGCTACAAGTGTCCAGTTTCTGAAAAGAAGAAAACCCTTTTGTCTTCAGCAGATCAGTAGGTAAGAGATGTGCTCACGCTGCAAGGGACTCTGCATTCTTTCTTCAGCCTTAACCTGGGAGTTAGACTGGCTCTCTGCTCTGTCAGCTTTTGTCCATCACTTCTGTCTCCTCGAAAGTTTACTTTTCATCCTGCAAAAAAAAAAAAAAAAGAAGAAAATATACTCATCCACCTATTTCACCAGTGGTAGTAAATTGCCAAAATGAATAGTGATATACTTGTGTGTAATTGGATTGAGTAAAACTCGGTGGAAGTCGCTGAAGTGGTTTTGTGTCAGGCTGTGTTTGAAAGCGGCCGTTTCTTGTGGTGCTCTTTTCTTTTGAGAAAATAATTGCGGTCATTGCGCTTGTAATCCACGTGTTGAGATTGTCTTTGCTGGTCGTGCTTCACAGAGGAGCATGTATGTACATTTATGTATCACACGTGCAAACAGGGCTGCCACGATTGCCTGATTTCTTGTTTCACACTGGAATTTGTTTTACATTAAGTGCTTTACTGCTGTGTCACAAGGTGTAAAAGTGTTTCACCCATAATTAACCCGCCTTAACAGGTTTTTGAACATGGTCAGGAGCACGATTGGCACTGTGCAGAGTGAATATGAGGGGATGTTTTCTTTGTTTTGAGATTTTTTTTTTTTCCCTGAAGTAAGACTGAAAACGCAGCAGGGACATGTGCACATAATAACTGGATGGAGGCCCAGTCTCTGTGCAGGGAAACATATTTTGCAGAATACTCCTTTCTGTAGGGGCCGAGTGCTGAGTGTGTCCTGGTTTACAAGTGATAATACCACAGTGAATGTCTCATTTTCTTTCTCCCCCAGCTCTGTACCCACATTCCTCCTTCCCCTCCTTCCTTCTTTGCTACCAGGCGTTTCTGCAAGGGAAGGACCCATGGAATTTTGTGTGGCTGGCAGTGGGACCCCTTGTGTCAGGGAAGATTGCATTGTTCCCTGTGGAATCACACAGCATCCCCCAGCAGGAGGAACTGCCTGTTCATGTGGTGAAACCAGCCTTGACACTGAGCTCTTTCCCACTGTGTGGGTTTTTCCTGTGGATGATACAGGAAATACTACATATTGGTCTGTCCTGCTCCCTGTTCCTCTTTCTTTTTTTGGTTTTTTTTAATCCTTCCTCTTTCCTGGAGGGGTTTCTTTGGGAAAAGAAAGTGGAGTAGGTAGGGGAGCAAGTCAGTGTGCTGTGAACTGCTGGACCCTCGGAGAACTGGGGGTGCCTCAGTCTCTGCTGAGGTGGAGCACCTTGTGAGGGGACTGGGGCAGGTGACTGGCCACAATCCATCCTGGGCCAGAGGACAGGGTCTTGGTTTTGGCTGCCGTCTCACATTTTTCTGCTTGACTGTTTCAGGTCACTTTTTTGGGCCTTCTCTACTAGGTCAGGGTAGGAACACGAGAACTGTGTTCTCGAGCTTTCCCTATGCCCTCGTGCTGCTCCCGTGTGAGTGATGGGCAGAATCACATTGGTTTTTCAGGGCTGCTGTGAAAACATGAATCCTACCATCAGGACCATGACCCTGTTAAATCTGTGGGTCAGTTTTTCACCAGGGTTACCTCAGTGACTGCTCCTCTGAGGAAGCAGGGTCATGAGTTGACCCTGGAAAAATTTGTGCCATAGTTGAAGTTGCAGGTTCATCTGGGACACCTGGTCTCCCCCTCTTTTACTTCCAGGACGCTTATTTGTAACATAACCCCATCCTTCACAGATTCCTGGGAGCCACAAAGACAACACAGAATGATTTCTTTTTCTTGAGGAAAGGGTGGGATTTCCATTTGGAGGGGATGGGGTGCCTGCTCATCCCACAAGCTCTTTGCCTTTTGGATTCTGGAGGTGTTTCGCAGGCAGCGCTGGCTGCCCTGGGGAGGGGGCTGGAGGCAGAAGGGAACTGAGCAGTGTGGAGTGGGCAGAATGGGCCATGTGGTGGGACATGGGGCTGGAGTTTGCCATGACACTTTCATTTCAATGGTGCTGGCTGGTTTAAATGTGCTGATAGCGTGGTTCATCATCCTGCCTGTTCCTGGTGACACACAACATCGGCTTGTGCCATGAATGTGGGACAACCAAAGCATTCCCCTTTCCCAAAGCACACTTTGGACTAATGCTTCCTAGCAGAGAATGCTGCAGCTGGGCCACAAGGTTTTCATATGCCTGTGATACAAACGTATAAAAATTCTCTGCGGCCTCTAATGCAGCTCAAAGGGCAGCTGATTTAGACGTGCCTGAGTGTTAAGGTCAGGAGATCACATTCCATAGGTTACTAGATGAAAGTGCTTCAAGAGGGCATAGCATAAATATTTGATTCATATAGAAGGGATTGGTGCAAATCCTTTTGTTCCTTCCCCAAAGATGTTCTGGAGGAAAGCACTGTTAGAAGGAGAAAAAAACAAACAAAAAAAACCAAACAAAAACCAAACCCTCTGAACAACTGAAAACTTGTAACTTCTTTGTGCTAGAGGAAGTTGGATGGTAACATAGTGTATTATTGCTGAATTCCACTAAAATTCTCATGGGATACACCGTCTTGGAGAACCCTGAAGGGAACTAATGTTTTTAAGTGTAAAATGACTCATAATGCATGGGCTCTTGAGGTTGGATTTAACATTGTATGCAAACATTGCCAGCTGGTGGGGATCTTTGGGATAAATAAGAACTATATTTGTACAAGAAGGCTTGAATGATGCGTTTCAGATGCATCCTGATTAGCATAAGCCATTCACTTTGCAAAAGAATAGCCAGAATCCCAGAAGTGGAGATAATTTAATAGTTCTCTTGTTCTCTGTAGCGTGTCTTGCATCAGCAGACTGACCAATCTTTTTGTTTATTTAGAAATAAGGTTGAATTGCTTTGCTGCCACATTTTCCTAACCATGCCAGTGAAGTTGAGAATTTGCAGCCCCCAAGTTCTCAGAGCATAAATGCATCTCCCACTTCTAGCCCTTCCTTTTGTTTCCAGTTGAATGTAATGTGATTTATATATTTTTTGGTGGTTATTTTGATAAAACAACTTGAGCCATTTAATTCTTCCTAGGACTCAGCACAATGATGCCTTGCTCCATGGCTGTGTCTCACTGTCATTGCAGTGAATAAACAGCTCAAGTAAAATTTGGGCTCATTAAAGCTTAATTTTCTTAATGTGGAGCAAAATCTGAGCTTGGTTTAGATTGTTATAGCAATGTATACACAGGAATAGGTCTTCAGTTTTAGAATTATCAACAGTCCAAGAGTGTGTTAATGTATAAATACTTCTGGCAGTGAAAGCATTTCTGTTTATACCCCTTGTGGGGCAGAACTCCTTGTGCACTTCTTGCTTCATTCTGACCAGTGGCTTTTAAAGAGCTGCAGAGCTCTGATCTGCAGGGAAGACAAAGCCCAATATAATAAAGTTCTTACATGTTCAGAGCATGCATTAAACTAACACGTGGCTCCAAACACCTGTAAATGATAAGATTCTCTGTTTGGGGCAGAAAATGTTGTGTTCTGGGTTCTGTTGTGAATTAAAAAGAAAATGATGACCTTGTTCTTGGCAAAAGGTTCTTGGATTAATGGATGTTCCCACTTTGGGCTGAAGTGTAAATGCTTTCAGAATAAAGTAAGATGCCTGTTTTCCCCCATCCGGCTGTTGTTGCACATTCCCACATTTCAAGGCATTTTCAGACACTCACTTTTGAAGAAGTCTTCTCAAAGGGTTCCTAATCAAAGCAGCCTTATGGATTTTTTTCCTCCTTGCTATTGTGGAGGATATAGTGGGAGTGGAATGTCCTTGGTTGCCAGTGTTTGCTGCTAGATATCCCCCTTCCATGGAGACCAAGTGTTTATAAAAGTGTGAGAACAGCCATTCTTGGGGGTTGGCAATAAGGTCCAGGGCTCTCTTTCTCCTCTTCTGTCCACTGAAATACAAGAGAGGACTTGGTTCCTCATAGAAGTGTTCCAAACTGCCTGTTGCTGGGGTTATACACTTGCAGGAAGCACTAGAGGATTTGTCAAAGTGATTTAGTCCATTGTGTTGAATCTGGGCCACAACCCATTTCTCTAAGCTCATTCCTTTCAGGAATTCTCTGCTTTTCTTCCTTTCTGATGAGAAGTTACTTTCTAGGTTAGACTTGCACATACCCTGGTGCCTGATCTTCTCTCTGCACGTGCCCCATATGTGGCAGCAACATCATATTGTAGACTTAAATAATTGTCATTTATGAAAGAGCATGCACATACCTGCTCTGTGAGTCCAGTTTGGCTGCACACACACTCCTTTTTTACAGGAGTGTGTGTGTTCCCAAACAGCTCTGGAATGCAGTTCTGGCCACAGGAAGAACTTCATGTTGCAGCCTCCATGGCCATACCTTCAGCCTTTGCAAAAGCATTTGATTCATGCTTTGGATGGATCTGATACTGGAATTGTGTCCATGTCAAAGTAATGGGCTGTATGGAGAACTCTAAAGTGAGCAAATATCCAAATCTTGCATGTTACCTGGCTCTTCCAGGGTAGCCTTGAAGTGTTTTCTTCAGGACAGGAGAAAGATCCAACATCTTTGGGGTAAAATAGTATGGAATTGTTCCTAGGACCAAAGAATTTTTATAAATATGCAGTATAATCTTTTCTTACTTGGATACTACACCTGTAAATGAAAGGAGTTTTACATGGTTGATGGAATTTGTATCTACATTGACACGTGGATGTAATTTTTAAAGTAAGAATAGATTTAAAGCTTACCTGTGTATAAATGACCATTCAGGGCAAACCAGACATTTGATGTCAGTGGGAGCTCAGTGCATGAGGAGTGAGCAGGAATGGAAAACAAAATATGAATTTAAAAAAAACCCCAACAACAGAATTCAAAGGCCTGTGGAAACAAACTTCTCAAAGCTTTAAAATCCTGTCTTAGTAGAGTGGAGAGGTTTGTGTGAGGTACTCAGCTTAGGTGCAGGAAGGTGTGTTGGAGTCTCCCCTGGGGATGGAGCTCGTGGTGGTTGTTGTTGGATGTGTCATCCTTTGTCACGGGCAGCTCCCATAGAGCTTGGCTGGCCCTGGAGAAGTGAGGGCTCCCTCCTGTTCCCAATAGCTGAGTGTCTCCTCTCCTCTTGGCAGGCACTCTGCATTCTTGGTCCTGCAGAAAGGCTTCAGTGATAAATGCTGCCATTCTGACTTGCTGCTTTTTTACTTTCTTGTCCTCTCTGAGAATGACTCTTGTCTAGTTTGGTTGTGTCTCAGCTTAAAATAACTTTTTTTTCCTTTTTTTTCCTTTTTTTTCCTTTTTTTTTTTAAATACCAAATATTTGAAATTCCTTGGGAGTTTGGAGAGGTCTTTGGTAATTTTCTGTGGTAACCATTGTTGAGCTATATAAGGTTCATCAGTATTGGTCACAGTATAGAACCAGACCTTGTGTAAATGACAAAAAGTTTCACTGATCAAATAAAATTACTTTTTAAAGGCTCATTGGTATTAGCAAAGCACTTACAGTGTCTAATAGTAGACCAAAATGTTGTTGAACAGTTCTCTTCTATGAATGTTTCTGAGTTAAGCCAGTTTAGGATTTTTTTTTAATGAATTAATTAGTATTTTTCAGATCTTGTCTAGGAGTTGGGTCACAGTAATATTTTCTTTAAAATGTTTAGTGTCTCTACACAACTTATTTTTTGAAAGAATTACTTAATATTAGGATTATTTTCTGTAACCCTCAAGGAAAGTAATTCCACATTTCAGTGACTTTGTTCCCATCAGGGTTTGGTGGACTTTTCCTGCTGTTCTAATTTGGGTGGTTCTCTGTTCAGCTGAAACAAATTTGATTGCTTCATACTGGGGCTAGCCTGTCTTGTTGTGGGGCTTGGGAAAACATATCTTCCTTGTTTTCCCATTGTCTTTGTGAAAAGAAACAAAGCTGAAACCTCCTCTGTATTTCTGGAGAGCCAGAACTTAAAACCAGTGTGAGATGGCATCCCTGCCTGTGCTGGGGGGTTTGGAATGAGATAGGTTTTGATATTCCTTCCAACCCAAGCCAGTCTGGCATCCTGGGATAGCCTGTGGAGGTGCACAAGGAGGTGGTAATCTGGGATTTTCTGGAATCATCACAGCTGAGTGCTGATATTTGTATTGGATTAAAACAAATTTGAAACGCTTTTTACTATAAATGATGAAGGTTGATGAGACCAAGAGCCATTACGTAGCCTGTTCCACCCTTCCTTTGGGTAAGATCAGGATCTGTGGAGTGCAGGCAGAAAAGAGAACTCCAAAGTTACATGAGAGAGAGCAGCTTTTGCTCTTGTTGAGTTGGGATTGGGTGTGGAGCACTTGGATGTTCTTTAATAAAGAAAAAGTTATTAAAAACTTAGCACCCCTGGGGGGAAGAGTGGATTTAGCCTGTGTTGAAAGCCCAGTGGATTTCTGATTTGGTGGAGTGGGGATGGCAGTAGAAACTCTGTGTGGGACACTGCTGGCCCCATCCCCTGCTGCTCTTGAAGGGGATTTGAAGGGAGTTCCCATGGAGCAGTCTCCAAAGGCTGGGATGGAGATCAGGGCCCAGGGTGGTGCTGGGGGAGGCAAACTGCAGGATGTGTTCCCTTGGGAGACCCAGGACAGCAGCTTTTCCTGCCTGGAGAGGCTCTGGCACTGCATTCCTCGGGGAGGGGAGGGCTGAATGCATTTCCTGCACAAGCCCTGCTGGCATTGACTGAGCTCTGAGGGGGAGCAGGGAAGGTTAATCACCTTGGATTTGTGCTCGAGGAGCTGTGTGTTACCTCTGGTTTCTGTGCACTCAGTGAAGTTCATTAGGGCTCTAAATCTTGAACTGTTTATCTTCAGCTGCTGAGGATCCTTTGCAGAAGTATCTTCCCCAGCTGTAGAAAACACTCAGGAAGTTCCTCTGCCTTCTGCTTGCACAAGTCCTGGGGTGCCAACACCGTTGATCCATTGAGGCAGGATCTTGCTGCTTGCTGCTCCTGTTGCTACAGAAAATCTTTCTAGCAGTGATAAAGTTTATATTAATAGGGCAGAAGTTGTGCTGGTGTGGTTTACATGAGGTTTCCTAAGCAATACACCTAAAACCAATTATTTCCTACTGTAACTGCATCTATTTTAGAGTGGTTTGCTGGAATACTTGCATTGAAAGAAATCAATTCCCTGAATGACATAGTTGTGGCAACAAAACACATCAGTGTAGGCCAGGACTTAGCCAGTCACTGCTATGCTGAAATGAATGGGGTAATATCTTCCTCCCAATGTGGTAGTGAGGCTCAATTAATCATCTTATAGGTAATGAAAGGTTTTTTACAAGGTGCACATGAAAAGCCCAGGTGGATATGATAAAAGAACAACACCAAAACCACTTTTATAACATCCTTGCTGTCTAAAAATGCAGTGGGCTGGATCTTCTGCAGGGTTTTAGTTTTAATTCATATTTTTAACCCATGGTACCCAGTAAGATCTCTTGGTGGTATTGGGCTATCCCAGTACTGCACTGGGTTTATGCCCTTCCTTGAGCCAAACTCTGGTTTTGGCCAAACTCCACACTCTGGCTGATAACTGGCAAGTTACCTGTATTTTCGCTGTTTCTTTTTCTAAAGAAAAGGAATCAAAAAGCAGAGACCAAAGGAGGGGCCATTTCTGCCTGCTTTCTGGATTCTGTGGTTAGTCCTGTTAAATTCTGTGAAACTGCATTCTAAAATAAGAAGAGATCCTCCATATGGGGGCTTAAAATAGTTTAAATTGTGGTACTGCTAGAAAAAGCCAGAAAATTCCGTGCTAAAGTTAGGCTGCGGTGGTTGTTTTCTTCTCTGCATCCTCCTCCACCTACATTTTTTCATTTATGTTAACTTAAGAAATAAATTTTCAGGATGTCACAACTGACATATGAGGAAAAACTACCTTAAGTTGGCACAAAATGGATATATCTGTCTGGGGATCATATTTCCCTTGTTTTCAGGACTGCTTAAGCTTTTGAATTTTTACTTTATTCTTAACATAGATGGTGATTCCAATCTTTTTTTTTCTTTTTCTTTTTTTTTTTTTTAATCTCAGCAGCAATTAAAAGAGTCTGATCCTATCTGCAGGGACAAATGATGCACTGTCAACATTTTGCTCCCTTCTGATAATGCACATGAAACTGGTTTGCGTGTTTGAAGATTACATTTTACTCTCACATGGTTTTCATTATCTGAGAGCCCCGAGGAGAGGCCTGGACTAAATCAGGGAAAGAATGGAGAAACCACACAATGCAATGAAACTGGTGCTGAGGCATAGTTGGGATAGTTGTGGGACAGGGGCTGCTGACGACAGAAGCAGGGCGCTGCCTGAGTGCCAGCAGCAGCGGGAAGTGGAGCGTTCTCAAAACACAAAACAAAGCTTGATGTCGAATTAAAACTTCGGCTTGGGCTTGCAGCAATTCCTCAGTTCTGCAAGGATAATTACTGGAAATCGCTGAAGTTTGAGGCAGATGGATCTTGCTCAGTCTGTGCTGGGAGGCAGCTCTCTGAAATGAGACCTGGTGTGGCTAAAGCTGTGTGAGCTTGAGCTGGTTTTACCAAGAAGACATGTAAAAGGTGAGATCTGGGCCTTTATGGAGTTGGTAGCAGAGCTTCCATTGTCTGTGCTGGAATTTGTGTTTCATTAATTATGCAGAAATGGTTGTACCTGCCCCTAAAGGGTTGTGACTACATGTGTGATCACTGTTAGGTAGAGCTGCATAACAGTTTAGGTAATTGAGTGGTGTGATGTCTTCATGTAGAAATATTCTCAATAAAAACAGCTGGTTTTCCTATTAGACTGGTATATTCAGAATAAATCCTCCTGCCCCTGTGACTTTTAAAATTTTATGGAGGAACTTGAAATTCCATAGCATTCTTTTCAAAATGCTTAAAAGCCACGACACATTCCTATTTGTACAGGGCTTTGTAAGTGTTTATTCTTTTTCTTTTTCCTTTGTAATATAAAGCCTAAATTATGTTGGTGAAGATTATAGGAACTTCCCTGTGAAGAAATTGATACTTTTTAGTGAGGGGAGCAGTAATTCAAAGGTCAAATAAGGTCTTTTAAGTTTTTTCCTTTGAAATGTAATTTAGAGGGGATCTTCCCATGTTGATATCTTGACTTCTTATCTCCATCCAGGCCAAGCAACTTGCTGGCTTTTCTTCAGGCCTAGCAGGCTTCCTTGTGCCTGGTCCCAGCGACACAAATGTTAAGGAGCAGGGTTAGGGACAGCCTAATCCTTGCTCAGGTGGACTCAGTTTGGCTGGGGGAGTTGTTAAAACCGGGACCAGTCTTCAGTTGTTCTCATAGCACGATGATCTAATACAATGGGTATGCATCTGATTTGCCCCCCTCCGGGTGACATTGTTCTTGTTTTTCGTTAAAAGAAGGAAGTTTTTCTCGTTTGCCCGGTGACTCTGCCCTTCTGGAATGAAGATGAGTAATGCTGGCAGCACTCCATGCACCTGCTGGGTGCCACCCTCCGGGATCACCTGAGCCACGGGCAGCAGATGGAGGCAGGCAGGGCCGGGAGGGTTGAATGGGAGCTGGGGAGGTGTTTATGGTTGGAGTCTGGAACCTGCTCCTGGTTAGGAGCAGGTGCTAAAGCGCTTTCACAATGCTGGGACTTGTTCAGTGCTGCCTTGCATGTCTGGGTGCTGGCGCCAGATGTTGGGAACCTTTATTCTCCAGGACTCTCCTGGTGTGTATTCTCTCCCTTCATCCTCCTCCTCCTCCTCCTCCTCTTCCTTGGTAGGATTGAAAGGAAGCAAAGAGCATTCAGTGATAACCTCCACTATTCATTGCATAATTTGGGACCTTGCCTCTGAGTCCCTGGTGCTCCCAGCCACTCCAAAGTGAGCATTTGTGCAGAACAGCCACAGTTCCAATGGCCGTGGAGACACAGGTTGAGTGAATTCTGCAGGATCAGGGATCAGCCTGCTGGGTTTTGCGTGGGCCATGGAGCAGCAGAGTGTTTCCATTACCCGGGGGTGACTCAGCATGGGAGTATTGCCCAGGGACCTCACAGCTGGTCCTTTCCACACTGTTTCCTGTCCCCTCCTCTATTACAGAGTGCAGGTCTGTCTGAAGAACCTAAGGAAGAACCTGCACCTAAAAAACCAGCCTAAAGCTTCATCTACCAGGTAGCATCCCATTGCCTGGTGCCAACCAGGATGGGTAGTATCATGGGCACATCCTTTAAGAAAAAACACAGGATTCCTTTAGAGAATTTGCTGCTGGAGTTTGAAGTCTGTCACTGGATTGTTTCAGGTGTGAGTGACACAAAACTTAGGAGTAAAACTGAAAGTATTTAACTGTATTGCAGCCCTGACGAGGTGGTGAACCTGTTCCCATCCCACCTGATGTGTAAGCTAATTAGCTCCTTGGCTAAGCAGTAATTCTGGGCAAGTATGCACAGGCTGTCCTCACAGGGACTCTTGCATTCCTCTTCGTTTCACAAGCTAAAGAAAGATGCTTCTCTTTGCTTGTGAGGTTATTATTGCTCCATGCAGGTTAGTTGAGCTATAGCATTAGAGCCACTCATCAAACAGTGGTGAGTCGCTCACTTGTCTAAGCTTGTTTATTTTTATAATGCTGGAAAATATTTGCATGCTTTACAGAAATGTGCTGCTTTGGTTCCCTACAGCCTGGCAGTATTATCATTTTAAATTCTTCATTAATATTCCTTCCTCACAAGGGACTGGCAAGGTTCCTGTGCATAATTACATGATGTTTAAGACAGAAGCCTCAGCTACTGGGTTTTTACACAATGCCCTGCAAACATGAAGCTTTTCTTCCTTAAATACTACCGACACTACCCTCCTTTTGTGCCCATTCTTGATCTCAGCATGGTGAAGCATTATTTGCAATTCCTATGTTAGTTCTACCAGTTCTAGGTTCTGACGTTTCCTCAAGAGCTTTTCCCTCAAATTACCAGGAGCAATTTCAGACCAGAGTTTAGAATGAGGTCTAAGATGATAGAGCTGCGATGCTTGGGAGCAAATTGCAAAATTGATTCAGCCTGGGAAATCTCATTGTGGTTCCTTGGATGAGATTTGACCTAAACCTGAATTTTCCACTGGAAAAGGTGTTTCTAGGTTTTGTGACTATGGAGAGTGCACTATGCAATCCATACAATTTGGCAGAGTTGTTGGCAGTCTGATTTCAGCTCTATCAATCATAATAGATGTAGGCTAACCCCCCAAATACATCTGTTTAAAGTATCTACAGAACCTTCTCAATTTCCTTCCAGCTTTATCATAACAACTTTTCCAGTGCATCTAACTAATTTCCATTTTTGGCACAGTGAAAACCGAAATTGCTGGAAGAGCCTGACACAAATAGAGTTTGGTGTCCAAATAAATAACACATGGGCTTTAGCACCAGTTGTACTGTTCATTTTTGTGTTTTGTTAATAGAAAAGTTAACTCACTGGTTCTACCAGGAGTTTCCAGCCTGCTCAGAAAGCAGATTCCAGGAATGCTGCCACCCAAGTTAGTTGCACAAGATTTTCTTTGTTAATTAAAAATAATGGGATAAAACTGGAAAAAAATTGGCTACCAGTTGTTATTTAAAGAAAACGGATTTGTTGGCCAGAATATCTTTATATTGCATCTCAACCCACCTTTTGCTTTGGGTTTACAGGTTGATTTCTAGTTTGCACCCACAATGAAATTAATAGTATTCATTTCCAACAAATGTCAGTGTGAACTGTGCCCTCCCTCCATCAGCTCAGCAGAATGAGCTGGTAGTGCTGAGGAGTGAAGCTCTTCACGTGAAATGGTTCCTGGAGCATTTGAAAGAGTTAAACATGCACAGATTGGATTTGTCTGTTGAAAAAAAAATCTTTAAGGCAGAGAGGCAGAATCTCAAGCTGGGCTGTATCTTTGTATTAAAAAAATAAACAATCCCCCCCACCTCCTTAGATTTTTCCAGTTGAGACAAAAGAAATCTTTGGGTGGAAAGGCAGCATCATATTGCATAATAAAAGCCTTTTTATGCTCCAATAAAAAGGGTTGCTCAGGGCAGCTTGGTTAAAAAAAATTAAAAAAGAAGTCAGTGATGATTCTGGTGTGAGGGGGATGCGGAATCCTTAACTTCTGTTGTGCAACACTGGGAAAAGAGGCTAGAAATTTCTCTAGTTATCTGCTATCTTTAATGCCTGGTTTAAAGGTTCTTTACTGCATATTTGCTGGCAGCTGTTTTCAATATATCCCTCTCCAACTAAGTCACCAGTTAAGAATTTGACATTAGCTGCTTTTTTCAACCACCATCTTGAAGTACCACACCACACAACACTGCCTTGTTCTCTCCTTAGATATTGTTCATGTGCCTTGAAATTGCTGTTGACACCTCAAGTATTTAACTTGCAGATCTGAGATAGTTTTTGTTGGGTGTGGATTTGTGCTGTAATAAGTCAGAGACAGAAGTATCCACGTCTGCATTCCTTCACTACATCTGTTCACTTTACTTTTTGCAACATTCCGGGAAGTTAAATTATACGTATCAATGAATATTTTTAGTTTTGCTAGTTCTGTTTTCATTGCCTTCCCTTAAAGTATGAACACACTGAGTGCATGAATATGTTCCACATCTTTTGCACTGCTTGCCTTTTTCTTTAGGACACCTTTAGTAGCTGCTTCTTGTAACATGCCAAAATGCACATTTTTCTGTATTCTCCTGCTTCTCCTCTCAATGGTTAAAGTTTCTTTACTGCTTCATATTCTGAAGGAGAAAAGTAACATAATTAAAGAGTGTTTTGGGAGTTAGAGCTGTGCTCTGCAATGTATTTCTGGCATAATCTCTTGTCAGTGTCCTTTTCTTCCACTGACTTTCCCAGTCGGTAAAATAAAGCTAATATTCACAAACTGATCATTCTCACAGTCATTTCTGAGGCACAGTGTGTTGAAGTTTATCAAGCATTTCACTGTGTCACCCTCCAGCAGAGAATTTCTGCTGACACGGTTTGAAATACTCAGCACCACTGGCAAAGGAGCCATTAGCACAGGGCATCCTCATCTGTGCTGCAGCTTTTGTTCTGAGCAAAAAATAAAACAATGGAGTTAAAGAATTAGCGGGTTTTAATCACTGTTTCACTTGGAGGCACAGATGGGACAAAGCATTACTTGGCAACACTTAATCTTGGAGCAGAAATGGTCATGATTAAAGCAGCAGCTGGAGTAGATTGCTGGGGACATGGGGGTTCATTCATCCTAAAGGGATCAAAATTGTTGGGCTCTGGGAGAAAACAAGAAGCTACAAAAGGAAAATTTGAAATATGGGCCAAGGTTTATTATTTCTAGGGTCTCGTCTGCTGATTGAAATGATGTTTTCAATGGTTTCCTCAGAATTATTTTGGGAGCGAGGAGAGTATCAAGTGATCTGGCCTGCTGAAGAGGAGCCCGAAACCATCTCTGAGTGGAGATCTTGGATTTGCAGGAGGAAGGCTGAGTGTGTCCCCCCATGTGGCAGAACTGCTCCTCCTCACCCGGGAACTCCAAGTGAAGGACAAAGGTATGTGCCACTTCAAACAGGATTTGAGGAGTCGCATTCCAGGTCGGCTAAGGGGGCCTGAATTCCTGCCGTGGAGAGCAGCCTGGAATGAGGTGGATTTTAACTTTCTCTTCATTAAGGTTTGCAGAAGGCTTTTGTGTGCCCAGTGTGAGTCCTTGTGTTGCCAGGGGTTGGCTGGTCTGAGGGAGCAAATGGGGAGGTTGTGGAGATGCAGCACAAAGCAGTCGCTTCAGACCTCCTGGTTCTGCCACAGAACGAACTGTTGGGGACAAGTTGCCTTCTGCTAAGGGACAGTGTAATACAGGAAAAAGAAAATGCTAGAACACCAACACGTGTTCTGCTGTCAGGGCAGAGCCACAGCTTGGCCAGCGACTGAGCCGTATTCTGAGCTGTTCTAGCTCAAAAGTAGCTCTGCTTTCAGTTACGTGTCTCAAAGGTATCATTAATTTTTGATATTTCAACTCAGGCAAAGCCAGTGGGCTTGAGTTTCCATGACACACTCCCGACTCTGCTGGGAGACTGAGCAAAATGTAATTGCTGTTGGTCACTGGCTTCATCTGTGCTTAGGATGTGCCTGACATTGGCTCTTTGTGTTTCTCTCATTGGGACACAGTGTTTTTTCCTGCCACTCAGAGGTCTTTTTCTGTTCTTTAGATCAGACAACTCTTTTTCCTCCCCTTGCATTTGCATGCATTCCGCTGAGGATATTTAGATGTGTGAGGATTTGGTTGTCTTTGTATAGCAGGAAGTTCCTGAGTCCTCGCTTGCACTGGGCCTGGGGTTTTCTGCAGCAGGGAGAAGAGATGCTGATCTCACTCTGGGCATTTCATAACTCTGAAAACCTGCTGGCTAACTAGGTATTCATGAATTGTTTTACCTAAGACAAGAGATTTCTTTACTTCTTTTGAACCATATGCTATCTCAATGGGCCTCGTTTTGTTTTTTTTTTTCCCTTAAAACTGACAAGTTGCTGATTTCACACTTCAATCCTTGTCTGCCTACAAATCCGGGAAGTGTATTTCACTGTTGGTAACTCTAAAGCAAACAGGTTTCAGGCATTTTTACCATCATCCTGTGAATTCCACGTCTCCTTTTCCTCTGAGATGCTGTCTGAGGTATTTGGCATGCATCCCTACAGCTTGCAGTCGATTGATTTGCCTATAAACTTTCAAGTCACCTTTCATCACCTTTCTGAAGCTTTGCCCCCCTGGCAAGCAAGTCCTTCTTAGGTCAAGGGCCTTGATGACCCCTATTGTTATGGGAACCTTTGGTAATCTAACCTGCTTTTTTTTCTGTATTTCAAGCCGGTTGCTCCTGAATATCTCTGCTCCATCCACTCAGACGCTAATAACCGTGTCTCCTTTCCTTAGGTCAAGGGCAGCTTTTACATTCCACCCAAAAGGCACCACAGTTTGAGATGAGGAATTCAGAAGAGCAAGCAGCTACGACAGTTTTACAGCGCCTGCTGCAGGAGCAGCTCCGATACGGGAACCCAAATGACAACCGCAACCTTCTCGCCTTACACCAGCAAGCCACAGGGAATGCCCCCCCTTTCAGCAGCACCGGCAGCCCGGCCTCTCAGAACGAAGGGCTGAGCTCCCAGGACCACCAGCTCGTGACTCATGCTGCCCGCCAGGAGCCCCAGGGCCAGGAGATACAGGTGGACAACAGCATCATGGAGAAGCAGCTCTCGCCGCGGCTCCAGACCAGCGAGGACCTCCCGACCTACGAGGAGGCCAAGGTGCAGTCGCAGTATTTCCGTGGCCAGCCGCACGCCAGCGTCGGGGCCGCCTTCTACGTCACGGGTGTCACCAACCAGAAGATGAGGACTGAAGGGCGGCCCACGGTGCAGCGGGTGAGCCCAGGGAAGGTGCACCAGGACGAAGGACTGAAGGACCTCAAGCAAGGCCACGTGCGCTCCCTGAGCGAGAGGCTGATGCAGCTGTCCCTGGCCACCAGCGGGGTCAAGGCCCACGCGCCCGTCACGAGCGCGCCGCTCTCGCCTCTGTCTCCGCTCTCTCCCCAGCAGTCCAGCGACCCTTACAAAAATTCTGGCTCCAATGAGTTCTACAAGAACTCGGTGCAACCCCCTTCCCAGCCCAGCATGAAAGGAATGGAGCAGCGGGGGCCTCCCCCAGAGTATCCTTACAAAAACGTGTCCACCCCGGCTATGAACTGCAAACCTCAGGACTCGGGGCATTTCTATAGCGACCATCGCATGAGCCAGCAGGGAAGATCTGATGGGCCTATGATGAGGTATCAGCATCCCCCTGAGTATGGCTCAGTCAGGTAAGCGAGACCTTAAAGCAAGCCCCGTGGCAGCCATGTTGGCAATGACAGTGTAAAACTCAGTCCCTCACCTTCACTCCTGAGGCAGGCTTTCCTTCAGCAAAGACCCCATCTTCATTCTGTGAGATGACACATTTAGTTTTAGCAGACTCTATTACCCGCTTCAGTAGTGGACTAGAGAGGCTTGGTGCTTTCGTACAAGGGAAAAAAAAAAAAAAATATCCACAACAAGCCAACTTGATTTTATGGTATGGGGAAGTTCAACGCTGAGGATCCAGAGCCTTACAAAAGCTTTGCTACAAAAGCCAAAGTTATGGTGTGATTCATTGTAGAAACTCGCAGTTACTTATTGCAAGACTTAAGTTGTTCTTTAATTACATCTGCCAGACAAAAGATTTTTCTTGAAACTGCACCACATAGGAAAAGAGAAAGTGAATGAAAGCAGTAATGATGCAGGTAGCAAAAAACACCTCTGGGCTTCCTGTAGAGTTTTTAAAATTTTATTTTCAGTGAACTGAAGTGTAGGAGAGGAAAACGGAGTATGCTTTGTGCTTCATCCCAGATTTGCTTGTTCAGCTTTTGCTCATTTTTCTTGCATCATTTGAAATCTCAGCCTGTTCTGGTTCCCTCTAGATAAGGAGCTGGATTTGGCTTGAGCCAAACGCTGATGTCCATGTGGGAAGATGAAGTTTTATTAAGGTGGGCTAAAACCCCAGCTTTACTTTACCTGTTCCCATACCATCTCATCTCTGCCTGATACCAGGTGGTATCTGGTATAATGATTTTGGCCTCATTTTGAAGCTAAAAGAGAGTGATGGGAGGATGTAAATGGAGAGGTCTCTGTGGATTTGTGTTTGCACATTTTGAGGGAAGCATGAAGAAACCAGTGAGTATTTGAGAGCAGAGTCTGAGCTTTAGGGAGTTTGAATCCACTCAGACCCTTCCTAGCCCTATGAGGAGCTATTTTCAGAGTTTGTCCACCATTGTTTGTGATCTGAAATGACTTCAGCAGCATACAAGCCTGATGAAAAGGCCCTTTGATCTGACTAAATAAATAATAAAGAGGCCAGGAAAAGGGGAAGTAAAGGGTTGGTGGTGGGGGGGGGTAATGATTGTAGAAGCTCGTTGCAAATGTTTTTGCAAATTCAAAGGCCTCAAACCTCTGTGCACACGGGACAGGGAAACAGCTCCTCTGTGGTTCTGCTGCATCAGAAATACTCCTTATATTATATGCAGTGAGACGTAGCCTGCTTGCTGTTCAAGGGAGAGGTATTTGAAAACACGCCAACAGTCAGCTCCTCTAGACAGGGTGATTTTTGTCTGTATTGGATGGATCCTGGCTGCTTTGAAAGAACATGGTGGGGGGAAGGAGGGGGAGGAGAAAGGTTCAGCTGGCAAGGTTTCCAGTAGGGGAAGCAACTGAAATTTGTCTTCAAAGCATTGGGAATCTAATGAGGTTACTTTTTAACCTAAATAGCTGCGCAGAGGAGAAGTTTCCTTTGCAAGCAAATGCTGGAGCAGTAGAACAATTGCAAGACTAATCCATAAATTACAGAGCAGCGTAGCAAAGGAAGGCAGCGAGTCCTCTATTCCCCTCCCTCTCCCACACGCTTTAAGAGAAACTGTCATTTAGACAAGAAACCTTCTGTGTTCCTAAAGGTGCAGCTGGGTGATGGTGTGGGGATTTTAAAGGCAAACAGCTCCGGGGAGAGCCTTTGCCTCACTCCAGGCGTGTCCTTGCAGTCTCCAGTGTTCCTGCACCGCAGCTCGGCGTTTATCGGGATCCATTTGGATTGGTAAATGTGTGCATTTTTTGAACTGTGCGTCAAGGAAACAAAGCCCCTTCTCTCTGCTCCCGAAGCCACACCCTTTTCTGCGGGTTTTCCCCCTCATTGTTCGGGGGAATTTGAGGGTGACCTAATGATGCGGTTAAATAAAACTCGTTGAGCAAGATAAACATTGGGGAATTCACAGCATTCTCATGCTTCACCCTCCCCAGTCTGGGAAAGGAATGGGCTGTGTGGTAAGTTTAAACCAGTCTGCAAACAGTTTGCCTCACCTGCTCCTGGGCGGTGTAAGTTTGGGAACAGTGTATGTTGGTAATGATGTTGGTTTAATGTAAATACCGGGCATGCCGGAGGCCTCTCTGCTGTTATTTGGAAATTTGAAAGAAAGTTTAGAAGAGGCCTGGCTGCATGTGAAGCTCCAGAGTAGGGTTGTCTCCCTAATACCTCAACTGCACTTTAGCATTGGTGGTGAAAAAACACCCTCCAGTCTTAAGAGCAGAGTATGGGTGCCTTGGGCTCCTGGGGTAACTCAGCCAGAGCTGGAGCAGGTTTGGGTGCAGAGGAGGCTCCTGTCTGATGCATTTTTGGGTGCAGAGGAGGCTCCTGTCTGATGCATTTTTGGGTGCAGAGGAGGCTCCTGTCTGATGCATTTTTGGGTGCAGAGGAAGCTCCTTGTCTCTCTGATTCAAGCGCCATCCTCTGTCTGGAGCCCAAGTGACTGAGCTCCTGCTGTGGTGATTAATCCCATTGACTTCACAGAAAGTTTTTGAGAGGGAAGTCTGCAGAATTTGTCCCATAATTAGTAAATCACTCTGTGCACCGAGTTCCCCTGAGCAGCATCAAAGTGGGGACTAATCAGGTATGACTGGGCAACAGAACAAAAATTCCTGGGTTTGATTTTGGCTGCGTAATGGAGTGGAGCCTGCTCCCTCCTGCAGTCAGCATTTCCTGGTTTGTGCAGGAGGGCTGGGGAAGAGAGGGGAACTGGAGCTTCTTGAACATGAAACAGGCAGGAGAAGTTGAGAAAGCATTAAAAAAAAAAAAAACAAAACAACCAAACCCTTAATGAGCCAGAGACCTTTCCTGATCCCTTCATTCTTCTGCCTTCCCCACTGTGCTGCTCTGCCCACAGAGCTGTGTGTGACCCTCTGTCCTGGCAGCCTGAGCACCCCTGATGGCTGCAGAGCTCCTCTGACTCCCTGGCTCTGTCTCCCTGCCTGAAAAAGCCGAGGTAACCCTTGGATTGCAGAGCCATAAATCCAGGTTTGTACTTGGCCTGTGTGGTCCATGCCAGGGAGCAGAAATTCCTGCGTGGTGCACAGAGAAGTGGCCCTTAAAATTATGCTTTCAAACCCAAAGACTTGTGGAGATAATTGCTCTGAGGTTTTTTTTTTGTTTTGTTTTGTTTTGTTTTTTTCTCCCTGCATTTGGTTTATTCAGGTCTCAGTGACACTGAGGCAAATGGAAGGAGATTGTGTAATTTTGTTGTATATGTGTTTTGAGAGTCTACATTTTTTCTGAAGTGGTTGGTTCAGATAAAATTGTGATTACTGTTGTGGGGTTACCTGAGGACTCCTCCTCTCATGGAGGGAATTTTCTGCTACCATTTTATGAGCAATACTCTAAGGTGACACCAATAGTAATTTTTACCTTTACATTTTGCAGTGTGGCTTAAAAATTCAAATTGTGTTCATTTACTTTTCTGACTTTCTCAGTTCAAAATTGCTTTACCAGAGAAATAAATGATTAAATTCTCTTGTTAATATAAAGAAATCCCAGACCAGGTATTTTTTACTCACAAAATGTATGTAAGTATTTTACATAAAACTGTAAATTTGTGTAAATTGTAAATTTTTTGTAGACAAAATTGTAAATGGAGGGAATGCCAAGAAGTTCTTTGAATGTGTATGTACAAGTTGGCATGCAAGATCTTAAAAAGTCTGGTACCACTGTGAGGTCATTAGGATTTTTAAATACATTTTTTTAAAAAGTAGGATGTATTAAGCCAACTGCGCTATCTCATTCTGCTGGGAATATAAATGAATTTGTGACATTTTGGAAGCCCTAATGCTGTTGGTAATGCCACGGAACTAGAGGCTCCAAGCTCTCATGTTCTAGCTTGAGCCCACGAGATAGGTATAATTTCATGATCATGAGGGGCTTTAGATGTGAGTGCCAAGATGCTGGAATTCTTGGAAGTGTACCCTGTTTAGAAATACTCAGCCATGATTTCCTAGAGTTGTTCTTTACAATAGGTTTTTTAAAAAAGGATCATTACAAGTCATGTCAGTTCGACTGCCCCTTCAGAATTAAGGTGCTGCTGTTGTGTTTCTTTGGCCATAATTTTGTTTCTTTCCTTGGTGCTCAGGATGGCAAGGTTCTGCCACTGGGTCTCTGTTGACAGAATGATGAGATGTTTTTAGTCAAATAGCTCAAATTGTTACCATTGGCATCTAACTCATCCTCATTAGGCTTAGAAGGTTAACTCACTGAGACTAGTCTCCCTGAGTAACTGCTACAGGTTGTTTTCAGATTGGAAAAGAGTGTTTTGTAGTTTGAAAATTGTTTTTTTGCACCCATGAGGTAGACTGGCAATGTGTTTCTTTTTGATCTAACTCTGTAGGTCATCACAGATGAAATGTCACAGCAAGGTTATTCCCTAATTGATTACACCATCGAAGCAGAGCTGTGGTGATAGGGAAAGAATAAACTCAAAGGAAATGAGTGGTTTGTGAGGATGCAAAGTTTTAACTCTGCACACAACTGGGTGAGCTAAGAAAGCAGCTGGAAACTACCTGAGACAAACCAGGTGACCTCGAGCATGGCCTGTGATGGTTTTGCCTCATTCTTCATGATGAGAACTGGCGAATGAAGTTAATGAAATCAATGCAACAATAAGTAGAGCTGCCCCCCTGGGAGGAGAAGAACCAAATTGCTGCTACTAAACTGAACATTCCTGAGGAAATTAATTTCACATCGCTCTTCTGCATGACCCCCTGAAATCCTCATGCTGCAAATGATCATGTCAGGGGAAATACAGCTCCTGAAATGATGCTGCTGGCAGGGACCACAGTCACCTGAATGTGAGAAGGAGAGGACCAGTAGCTAGAGCAGTGATTCTTTGTTTTTTCTTAGTTAACAAAGGCTAGATTTGTTTCCCCATTAAGGAATTTGAGCGGGAGCTTGGAGGCTTCTCTGCTGGGAAGCAGGGCAATGAGACACGAGGGGCATGATGCTGAAATAGTGAACCCTGTGCAGGGCTGAGAGCTGCTGAACTCCCCTGCACTGCTGCCAGATGTGAGTAATGCCCAGATGTGAGTGGTGGGTACCAGGAGTGATACCTGCTTTCTTGGAGAGCAGGAAGGATGGTACTGAGTGTTTGCACTTGGGCTGAGAAGCGTTTTGTTTAACCCTTTAGTTCCCAGCTCAGCTTCCTGCTAACTGTTGTCAGTCCCTCCAAGGTTCCTGGTGCTGTGGAAATGCTGTGAGCTGCCTTGTCCATCCTCTGCAGGGCAGGAGTCCCTCCTGGGAGCACAGGCAGCCCGGGGGCTATTCTGTAGCAGCTCTGGCCAGGTGGAACAACAGTGTGTGCTTTTCCAGCTGCAGGGCCGAACTGCATCCCAAAGGGTGGGAAATTCTGTCAGAGCAGCAGGAGTGTTTCAGGACACGCTGAACTGCCAGGCTGGGTCTGCTCTGGGCTGAACTCTGTGCTCAAGAAGAGACTGGCTGCAGCATGGAGAGGGAGGGACTTTAACTGTTAGAGTAAAGAACATCCAGAGAAGTTAAAGGTTGAATGTTTTTGGAGGAGAAAGCAAATCGTGCCTCCTGAGGTCATCCAAGCATGATAAATCCACACAGTCTTCTCAGAGAGATTTCTTACTTGGCTAATGCACCAGGAGTTGAACTGGGAATCTCCAGAGCCTTGGAAATGTGAGAGGGTGTAGCTTGGATTAGTTCTGTGATGGACTCAGGGGTGTTATAGGTTGTTAGATATGTCTCTGATAGCCTGCAGAGGTTATTGTTAGGAGCAGTAAACACACATACTGCATAGGACAGTGCAGATTGGAATGAAAATGCTGCTTCTGATTCTTAGGTTGGTTTTCAGATCCTTTACTTGTCTCATTTAACCAGGCTGCAGTTTGTTGGTTGATATTTCAGAAAGCTCAGATCAATGGTGCTGGAATGCTAGCATCAAGCTCAGGCAATGCTTTAACTCTCTCTCCTGGCTTGCAGAAGAAAATTAATGGTTTTCTCGGTGACAGATGGCACATTTAAGGCTAGAACAAAAGAGCCTTTTCCTAGCAGTCCTTAGTTGAGCAGTTTTATCCACAAAGTGTGGAGAAAAGTTATGAAAATAATTTTGGCCAGTAGTTGTTGATGCACTTTCTCTTAACATTTCTGTAAAAAAATAGTCTCAAGAGGAAACACTTTCATGCCCTTAGAATAAATTTTCTGCTAAAGATTTGATTTTGAAGCACTTTCCAAAATCATACTTAAAAAATGGAAGAAAGCCTCACTTGAGTCTCTTGTATGGGAAGACCTGTGCACAGGAGCTGCACATCTTGTCCCTGGTTTCGTGCACCTTCCCCTGCATGACTGTGATGGAGCCTGTGCTCTCTGTTTTCCAGGCAGAACCCAGATGTGCAGCTGCAGTTACAACAGAGACCACCTCACCACCACAGCCCGACTTCTTCCTTGACATCCCTGGGATCTTTGACTTTGCTCCAGTCTCCGCCACCCTCTAGGCTGTCCCCTTCCCAGCACCAGCAACCTCTGACTCCCAGCCAGGCAGATCCTGGCATTCTGCCACGGACGCAGCAGCCTTTCTTGTCCAACCCAGTCCATCAGGGAGATCTGTACCGACTATGCCAGCCCTTCCTGGGCCCGCAGCAGCAGCAAGGAGACTCCTACTCTGTGATGCCCCGGGCCCAGCAGATCCCTTCCCCCTACCAGCAGATGCAAGTAGATCCTTTTGCCATCGTTTCCAGGGCCCAGCAAATGGTGGAAATCCTGTCAGAGGAGAACCGGTCCCTACGACAGGAGCTGGATGGGTGCTATGAGAAAGTGGCCCGGCTGCAGAAGGTGGGTGGTGGTGGAATTGAGACATTCTCCTGTCTCTGGTCTAGTCCCTAATTGAATCATTTAATTTGCAACTGTTGGATTCCTTTGCTGAAGGGATTGATTATGTACTTTAGAGTCTTTTGTATGCAGATTGATTAGTCTGTGTCCTTTGGGCATCAGCTTAACTTTGGCGGAAGATGGAATTAAAGCTTCAGTTTTCTGCTAACAGTTTATTGACCAGGCTCAAAAGCACATCCTCCTCAGCTGCTGAAGAGGCTGACTGCTTGGCTTGCTCAGCTAAGTTAAGGCTTGTCCAGGATAGCAGCATGTTTCATTTTCCCAAAAAGACTTCAGAGCTGCAGGAAGGGCCTGCTTGGGATGGCAGGAGACCACAGCCTCTCAAGGAGGCACAGGGGACATTGCTACAAAAGTGTCTGGCACGACAGTTTGCAGGGCAAGTAGTGCTGCTATGGCTACACTAAAGACATTTGGACTGCAGGACTGGGACTAAGACTTCTTTTGTCCCTCTCTCAACACCACACAATTTCCATGAAAACTTAATGTCTTGATTTGGACCCAGCTATTTGCCACCTTTGGCTTTATGGAACAAGCAGAGTAAATGATGCTAAGACATTTAAAAGAAAATACCCCAGTGAGACCCATCATTAACGTGCATGCGTGGAGGTATTTTCATGCTGCTTCACAGAAATACCTTCTTGATGACCAGTGGTTTAAAACTGGGCAGCAGGTCAGCTTTGCTTTTGCCTTGCAGCTGTGGAAAGGCTGATGCTACTTAGCAATTTAGGATTTTGTGGGCCTTGCTGTGCTCTTTGCACTGAGCAGTGTTTGGGGCCAGAAAAATGTGTGGCTGCTAGTCTTTGAGTTCGGGTGACCAGTGTGACTTTTCACACTGATTATTCCCCATGTTACCTCTTACCAGGGACATATGTTCGTTTGGTTGTATTTTTTGGAAGGTTTCTGGCCAGGAAATACTTGAGAGAATTGTTTGACAGCTTCCTGATTATGACAGAAGGATACAAATGCACTTCCATGCACGTCCTTGCTGATCACTGGCTGTAGACACTGCTGATGGGGTTTGCTGTGGTGTGGATCCACACTTCCATAGCAAACCATGCCCAGCAAGGAGAGTTAGGAGAGAATCTCCTGCTCTGGATGATCAGAGAAGCTTTACACTGAAGGCTAAAAGGAAGGATAAAGCATATTTTATTGCAAAATTATTCAGCCACTGGTATTCTTTCTATAGAGGGACTCATCACGAACGTGAGACTTTCTTTTACTTAGTGGGTAAGTGTAGGTTTCCCTCAATAAAGAACACTTGAGACAAAGTAATCTCCTGTCTGAGACAGGGAAATTTGTTAGTGAAAAATAGTAAGTGCTTGTTTTCACTTCCACTGCAGCTGGAAACAGAAATTCAGCAAGTTTCAGAGGCATACAAAAACCTGGAGAAATCATCCTCTAAGCGGGATGCTCTGGAAAAGGCCATGAGAAACAAACTGGAAGGAGAAATTCGTAGGCTTCATGATTTCAACAGGGATCTAAGAGGTAAATGAAATAAAACTTCTATTCTTCAATGCTGGGGTTTTTTACTGTTATGTTTACTTGTCAGGAGAGAGCTTTGCTGCAGAATTCAGTGTCTGACACAACTGGAATATGACAGGATACTCAGGTGCATTCAGTAGTCAGAGATTTTAAGCACTTGCTGGAAGAATGGAAAAGATAGGTCTAGGAGAGGGCTGTAGTCTTTCATATCCAGCCTGTTTCTCATTGACAAGAAACATGTGATAAGCAAAATACCATAAACCAGATGCAAGCCTGGAATTCTCTCATGTCTTTTATCCTAGAGACAATTTGTACAATTTGTTCAGTTTATACAAATGGAAGGAGGTTTTGCTGACTGCCTAATCCCACACCAGGCACGTTCAGTTTATTTCCTGTCCAGTGACCCTTTTTGCACTGACATACAAACTGCAGAGTGTCTGTTCTTCCTGAAGGTCTTGTCATTCCTTATCAATGCAGGCATCTGGTTTTTTGGATCTCCCTTCCTTTTCCAGAGTGAGATATTATTGGTGTCTGGTTCTTACTAAGAGGCTGAGGCAGCTCCACGGCTGGCAGCAGAGTGGTGTTGAGTGATGTTTGACCTTACTGGGGGTAAAAGTTTAAGCATTAGTTTGCAATCTCTGCAATTTGAGATTTTTTGAAGGTGCATAAAACTGTATAAACTGTAAGTGTAATTTTTTTTAAGGAAGCCTTCTGATTGTCCTGAATGCTCTTGCTGCCTTGTGTCTTTTACTGAGACTCCCAGAAATTGTTTTGCATCCAGGAAGTAAAGCCATACATTTTCCAGTACTGTACACAAAAGCCTGCATTAATCTTATTCATAATAAAACACAGAATAAACATTTCATTCTAATTTTCACAGGCTGATACAAATTTCTAGTGGCTTGAAGCAGTGGAGCTGTTAAGCTGTTTTTAGGGTGTTACACTATTCCCTCAAGTCAGGTAATTGGACAACAGTGATTTAATATTCTGTTAAGATCTAGAGGGGAATTATAAGGAATCTTTTAATTGCATGGTGGAGTTTATTTTTGTGGACGAAATAAAGGTATAAATTGAAAAAATAAACTTCTATGTTACAAATGTTTAAAATAATTTCTTTGGAAGTTTAACCTGTTTTGTCTCATTGAGTGTATTTCCTTAACATTTCAATAGTGAGTGCCAGCTTTTGATAGGCTATAGAATTAGAAGCTCCATTCCCCCAGCATGAGGAATGCCCTGAGCAGATGCAACTTAATGCTTGAAAGTTTTTAATTCTTTAGTTTGCTTTCATTGAATATTTTTTGCAGAACGCATGGAGACAGCCAACAAGCAGCTGGCAGAGAAGGAGTTTGAGGGGTCTGAAGACAATCGGAAAACCATCTCCCAGCTCTTTGCACAAAGTGAGTTCCACAGCCATTGTGGGTCAGTGGAAAGCTCCAATCACTCTGGGAAGGAGGACAATACAGCAGGTTAATTATCAGCACAGAAATCAGGGCAGTGGCAGTCTAAAACTGGCAGTGGAGAAAGGAGGAGGGATTCAAGGATTCCTTCTCTGTCAGTATGTAAAGTCCATCTGATGGGGTTTGTTAGAGATTTTGGAGCAAAGGTAGTTTGCAGATAAACTGTAAAATTAGTGTTTACCCCATAATTTACATACTTTATCCACCTATTTAATTCCTTGAAAGCTTTGAAATTAAACCTTCCCAGGCTGACAGGAGTCCTGGCACTTGTTAAAGCCAGTAGGAGAGGATCCTGGTAGGTCTCCTATCTCCTTCCTCTTAATTTGCCCCTGCCCTAGTCCTGTTCAGCAAAAATAAAGGGGGTGAGCACTCCTGCAGTCTGCTAGGCTGGGTGAGGGTCAGGAATTCTGTCCACAGCAGTGGATTTATCACAGGGCAAACCAAAATGACTGGTGTGAAATGCTGCTTTTCCTTTGTTCTGAAATGTCTTGAGGCCGAAGGCGCCAGGCCAACTTTTCTCTCATCCCACAGTGTGCTCCACCCTTCTGACAATGCTCACTTTTCTCCAATTGTTATATAAAAAGGTAGTGCAATAAAATTGCAAAACAGAGTTTTTCTGTGGTGTAATAGACACTGCAACTACCCTGACAGATTCTGGTGTCCCTCTCTTGTGTCATCTTTAGCTTATTCCTTGTGGTTTGCCTTCCAAGCCAATGGCTATCAGGGAGTGAATTCCAAACTCCTGGTGGTACTGGGAAGTCTGAGAGTTTAGTCTCTCCTGCTGGGTGGACACTGAGGTTCATAGGTGCACCCAGGAAGGTGGGGAGGTCAAAGCTGTGGGGCCTCTCCTTTTTGGATGAAATGGAAACCAAAGTGCTGCGTTTCATTGATCCCAGCATTTCTAGGGGTGCTACAGGCACTTGTCAAGTGAAGCAGTTCTCATTTGGACAAAAGTCTGCAAAAAAACCTCCAAAAGCCTCTCTGCAAGCATTTCCAGATTAACAAACAGCCTGGTAGCACTGACTGATACCTGCTGGCATAATGCCACCCTGTCTCAATGCAGCTCAGTCTTTGCAGTACCGTTTAGTGTGCTCACACTGGCAGCAGCTCATTCCTGGGTGGAGAAGAAATGCTGGGAAAAGATGGGCAAAAAAAAATAAGCATGTGATGACATTTGTCCTTATGTCCTGGGCTGGCTCTGAACTGCACTCAGGGCTTGCTCTGCAGAGCTCTGGGTGCTGTTGGTGGACAGGTTTGTTTTGCAATCTGTGTGTGGGCTGTGTTGAATCTCTGGCAGAAGGAAATCTTTAGCTACTCTGTGTTGCTAAAGCTTTGCTCCTGGCTCTTTGCTGGCAGAAGAAAGGGAGTAATTGTGGTCCTGTAAATATAGTTATGCACATGCTTGCACAAACGGGCCTGTGTACTCCATATGCAGTCTGTCCTAACACCCAGCACCTCGTTCCTGTTTTTCAAGCCTTCCACTCCTTGTCCTCATTCCTTTGTCGTGGGATATTGGTTTCTGGAATGCAGTTTCTCTGGTGTCATCAGTGCTGGGTGTAGATCACTCCAGGGAGTATTCTGTGGTTGTGTATCCAGCAAGTGGGTTAATGTTATCTTTGGAGCTGGTTGGCTTGAGCTGGGAATGGCAACATACACAGAGGACATAAGCTCTGTGTTGTGGCTTTGCCTTACACCCCAGTGTGATAATTTCTCTAGTCACCAATTATTTTTATCCTATCTATTTTTTATGGAGGTGATGCCTTCATGTTGCAGTGCCCTGTTCCTGCAACACTCAGCATTGCTGCTCCAACAGCATCCAGCCTTTCCTGGAGAGCAGCAGCAAAGAATGAGCTGCTGTGTTTGGGGTGGCAGGTCTACTTTGAAAAGGGCTAGAACAGATGTATGTGCCTCACTTCTGGCCCAGGAAATCATTTTTACAGGCAGTAAAGGAAGACTGAGGAGTTATTACTGCTGTTTTGTTTTCTGACTCCTCTGAAGATATTGCTGGAGCTTCCTCTGAGAAGGAACAGAACTCCCTTCCAGTTTGGGGGGGTCAGTGTGGAAAAAAGGAACACAAGTTTTTCACCAGTCTGCTATCTTTCTCCCCATCCTGAGATACTAAAATTACTCAGTTTGTTTTCCACTGCTGAAAGTTCAGAGGTGAAGAGGTGCCAAGTTTCACTAACCATCTACATAATCACAGCAAATTACCTGAGTAACTGTACTGAGTGATGCACCTTCTGTTCCTTCTCACTATCTTTGTGTCACATTGTTGCTTGAAGGTACCATACTTGTTTTTCAGGATTGCAGGTCCTTCTCTTCCTTGAAAGCCATGTCCTTTTATTTTCCCTCTTAGCACTAGATTTGCATTTTCTTTCTTGTGAGATGTCCCAGTGCAACCTTCCCTTCACCTCTGGAGTGAAAGGCTCCTGAAAACTGGGCAGAGACAAGTGCTGTGCATTGAAAATTATCTTTTTTTTATCCATAGACAAGGAAACACAGAGGGAAAAAGAGAAACTGGAAATAGAGCTGGCTGCTGCCCGCTCCACCAACGAGGACCAGCGGAGACACATCGAGATCCGAGACCAGGCTTTGAACAATGCTCAGGCCAAGGTGGTGAAACTGGAGGAGGAGGTAAGGATGCTGAGAGAGAAGAATCAGGGTAGCTTGTGTTCCAGCTAATGAAGCTGTGGGAATGAGTTTGTCTTGTGGAAGTTACAAGGAAATCTGCTTTCTTCAAAGCTCTTTCTATCGGCTTAGCTTTGTGTTGACTGGCTAAACAGATAAGCCACAAATCTCTATTTCCTTGGAAATGCTTTTGTCTAAGCAGCCATATTTTGTTTTCTTTTTGTTTCAACTTGTAATACTGGGTTGGAAGTGGAATCTCAGCCCTGAAACCTGCTGAACTTGGCAGGAATTCAGATCTGGATGGACTTTCAAGTAATATCAGATGAATGCAGCTTGTCTCCTTGCCAGGTGTGGGGACAGTGCACGTCACCGTATGTGCCCAGCATTTGTAATAAGCTAGGCATGACCGTAGTTGTTTTCTCTCCCTTTCCTCCCAAGAGGGGATAATGCATTTGAGCTGCCTAGCTGGGCAGCTTTCACAGCAGTTTCTTTTGTATCCTTGTCCCTGCCACTCATGGCTCTCACCTTTGTGTCCCTCTGCGTCACGGTGTCCGTCCTTTCCTCTCAAAGGCCCCACTTCCCACTCCAGCCTCTGCTTCCTTTACTCCTACTCTTCCTCCATGGAGAGTCTGAGGAGGAAATCTCCTGACCAAGCACACTTCCTCATTGCAGATTTGTTCTCCAACCCTGCCATCTCCCTGGCTACCAGCACTCAGCATCCCCTTCAGCTGGGCACTGTGCCTGTGTCCACCTGAATTTTGCTGCCTTCAGAGACATTCCTCAAACCCTCCCCTTGTCTGCTTTTAGTTCTCTCTCCCTTCAGGATCCCATTGTGCCAGCCGGGGATGAATGATCAAATACTAAGTGAATATCCTCCTCTCCCAGGTACGGGTGTAGCTCATTTCTGAGTTTTAGCCTGCTCTTCTCTGAGCTCTGGATTTGCCTCAGTAGCCCTCCCCCTGAACCTTCCCTGGTGTCCTTAATTTTTGCCCTTCCTTTAATCTCTTAATGGAAGCCTTCCCTCAGTCCCTCTGGATCTCCTCTTGACCTGCTCTGCTCATTCAGGATGTTTTTGTGGGTTTTCCTGCTGTCATAACCTCTTTTAGCCTGGCATGGCTGACTTGCACTCACTCGGGGGACAGGGAGTATTAGCTTATAGTGTAATTTACAGGTGACATGGCTCTTTTTGGCTCTCAAACTATTCTGTCATTGATTCTGCAATGTATTGGAGCTCTTTGGCTTTCATTCAAATTTCAGCACCTTGTTTAAAAGTCTGATGTGTCACTAACTCCAAGTATGTGGGACATCCTTGTGGTTTCCCTGGAAAATGCTTGGAGTCAGTGTGGATGAGGTCTCTGATCAGCTGGGCCAGCACACACAGCACTTGGCTGGGTTGAACCTCTGTGTAGGCACTAATTTTGGCTCCCTCACTGTAAAGTTGAAGCCTTGAGGGGTAATAATAATTGTGTGCTTTATTTTCAATAGACTGCTCATTTTACTAGAAGAATTGGGTTCAGTGCTGTGGCAAGGTATTTCTGCCTAGTAGAATAGTGAAATAGGTAAGTCACTCTGGGCTAAATTGCATGATAGCTTAAAAACCACACATAGGCTGATACAGAGTGAAATGATCTGCATGAGGGCTTGTGGTCACATGCATCCAACCTTTGCTTGAATCCCAGGGTGTGCAGGAAGTGCCACCCTTCCTGCTGTAGATAAATATGGAAGCGTCTCAGTGAGGGAGCAGGAATTAACTCTGCTTTTTCTTAGAGATGAGAGAGAATAAGGGGAAACAAATGGTAAAGAGTCACTTTTGCAGGCTTCCCAAATCACTTTTTAATGAAATTTTTAGGATTATAATGCATTTGTTGCCTCATTAGTCTTGAACTGTGGGAAGTTCTCCAATCCCCAGGCTGTTTGGTAACTCTGAAAGGCAGCCAAGGAGCTGCTTAGAGCTCAGGGCACCTTGAGAAGGGGCTGGGAACACCATTCTGAGTTAGTGGCATTCAGTGGCCAAGAGACATGAACAGTTTGTGGATTATTTCTTTATTCTGGCCAGGTTAATCTGAGTGACTAGTCCCTGTAAGTGTCAGGAATTTCCAAACTGGTCCTGCAGAAGAGGGTGGAGTTTTTTAGGCTCAGGTTTGGCAGCTACTCTGGCTCATGGCCTGAGGGGGGATGCATGTTTCAGTTGTTGCCTCCTGTAATGTACATTTACAGCTTTTCTTTTTACCCATTCCATTTTGACTTCCTCTTAAGCAGAGTTGCCTTGCCTTGTATGCAGCAGATCTTTTATAATATTTCCATTCTAGGGGGAACTATAAGCCATATATGACTGTAACTGAATTTAAGTGTTGCATTGGAATTGGAGCTTTAGATTCTTTTCTAAACCCTTGGCTTGAATTGCCAGTCTGGACAAAACCACCCATCTGTAAAATGTAGATATTTGTCTTCACCTGTGAAGCTCTGAGGGTTTTTATATATCCTGGAGTTTAGCATCCAAGTTAGAGTGAAAGGAGAGATAAAGGGATGCTAAATGTGATGGAGAAAGGAATGATCTTGGAGATACTGATGTGCAGTGTGAAGCAGTTGGATGCAAAAGTAGACATTCACAGAATGTTTTCCCTGTTAGCAGGGTTTAAATGGCTCTTCAAATTTAGAACAAGCTGCCATAAAAGTTTTTGATAGTGTGGGATTTATTTCTGCAAAGTGTAAAATAGGGTGAGTGATCATAAATATTTAAAGCAAACTTAAATGTGTCTACAAACAGAATTGTTATGTATATGTTTTATATATAATATTTAAACTTCACTACTTCTCTACTCTCCATAAAGATACACAGTTATTAACCCCTATTTTCACTTCTCTGTTTTTGTTCTTCCCTTTAGTAAATGTTCCACAGTTTTGCATAAATCAACAGCATACTAAAATTGTTCCTAGTGAGGTATTGGTCTGTGGTTTCTGAAATCAAAACTTCGTATTATTTGCATTACATGTAATACATTTGACATAAATTGAACATATTTGAGGTAAAATGTGTGTTAGTTTAAAAATGTATATCACAGAAACAGTTAGTGATAATAATATTGGAGCTAAAGCAATGAAAAATTCTCATTTTGAAGCATGGGTTGTTGTGAGGGTCTCAAGTGGGATGGCAGCTGGGTTGTGGCTGCTCACACAGGATTTAACCCCATCTGCTCACATACACCTTGAGAGCCTGGAGCAGATGGAGCAGTTAAACTGGGCTTTGCTCTGGGCCAGGGCCACAACTGCTGGCTTTGCAGAAAGGACCATCCTGACCCACCTGACAATGAGTAAATGCTGACTTGCTGCCAGTCCTTACCAGACTTGGAATGTTGCAGGAGGGAGTTTGGTGCCAAATACTTTATCTAACCACAACTGCTGAGTACAGAGACTACGAGTGCTACTGGTTTTAATTTTTTTTTCCCTCAAACTTGGTCATTTCTGCATACCTCATTTAATTTATACCATGGAAGACCACACTTCAACTTAAGAAAAGTCTGTGGGTTTTTTGTAGTAGTTTAAGTTGTACTTCTTTGCTCCACTGCTTTACAAACCGCTTTTTTACTGAGTGCCTCAAGGAGGCAGCTTTGAAGAATAGTGACAACCACCAGGAAGATCAAAATATCTGCTCTTTGCCATCCTCACACACACACACACCTTGCAGTGGGAAGAGCAGACAGATGACCTCTCAAATGGGTAGAAACTGGGGGATAAGGGAGGGGACAAGTTTGAATGAAATATCTTTTCTAAAATTGCTTGTGTTTAGAAGTTCTAAGACTCTTCATTTGTCAGAATTCCACATGAAACAGATACCAGCTGAGATACTGTGTTCATTTCTCACTGTGCTGTTGTGGAGAGAACAAATGCTCTGTTTCTGTTAACACTGAGGGTTCTGTCTGGGGGGAAATACAAAAATACATTTCCCAATGACATCGATTGTACTTTTTATGCTGTGCTTGAGATACTTTCAGAACAGAGCTCTGGCTTGTACAAAGGGAGGAGACCCAAAGGAGAGCTGTCTGCTTGATGCCTGGTCTAGTTTTTTTCCAGTCACTTCCCTGGGTCTATAAAAAGATATTCCTGGTCTCCAGAGCTTTGCTTCACATAGACTCTGAGAGTTACCTAATACTCCTTTCAGGAAGGAGTTGCTTCTAAAAGGGACACTTTTTGGATGGCTTGTCACTCCTGGATGGATTGGGTGCAGAAGAGAGAAACCTCCCTGTTTTCCCTGTAGCTGGTTCCCTCTAATGAGCTGCATTCTTGTGACAGAACTGCCTTTTTATTGCCATGTCACTGTCTCACATATTCTGCCTGTTAGTGATTTTCCAGAGGTGGCTTTGAGAGTTAGAACTTTATTTTAACACAAACAAACCGGGCGACTACATTGTGACATTCCCATACCACAAACACTGTTCCCTAGCAAGGGGATAGTGTTACCAAATTGTTTCAGCAGGAATTCTTGCTGAGGCCACTGGCGCCTTGTTGGGCCTGAATTCAAACAAACTGAGGGTTCAAAGGCATCCTAGAGGAATAGAGGAATATATTCCAACTGCAAGAGGGTGAGGTGATTTAAACGTGCTTGCTGGCTCTTTTTTTTTTTTTTTAAAAAAAAACTACATTTCTGCCATAGCAGGCAAATTCTTGTGGGGAAACACATTTTCAGCTGCATCTGAATGGATTCAGCTTTAGGATAAACCCAGAATGTTATGAAAACACCCTGAATATATTAAACAAAGGACTTTGAAGACATCAGAAATAGTGGGTGGGAAACAAGCAGATGCTGATGAGTGTTACCAATTTGCTGAAATAGGAGCTGTCCAAGATGAAGAGGGTAATGGCTGGGTTTGACAAAATGCCCGGGAGAGTTCTGAATCATTGCAGGAAGTCTTCTCTTCTTCCCCAGGGGAAAAAAAAAAAAAAATCTTTGCTGAGTAACGCATCTGGAAGCAATGAATCCCTTTCCAAAAAAAAGATCCTTCCCCCTCACCTGCTGTGTCCAGGGCTGTGTTTGTCCTGCACAGGCAGCTCCAGTTGGAGGATGTTACAGCCTCCTTTGTGCTTTGTGACTTGACTGAAAATTCCTCATTCCTCTGTGCCCCTGCTCCCTTTCCATGAAACCTCTTTGCCCTCCTCAGAGCCTTCCTGCTGCAAAGACCTGGGATCCCTAAAAGGCATGGTTGGTCAAAGCCTAAATAAATGAGGAACAGGATTTGTTTGGCTTTTAGAATGTCATTAATTCCTTTTCTGCTGGGCAGTTGTAGTATTAATCAAACAGCCCGTTTCTGAAAGGAGAACTTTGGCCATTGATTTTGGACCATGCAAGTACATGCCCAGAGAGGGGAAATCCAAGGAAGCTGGAAATATTTGATCACGCAGCCAGGGAATCTTTCAGGGTTATTCCCTGCATTGCTTTGCTCTTTGTGCACTGAATTGCTGCAGAGCCCAGGCCAGTCATGGTAGTATTTATTTTTCTTGTTCTCAGTCCTGTTGGAGAATTTACATAAACTTTGTAGTAAATGGCAACTGGAGAGTGACTGCTCCTGTTTATATTGGTTTAGTTAGAAAATTCTGTTGATAAAATTGTAGCCTGACCTCTGATGCTTGGTTAGGACATTTTCCAAAACAGTCAAGGATTGACCTGGAGATGATAAGGACATTATTAAAATTGTGCTTAGGAAATGCTGGGAATGGATACAGTCATCCTGCTGTGCTTCCAGACGTACAG
Organism: Cinclus cinclus; assembly: GCF_963662255.1. Lineage (NCBI taxonomy): Eukaryota > Metazoa > Chordata > Aves > Passeriformes > Cinclidae > Cinclus > Cinclus cinclus. Next base: position 2,678,714 of record NC_085060.1, read on the forward strand.
TGAGGTTATTTGAGATCTTACATCATAAATAGGTGTTAAAATAAAGATATTCTCATTAGCAAAATGCTCTTCATTTTCAGAGCACCCTTGGAGGCAAAGCAGTTACGATACATTATGTGAACATGAGCTTGCTTCTTAGTTAAATGCTGTACCATCAAAAGGAAAATTACTATCTTGTCAAATTTATTTAAAATTACATCCCAAAGGGTGTGACTGCATCCTTGTAAAGCTTCAGGAATGAACTCTTATCTGGAGCACGTGTTCACTGCAGGGCCTGATGCAGAGGAGAGAATTCCTGCATCCTTTGATGCCATCCCTGCCATGGTAGATGTTGCTGTGGCCCTTGGCACTGAGCAGCCAGTTTTGGTTCTTTGCTGGGAGAGTGAGGGTGGGGAATCCATGGCAAGTGACCAAGAACAAGCCTCAGCACGCTGCCTTTTTTCCTTCTTCCCATCTTAGTTATGTCTTCAGCACCCTGGCAATACTCAGGAAATTGTTTCCAATTCCTGTCTTAGGAAAACAAGATCATACTCTTGATTTTTGGTAATTAAATCCCTCTGTGCTTGGAAGAATCACTTCTGATCCTCTTCACACTGAGAGTTCAGATCCAGTCAGAGAGATGAAAACCAAAAATGGAAAAATTTAGATTTCTCTTCTATCACTTCTGGAGAATCCTGGTTTACAGAAAGGTGATTTTTCTCATAAATACTTGCAGTAGCAGAGTGGTAGAGCTGGAAAGGAATGAGAGTGCCAGAATATACAGTGACTTAACTGAGGGCAGCAAGTGCATGAAATGAGATTATCTTATAGTGAAAGGATAATTCTGACAAAAGACATTAGGAAAGTTGAGTTGTCTGGAGCACATCCCATGCCTTTAAAGCTTACTGAACACCTGGGTTCCAAAAACCTGAAAATTATTTGAGGAATTTATGAATTAATTCCAGTTTCAAGCTGTTAAAAAGAATACACACACCAGCCCTAAATCTTCCAACATTCCTAATTCTTCCTGATGCTGGAAAATGAAGTGCATCTTGTGAAGAGATTAAAAAAAAAGTTGTCTTTCTGCAAAGCCACTGAACAAGCTGTGCCTGTACGTTGGGTCTGGTGCCCAAGTCAGGCGTGTGTAGGCAGTGCTGGGAACTTGGGCAACAGCTTGTGTTGCAACTTTTCACCTGCAGGTTTGGCTGATGGGAGCATGTTCAAAGTGAATGTTTCAGTGGAATTTCTGTGTCCTAATTCTGCTTTTTGGCTGGGCTCTTGGTATTCTTTGAATGCAGGCCAGAATGTTAATCCACACATATGCATACTTAGGTTTATTAATTGTGAAACTGTAAAATGTTGTCAGTGGCTGCTTTTGCAGGATTTTACCTTTTTATTTTAAAAAATGCTCTGCAATTTAAATGCTTAGTAGTAGATAATGAGACCAAATGTCCATCACCTCATCCTTAACTTCTTTCATAAAGAGAAGAGGGAGGAGAGCTGGTTTTGAAGAGATTCTTTTTCAGCTTGATACATGGTTTTTCACTGCTAATGAGTTTATCAAGTTGTTCCTCACTTTTGTCCAGGTCAAAAACCAAGATACTGAGTGCTCTCCATTTCTGGGTTCTGCTGCTGTCCTTGTATTTATCACTTTTGGCTACTTTGAGCTGGTGTTAATCTAAGTTTAAAACTGGTGCATTAATCCACGCTTCAGTGGAGTGGACAACTGACAAACCTTAAGGTGGTGTTATCAAGCCCTCTGATCTGGAATAAAAAGATTCATTAAGTGTAACAGATTTATTGATTTTTCTGGAGAGCAGCAGTGGACTATTAAGTTACATTAAAATGTTCTCATCCTTCCCATTCCAAACAAGCTTGAAATCTTGAGCAATCAAAGAATAAAAATACCTTTCTACTGTACATGTACTGGTAGGAAGTCCTTTGGTTGGATTGCTCGCTGTTTATTCTAACTTTTATTATAAAATTCTTGTTTGGGGAAAATCCTCTAAGGCAGCAACATTCATGCTGTGAGATTAGATGCCTGCTGACTTTATGGAGAGAAGAAAAGGATACTGTGTTTGGAATTAATGGTGTTGGGAGATTTTTCTGTCTCTGCTCTTTACATTGCCTGAAGGAACAGGAGTGAGAAGAAAAGGGAAAATATTTTAAGAAACACATGATAAGACCTTTTTGGAACAAAGGTGTGATGTAAGAACAGCTTGTGTTGTTCAGATCAAAGTATCCTGTGTCTGCTGAAACTGAGAGCAGATTCCTAGGGAGCACTGTCAGAATGGGGCCAGTGAGCCCTGATACTTTCACAGAATCCTTTCCGCTTCCAAGAAGGACTTCCTGAGCCAAAAGTGGTGTCTTTTGTCTTTAATATCCCTCAGTGGGCTTCTCTTCCATGAAGCTGTAGAGCAGCTCTTTGAACTCGCATAAGGGAGTCTGTGTTTTGCATTGTGGTACTTCTTTAGAACTTTGGCTCTGACTGTTGGGAAAAGTTGCCATCTTCCTGCTATTTTTGTATTTCAGGGTTTATGACAGAACTACAAAACCAGTGGCCCAGATTTGCTGCACAGTGCCAGCTAATTGCAATTGTTAGTATTTTCCTAAACAGAAAATAATGCCCACAGGTGTGCAGTATTCCTTATATTTGATTAGAGCCAGGCCCTGAATATGTTCTATTCAGTTTTTTTTGTTTTTTTTTTAAGTCGTATTTTAGTTTGTTTTCATTCTGCCTGAACTGTGGATTAACCTTGCTAAGACAGTTACTGGGGGCTCTTTTTGTTGCTTTCTGTGAGGCAGGGTGGCAGCTTGGTTTGCAGGATGAACAGTGGAGGAAGACAGAAGGGAAGTGGCAGGAACAGAGCAGGACCTCTCAGGCCAAGAGCAATGTCCAGACTGGTGGGATAAACCTGGATAAACCTGGCGTGGGGAGAGCCTGGGTCATGGCTGGTGTGTGCTTTGATCCTATTATTTTATTGTGATCAGACTACAACAGGATGCTACAAATTTTGATTTAGTTTCTGCTTAATCTCATAAAAATGCTGCCAGCAATTTTCAATATTGCACTGAGAGTGTTCCCAGCTTGGGGACCAGCTCTAAACAGTGCTGCAGTTACCTTGGAAATGTGTGTCAAGTCACTCAAACACTGCTTCAGTCCCTGGTGCCCTTTTCTAGTTCGTTGCTGCTCTCAGACATTTGCCACAGATAATTTCCTCTCTTTCCCTATCGTTACTATGGGGTCACTGAGGATAAAAAGAGCAAATACATCCAGAAGGAAAGCAGGGCTGGGACAGAGCTGGAACATCCTGAGTGCCCAGTCCAGAGCACGAGGCTGGGGCCCACTGACAGCAGTCATGAATCATGGAATGGTTTAGGCTGGAAAGGACCTTAAAGATCATCCAATTCCAATCCTCTGCCACAGGGACACCTTCCACCATCTCAGGGTGTCCAAGCCTTGTCCAACCTGGCCTTGGACACTTCCAGGAATCCAGGGCAGCCACAGCTTCACTGGGCACCCTGTGCCTCCCTACCCTCACAGGGGAGAATTCCTCCCAATATCCCCTCTAAGCCTGCCCTCTGGCAGTGGGAAGCCATTCCCCCTTTTCCTTGTAACCCATCTCTCTCCATCTTTCCTGTGGGCTCCATTCAGGTGCTGGAAGTCACCTGGACATCATCTTCCTGGCTGGTAGCAAAGCCCCAAGTTCACTCGCTCGTTCTCATTATTTATGCTGCCTTTCCTGACTTTGTTGCAGCTGAAGAAGAAGCAGGTCTATGTCGAGAAGGTGGAGAAGATGCAGCAGGCCTTGGTTCAGCTGCAGGCAGCGTGTGAGAAGAGGGAGCAGCTGGAGCACCGGCTGCGCACACGGCTGGAGAGGGAGCTGGAATCTCTGCGCATGCAGCAGGTACCCCTGCCCTGCTCAGCTCCTGGAGGGTTGCACCCTGCCCCACACAGAAGAGAAAGGCAGTGCATTTGTTATCTTGTACTGTTAAAAAACTTCTTTCTCACTAGTTGGATTCATTTATTTCCTGGCCCATTGTATTGCTTCTATCTGATTTAATTCTGTTTCAGCCAGAGAATTTAGATAAGGAGCAATAGGGGATCCATCCTGTGACAAGATGCACAAATAGCCTCGTAGCTACATGCTGCTTTACCTTTAAATACCATGGTTATATTATTTGAAATTATTTTTTTAAATCTTGTTCACTGTTTGGGATTTTATATAAAATTCATTAACAACTGGCCTGAAAAGAGGCCCTTCAGAAACCTTTTGAATTTTAGAAAAGCGCACAAGACTAAACTAGCAAAGCCAACTCTGTAAATGCAGTTGATGGAAATAGATGGGAGTTTCACATAGACTGTATTGCAATATTATTATGAGTCTTTTTCAGTGAAAAGAATGAATGAGAAGTAGATTGTGCAGATGTGTTAAGAATTGCATTTACATCAGCCTATATTAAATACAGATGAACTGTCAGGTGCCTGGATTTTACTGGAAATAGGATGCAGGCCTGTGTTCTAAATCCCATCTAGTTTCATGTTACTTTTATCCCCCAACTTCCATCTCTGCATAGAAATATATATTTAAATTTTGGGGTTTTGCATTGGTTTTAGTGGGAGTTATAGTAATTAGATAAACTTCTCTGTTATACTTTTGGAAGATCAGGTACTCTAAACCCCACAGTGTTTTACATTGAGCCTGAGTCAACACAAAAATTGTTTTCCTGTCATGGTTAAAAATTCTGAGCTCAACATAAAATAGTTAGTCTGTACAATTTCTATTCCTTTAAACCATTTATTTTATTTTTAAAGTCAAATGTCTTGCTAGTCCCACATGAGACTTCCACATAAAACTGCAGTTTTTAGTCATTGAGCTATTATCTGAGCAAACTTCCATGCTTCCTTACCTTGAAAGGGAATGTTGCCTGCCTTCCAAACCTTGCTTTGGAACTGAATTATTTCAGTCCTCAGCTACAAACTGATCATATTAATTTAGTAATCAAATGCTTTAAAAATATTTGGATGTATTTTTTTTTTTGAAGGGCTGATACTAGTCAGTGCCTTGCTGAACACTTGGGAGTCAGTCTGTGTTACACCAGGCATTATGGAAGGGCTGTGCACATCACTCCTGTATAGCACAGTCCAGCTCTGGGATGTATATGTGGGGCTTTGCACATGGATAAAAGAGGCCTTGGGAGGAATATTTTCCATCTCAGGTATCTTATTGTTAGCCTGCTCAACACAGCATAAAGCCACTGTATTTCCCTCCGGGGGCTTCTTGTGTCAAATCAGTGACAAAAAGCAAAGCTGCCAGCCCTGAGCCTTGCAGCTGCATCCTGAGACTTCTGTTTTTGTTTGGTTTGGTTTTTTCCTGCTGGGAATCAGCGTCAGGGCACATCCCAGGCTGCCAATGTGTCTGAGTACAACGCCACGGCACTCATGGAGCTCCTGCGTGAGAAGGAAGAGAGGATCCTTGCTCTGGAAGCTGACATGACCAAGTGGGAACAGAAATACCTGGAGGAAAGTGTGATGAGACAGTTTGCTTTGGATGCAGCTGCCACCGTGGCTGCTCAGAGGTAAATGGGGCTTTTCACAGTACTGGGATTATTTTCTTTTTCCAGTTGAATATCATAGTTCCAACCCAGGAATGTTGTCATGCCATCTTCCCACGATTGCTCACCCTGTGGTCTAAGCAGCTCCTCAGAACTCTTCAAGCAAGTGGAGCTTGGCTGCTCTTCCTGGGAGCTGTGCAATTGCCAGCAATTAGAAACATTTTTCCAGTGGAAGATTCCTCCACATGTAGGATCCATTTTCCAGACTAAAATTGTTCTGAGCCATTCCTAGAAGCTGTTGATTCAAAGGAGAAGAGGCTTGGGGTTTTTTTATTTTTAAAACAGGAATCAGTCCTTGCTGAAGTCATGTGAGATGGAGTGAGCTTGGTGATTCACATCATTCACCCTGAATGGCTTCCTTGTTCTCCAGTATGTTTTTTGCAAATTACTTTGTGGTATTGTCTAGTTACTAACCAGAAGCATCTACTAGGAAATTCTGCTCCAAACATTCTGCTGTGTATGGAAAGCACTTCTTGTGGGGGTGGGAAGGGTGTCTGAAATTTAGTAACAAGCTCCCATTCCAAGACAACTGTACAGAAACACTTCTTATGGCTGTAAATAGGCCAGAGTGCCTCAGCTGGTTGGTAAACAAGAGCTGTTACTGGAGTGCAACTCCTTAGCATTAGGCCTTGCTTACATGTAATTTCATTGCTCACTAGTTTATGGTTCTGGACAGCAGATTTTATTGTAGATTGTTTCATGAGCCAAATCCAGATAGGGATGTTATCACAACTGGCTTCCCAGCTTGTAAGATCACACTGGAATTACAGGGGTGAAGCTGCAGATCTGCTGTGTTAGCATTTAAAGACTTATCTTATCTTGCTCCAGAAGGAAGCTGTTATTTTGGGGTATTGATGCTTCTTGTGCACTGTTTTCCACCTCCCCAGAGATTCCCTAAAGGCTCCTCCTGCTGCTTGTGCTTAGAGGCCATGTTATATTTTCAGCGTGGGCTGATAAGTTGGGGCTGGTGTATTGTTTATTGTGGAGTGGGAGGGGATGTGCTAGGCCTGCTCAGGTTTCATTAAATGAACAAGAATGCTGTCCAGTCAGGAAAGAGCCTCTGGTTTTTCATTTCCATCTGAATTCCACTAATTCCAGTGGCAACCTCATCTACACTGTCCAGATTTCTTTTCCTTTTCTTTATCAGTGGAAACTGGCATCCCATGGGAAGCTGAGGTTGCAGGAAGGATGCTTTAGAGCCCAGGCAGGAACTGGGTCAGGTTAGGTTTCTTTGGTGCATGATCTTCTCACAGCCTTCCACATTCACAAGTAGAATGAAATACTCATTATTTGGTTAGTGGACTGACCAGCTATCACAGTGTTAACATTAGGCATCATATGGAATCAGTCTGAAACTCTTTTCACCTTGTTCCAGATTTTTTAGACCAAGCTGCTTAGGTTCACTTGAGAAACTTCCATGCCTCATTCCCTTTGATATTCACATCCCCTGTATGATACTGTTGGAAGGGGAAGGGGAAAAGCTTTTTATGTGAAGTTGAAGAAAAGTGCCTGGTGTTCCTTTCCTTTCCTTTTATCCTTGGATTTGCCTCCTTGGTCAGTTTAGAGTAGTGCAGTGACTCAGTTTAGGTGAGGTATTGGCCCGAGATGGGCACAAAGTTGCTGTTGTAATGATCTGCATATTTCTGTAATCCTTCTTCACTAGGAAACAAATGAAGTTAGGAATTGGATTTTTGGAAGACACTGAACCAGCTTAAACTCAAAAGAAAACAAAAAAAAAAAGTGGATATTCTTGTTTGTTCCTTTGGAGCAGTACTTTTGTGCTGCTGGGGGGGAAGCAGCAAACTTAGCAGGTCCTTCATCTGCTATCCTGCTTGTTCCCAGGGACACCACGGTGATCAGCCACTCGCCCAACCCCAGCTATGACACCTCACTGGAAGCTCGCATCCAGAAGGAGGAGGAGGAGATCCTGCTGGCCAACAGGAGATGTCTTGACATGGAGGGAAGGTAAAGGCTTCTCTGGGACAGGGATTTGAAATTAACTGCCTGGCTAGACGCCTCAGAACCAGAAATTCTTGTGTCTTCAGCAGCAGCAGCCATGTCAAATGCCAGACACTCATTTGGCCAAGGAAATACAAACACAGCAATCCAAAACCTGTCTTGATACTGAGGGCGAATGCAAAAAAGTCTTGTCTTAGATTTTTTGCATCTAGCTTGGTCTTCTTCTCTCTTCAGGGCATCTTGATTAGACCCCAGGCTCCAGCCACCTCTTAACAAGTTCACAGAGCTGTTTTCCCTGGGGTTAGGCCCAATGCAGACTCCCCAAAGTGTGTTAATTCTTTCTGTTGATCTCATGTCCTGCCCGTAACTCTCAGGTTTGTCTCAGAGCTCCTTCCATGGATGTTTAGAGCAGTTTCCAGTAGCCAGGGGTGGGTGGGTGTATCACACTCTCTCACATGACCTGCTCTATGGGCCAGAGAGCAGCCAGTGCCCAGGACAATCTCCTGGCATCCTCCTTCTGCCTCTCCAATTGCCTAAGGGAGCCCTAGTCACAGCCATGGGGACACTGAGGCCTCAGTCCAGTGAGATGGGAGACACTTACACTTGTCCTTTTTCCTTCCCCCAAAGGATTAAGACCCTGCACGCTCAGATCATCGAGAAGGATGCCATGATCAAAGTCCTGCAGCAGCGCTCCCGCAAGGAGCCTGGCAAGACAGAGCAGCTCTCCTCCATGAGACCTGCCAAGTCCCTCATGTCCATTTCCAACGCTGGCTCAGGCTTGCTGTCCCACTCCTCAACGCTGAGCAGCACCCCCATCCTGGAGGAAAAGAGGGAGGACAAGAGCTGGAAGGGCAGCCTGGGTAATTTCCAAATACCAGTGGCAGTTCTGATACATGAGCCACTGCTTGGAGGGGAGGCAGGAGCAGCAGAGGATGTGTTGGACAGATAGAGCAGCTGGCCTGGCCTGCAGTAAGGCTGGCTGCAAGATGGAACACATTTGAAATAGCTGCTTGTTTTAATCACTTCTGGGAAATAGTGACTTCTGATACTCAGGCTCTGCCATTAAATATGTAAGCCTTCATTCCCAATTTGCCACCTGACTTTAGGGATGTCTGAGATACACTTTTCAGGCTTCCCAAGAACTTGCTTTCAGCTGGGTGTTACAGCTGGCTGAAGGTGTAAAGTCTCCTTGAACTGGAGCAGAGATTTTAATCAGGATTTCTTTCCTGTAGTTTTGGGCCTGCACCAACATGACTCCTGTCTGGAATGGCTCAACAGCATTGTTCTGAGAAACGGAGTTGTAACAAAGCAAATCCCAGATGATTTTTTTTTTCCCTGGGAGAAGTCAGGCCCAAAACCGAGTAAAAACCCCTGAAATGTAAATGAGGACCTGTTGCAGGTGGTTCCAGAGTATGCAGCTTAGTGCCCACCTGCAAGCAGCAATGTGGGGACGCTGCTATTCCTCAGCTACTTCAGCACCCAGGAGTGGAAGGTGCTGTGGAAAGGTAAATTTGTGCTGCCTCTTGAGGGAGGGAGCACTTTTCCAGGTCCTGGAGCAATCAGTGCAGAGTGGTACAAAGCTGACAGCAGTTAGTTTTGTGACTGTGACATTTCCTTCCCTTTCCCCACCCAGGTGTTCTGCTGGGAACAGAATATCGCTCCGAATCCATCCCCTCCACCCCCTCTCCTGTCCTCCCCTCCACTCCATTGCTGTCAGCCCACTCCAAGACAGGCAGCAGAGACTGCAGCACCCAGACAGACCGGGGCAGTGAGCAGAGCAAAGCTGCTCCTTCCCCTGCAGCTCCCACCCCAGCACGACTCCCCAGCACCAACCTGACCTTCAGTGCAGAGAAAACAGGTAACAGAGCTCAGCCCCAGTCCCAGGGGGAATCCTGCCACCCACTCACCACCTGTGGGGCAGCCTTGATGTCCCTTTCTCCCTCCAGGCAAACCGGGGTTAGTTTTTGTGAGGACAAGTTGATTTCAGGGACAAGTGTGGTGGTGTTTGAGTGGTCTCAAACGCTCTGAAGGAAGTAAAAAAAAAACCCCTGAAGAGTGGTAGCATAAGCGTGGGTACACTGGGCAGGGAGGTACAGCAGTATTTGAGAACTGAGAACAGGGAGATGCAAATCCCTGGGCAGTCTCTGAGTCAGTGTCTGCTCTGAAGTAAGTTGTGAGTAGGATGTGGGGTTTAAACATATGAAAATAATCTGTTCAAACTGGCCATTGTATTGAGTGGGCATCCAAAGCCAGGTGGACTCAGAGAGGGGGAGGGAGAAGAAGGAGAGGGAACTATCACAATAAAGCTGTCTTGGTACCATCCCAGTCACAGGACCAGCTTCAGCCTTGGAGATCCAGTTGACAGTGACTGTCCCAGGAGCTGAATTTGCTTCCCACAGAGCTCCCAGCTGGCAAGAGCTGCTCATTTTCCAGCCCACTCTGCCAAATCAATGCAGATTACACAACCTTGCCTCTTCTCCTTACAGACACATTACAATGCTGCTGTTCTTTAAGGCAGAGAGTGTTTGGCTGGGCTCTGCCTCCTGCCCATGCTGTGCTGTTTAATGGGTATCAAGGGAGAACAGGTCTGGTGGTGAAAATCTACCCTGACTGCATTGGTTTAAATGCAGTCACTCCAGTTTTATGTGGATTTGTCTATCAGTGGGAGGTACCCAAAGGGAATTTGGTAAAATAGCTTTATTTGTCTGGCTGCATACGTGGGAATTGAATTTTTAAAAACTAAATAACTATTAGCTGTCTTTGGCCAATGCTACAAGATGACTTAAAGTGTTAATGTCATATTTCTAACCTCACTGAAGTTACACCTTTAATTGTCTGTCTCTTGTTTTTCCTCATCACATAGATGGGCCACTCTTCCACTCCAGCACTCTTGAAAGAAAAGCCCCTGTTCAGACTGTGGGGCAGGACCTCCCAGATGGAGAGATGGTAGAATACCTCATCTGAAAAGCTGTGCCAGGATCTGAGCTGGGATAACAGTAGCAAGAAATTTTTAAAAGACGTTTTTATTGGGGAAAAAAAATGTAGTACCTGAGTAATAAAAGAACACTCAGCTGTTTGCTCTTGTATATTGTGTCTCAAAAGTTTGGACAGGTTAATTTATAATTTGTTCTAAATTATAAAAAACCCGTAACACTTGTTCTTTGAAAGTTTGCCCCTTTATTTTTCAAGTACTGAATCTGGTAACATCTGGAAAAAAAAAACCCTAGACCTTAGGTGCACTACATCTGGTGTTTCATTTCAGTGTTTTTAAAGTCTCTTAAGCAGAAGTACCTGCTCTCACAGGTGCTGGTTACATGTCTAGCTTGAATGTAGTAAAGTGAGCTGAATGGCCTTAAAATGATCAGAACCAGGGACATGGTTGTGAGCATCACTTAATGGTTTTAGAATACAGGTGTTCTGGGAAGCTTTTATAAACCTGAGCTGTGATCAGGGGGGATTTCCCTTCCACTTCCTCTTTCCTCTCAGTGTAAGAACTCAGAAGAGGTATTTCATGTTCATAGGCTGAAAAGATTTCCATTTTCAGTGTGGTAACATTTCTTTTTTTTACTTCCCAAATTTCTTTCTTAATTATTTAGATATTAAAACAAGCTACTCCGGTGATTAATGTCGCATTTCATATTTGTAGTTCCTTTTGCAATATTTGCCACACTTTCGTACTTAAATACTTTTTCATTAATTTGTACAGTGGATAGTAAATAATATATTGCATTCATGTTTTGCATAAATTAATAAGGAGAATTTACAGGCCCAGCCCTGATCTGTTAGATCAGATTTTTGACATGGTAATTCCATTGGCTTTAGTGAAACTACTTCAAATTTACCATAGCTCAAGTGGGAAGCCCTGTTGTTTTTCAGATTTAACAACTTATTCTACCTACTGCATCTGTGGAGATGTTTCTCTGTAGCAGACTTTTCTATATTTCAAATGCCCTTCAACTTTGTATGTCCCTCCTTTCTGGAGAGACTAGGTTCTTTTTCACGTAGCAAAGCCTCAGAGGTAGAGCTTTCAAGAGAAGCTCCATGCAAAGGGTTAGATGGCAGATTCTCTCCTTTCAAAATACTTCTTTAATTCATCTGAGTGGAGAGAGCAGCTTAAAGAAAGTCCCAGAGGCATTACAGAAGAAAGTTATGTGTTTAAGTCATGAGATTCACTTCCAGATTTTTGGGAACTAGCACAGATGCAGCAGTGCTTTGGTTACAGAAACTATGAGGAGGTATTAAGACCAATAGAAGTACATGAGTATTTTTTTGTTACTGTCTTTGCATTTTATTAAAACACTTCAATATTAAAAACTGTAAAAACCTTTTTTTTTTATTTGAATATTAAAAGATTTCATTAGCCAGTGATCACACACTAGGAACCTGGCTAGCTTCAGCTTTCTGTGCAGCATTAGAGTAGCAAAATTTTCATTTCAGATTGTTTCACCCCAGAAATAAGGAAATCCAGCAATTAATTATCACAGAGTTAGTGAATGTCTCTAATTCCTGTTTGACACTACAGCTGTGCTGTTCAAATGAAATGGCCTTACCAGACCAACAGGAATCACAGGAGCTCCACAGTGGGAAGGGAGAGGAGGTGCCTAAAGGTCAGCCCTGAGCTTTCCTTCTGATAATAATCTCTTAAAACCAAGGAACACACTTCCCATCATTTCTAGCAGATTTGCTGCTGGTTAGGGATCTTCAGGCCATATTCCCAGTGCTGCAGAGGTGGCAAAGGGGGAGGTGGGAGATGCACTGGCCAGGCACAAAGCCCTTCCATCAGCCAGCTCCAGGCACTGCACTGCAGGGCTTTGCCTGGGGGACAGAGGGACAGTGGGACAATATCTTTCCAAACAGCTTCAGACCTCCCTTCCCTCTGAACCATTCCCCACCCTTTTCTAGGCACACTGTCCACTGCCACTTCATTCTCGTCCCTGAGAATGTCTTGCATTTATTTCTCTTGGCTTAATTCCATTCCACTTCATGAAGTAATGCCCACCCTGGATGATCTGATTTCTCTTCCTCCTCCACAGTTATTGAAAATGCACATTTTCTCATGAGCTCAAGGTGTCCATCTTTTTGCCATTTCAGCATAAATATCTATATTATATTTTGTGGGTTTGGCTTAAAATTAACAACAAGGGAAATCAAACATCATTGAATGTCTGTGTGAGAGCGGGGGAGAGATGTTTGAATGCTTTTCCTTTAGAGTCAGGAATATTTATATTCCATCTTTACAAATACTTTTCAGCATCTGGAAAGAAGTTTTACTGCTGTAGGGCTCTAAATAAACAGTTACAGCTCACTTGGTTCACATTAATGTCTGGGAAAATTTGCATCTTTTACAGATAAAACATCTTTCAGAAAACTGATTTTCCCCAATCAGTATTGGCCCTTCAGGTGAATATAATTGGTTTATCCTCCCTGCAGCTCACTGTTTTCAAGTGGAGTGCCCCTGCATTTTATTTTTACAAATCAAAAAGGATATAAAAGCTTTCTGCAAATAAAATACAGCAACTATCTCCTCCAGAAATGGAAGCCAGGCTGTCTCTCATAGGCTGAACCATGAGGATTGCAGGAGCCTTGGCAGTTCCTTGCCCACTGAAGTAATTTTGGAAGATGGTGCAGTTTTACACTGCTTAGGTCGGGCTCTTTGCCCTATTTTGTAATTTTAATTTCTTCCAAAAAAAGCAAAAACCCCAAAACTTTGCTGTGGAAGTTGGAGGTCATTTTCTTGTGCTGACAAACTGGGAGCCATCAGTAATGATTTCTTCCCCTGGAGCTTCCTCAGAGCCATCCTGATGTGAATGTAAACGAGCTGCTTGCTTTGAGGGAGATGTGTACTATAGTCTTCATTCTCTGTACAGAATTTATTTTGTTTTTAAAACAGAAACTGCTTTAAGGAGACAAACTGCACACCTAGTTCCTTTGCCTTCTGTAGAGCTTATTTCTAGTAGAAAGTGGCTTTTAGCAATGATTGCAAGGACCTTTGCAAACCAAAATTTTAGACTAAGAGTTTTTCTTAAACTCGGGTATTAGAAGCAGAATTGTAGCTTTTATAAAGAAAGCCACATATTCTTCTTTGTAGAGCAAAACAAGAAAATGAAGTGTAGTTATTTTTTCTCTTTCCTTTCACTGCTTACAAAAAGGCCAAACTCCCAAGTCCTTCTCTTGGGCAGTTCCTTTGTGGTTTGACTGCTCAGGGAACTGCCTGAGATCCAGAGACTTCTGTTCCACCTGGCCCAGTGTTGTTATTAAATTAAACAGCTCCTACCTGGCAGCTCCTGGGGGATTTAGAGCAGTGATTTAATATCTGAGGACTCCAGGGCATGTGTGAGCTGCTCCTCAGGAGTGTGCAGGACCCTGAGGTCAGCACGTGTGGTGGGACTGAAGCTGAGCATCACCTTTGCTTTGATTTTTGGGGCTGCCTGAGCTGGGGGAACTTGCAGAGTTTTAGGCCAGACCCATTTCCAAGGACACCTCCTGCTCCAGGGGACACCCGTGGTGGCTCCAGCCTGGACCAAGGCTCTTCACACCAGGAAAAACCCAGGATAATGGGGTTAACCCCCTCTCCTTGGGGCTGGCACAGCTTATCCCAGGATTCACCATGCTGCCCCTGGGTTTGCTCCTTGCCAGGGGCTGTGGATAGGGGAGGGTCTCTTTTCATGTATTTGTATAGGAACTCTTTTGTAAAAGTTAGTGTTTTTATGTCTAGGAAGTAAAGAGACATTGTAAAATGTAATTGTACTGTATTTATGAAGAAAATACATTTCTTTTCAAAAAGATCTTGTAAATTGCTTTTAGACTCTGGTTTCCACCTCCATCATCTTGTAGAGTTTTTGGGGGATAAATGGCTTCGAGCAATTTCCCTCCCAGCAGGGTTGTGGTCTAACAGGGGCCCAGTCTGCTGCTTCTCTTTAGGACCCAAAATACCAAAGCATGAATTAAAATACTAAAGTTTACCATTTCACAGCCAGCATGTCAAGAGAATGATCTTTCCTATATAAATCTATATTGAAGCGAATCACATGGTTGATTTGTTTCCCTTTATTTTAACCATCCAAGTTTATTTTGTATTTTGTGACAGGGCTGTTCTGTAATTCAGCTATTGAAACAACCCTTAAATCTTTGAAGATTTATGGCAGCTTTAATTCTAGAAAGAAAACAAAATTGTCAGTGTAAATATGCACTAAGAAGCCTTGTAAACGTGTATCCATGTTTTTTGAAAGAATGGATCCTGTGTTTTCAGCTTTTCCCCCCACTGATTTGCTTGTTTTGCAGTAAATTTGTTTAGTACAAAAAGCTTCTGGAAAACGAAAACAATCTTCACCTTCCCTAGTCCTCACTTCTGCTTGGCCTCTGTCTTTAAGTTTTTGACTCCTAATCCGAGGTTTTACAGATAAAATAATTGTCATTCCAGTCTCTTCCCTTAAGCATGCCGGTTTATTTTCCCCTCTGGCCAGCCCTGCAGCTGCCCACAGCTCACACCTTTTAACAGCCAGCTCGGCAGCACTTTGAGCTGGGTGACAGCCACCTCTCCTTTGATGCCTGGACCCTTCTCCAGACATCTGAGGGCATCAGCACACGAGCAGCCTGCAGCCCTGGGAGTATTTTCCACATCACAGCCTTCACTAGACCCGTGTGCTTTTTGTTCCTGTATTCCTGGTGCATTTTGCTGCCTCCTAATTTATCTCTTCCCTCTCACGGTGCTGTCGGAGGGAAAGAGCAGGGATTACTGAGAAGCTGCTTGAAAGTGGTCTCAGCCTTGATGCAATTTCACTGTTGACTTTTGAGTTTGATCTTAACATAGCTGTCGCCTCCCCTGCTGTAATAAATACCAGCCTGACAAATCTGGGGGCCAGTGGTCAGCTCAGCACATCCATCCCTTCCACTCTCAGGCCTTTTGATGTTGTTTCTATAAACCTCTCTGGCGTGCCAGAGCAGAAGCAAGAAGACAAATACAAAAAACCCAAACCCAAAACTAAATAAAACAAAAAACCTGACCAGATAAAACCCCCCAGCTCCAGAAGCTCACTAACAGCTACTTTATTAAATAACACAAGTGTGGCCCATCTGCACGGGGGTGTGAGAGGAGTAGTTGGGCATTTCACAAATCTGTGTGGGCAGCAAAGATCCAACCCCTGCTCTGCAGGGAGCAGCCAGGGAGGGTTTGGGATTTCACTGGGATTCCACTTGCCCTCACCTTCCCTGCTGACCTGTCCACTTGGACATCAACATGGCCCAGAGGCCATCCCTGCTGCTGCATCTGCTGAACACCTGCATGGGAAAGGCACCTCCTTCAACCCCATTGTCTGCTACTCAGCCTGCCAAGAGCTGGGGCTTAAAAGGGAACAAAAATGAAAAGGTTGGTGGGTTTAAGTTTGGTGGGTTGGGGTTTTTTCCCCCCTCTCTGTTGGCTCCAGCCTTTAGGTGAAAAAGCTCCTTTGCTCCAAATCCTCACTAAGTGCAACAGAGGCAGTGGTTGATTCCACGCCAGCCCCATGGGTGGGAGGAGGAGTTAGAAGCTAAAACAGAGCACAGTGAGAACAGCACAGTCCCAAGGGCTGCATTATTCTATTTATTGTAAAGTCTTGCCTGGTATTGCTGTTAAACACCTCCAGAGAAAAGCAAAATTCCATAATGCCACAGGACCTTTCCCAGCGACAGCTCAGTGCCTCCCCTTCCTGCTCCCCAAGGCATAATTGAAGCATTTTATATCTTTTGGAGCATTTCTCTGGATTCTGTAAGGAAGAATAATATAAAATGGCAGCAAAGCTGACTGACGCTGTGAAGGTGCTTTTACAGTGCTATTTATATATAGTGACATCAGAATGAGATAATCTTCACTTTGTATTGTGGAGGGAAAGGGGAGAGGAAAATTTTCATTGATGCCTTGCCAGACGGAACACTAATCTTTTAAATATAAGGCTTTTTATATATATATATATATACACACACACACACACACACACACACACACACTTCTGTACACACACAGACTTATGCACACACACACATAAATATATGCAATTTATAAAAACTGGTAATTTTAAGAACCTGATTATACCTGATGAAATTTTCTTTTCCTCCCTAGTAATTTTTTTTCAAGCATAAATGGACAGGTTTGGAACTTCATTGTGTCTCTACCCTTCTGTTTCCTGTTGCTGCATTTCAGAACTAAAAAAAAATAAGAAAGAACCCTCCTGTCTGCATATTTTCAGTTCTTTATTTCAGTATTTTGAGTGTATTTTGATTGCTTTTCCTTTGCTGGTCACCCCAGGGCACCACAGCTCAGGCAGGATGATGCCTGGGTCATCTTCATTCACAGCCACAATATGTGGGGATGTTTGCACATCCATCCCTTTTGGCAAGAGGAAAATGGGTGTCCTGTCCTCCTGTGGGAGCCACCAGCATTTCCCTGCTGGAGGACCCAGTCCTCCAGTAATAAAAGAGACTGAAAAAGCTGGAGAGGGACTTTGGACAAGGGTATGTGGTGATAGAACAAAGGGAGATGGTTTCAAAGTGACAGAAGGTAGATTTAGATGGGATATTGGGCAGGAATTGTTCCCTGTGAGGATGGGGAGGCCCTGGCACAGGGTGCCCAGAGAAGCTGTGGCTGCTCCTGGATCCCTGGAAGTGTCCAAGCCAGGCTGGACATTGGGGTTTGGAGCAGCCTGGGATGGTGGAAGGTGTCCCTGCCCATGGAATGAGATCCCAGCCTGTTCAGAGCGAGTTCATCTGCACTTGGGCTCTCCTCCAGCAGCAAACACCTTCCCTTGCCCAGCTGGGGACACAAAGGCAAGAGGCCTGAGATGCCACTGGCATGGCTGGAAGGTTGAGAACAGGGACAGAGTCCTTGAGAGCCTCAGCCTCCTTGGTCTGGTGTGCTTATCCCAACACTTTAACCCTCTGCAGCCACATTATTTGGGATGTGGACTTAGAAAAAATAAGATTTGCCAAGGGAAAAGGGCTGGAAGACTTAATGAGCTGCCTGTTGGAGCTCAGCAATTAGTGCTGGACGGTACAGCCCAATTAGGGTCCTATTAACTATAGTTCTCTGGAAATACAGCAATTAATATTACTAATAATTCTCCTGACCTCAAAGTAATTGCAGAACATTAAAGGATAAAACTGTTTCTAATTAAGCAATTCCCAATCCTTCTCTTTTCTTTCTTTTCTAAGGCTCAGGTGCCCTCTCAGCCATCCCATGTGGGGCTTGATTGGCTCAGAGATGGGATGTGTATATTGGGCAGAAATTGCTGTCCCTGCTGCTAAGAAGTGGCATTCCTGGAACTCTTCAGCACTTGAAACCCCAAAGTCTGGGCAAACCCTAATCCTGCACTCTCCAAACAATTTCTGATGGGAAATCTCTCACTGCCAGATTAAACCCTTGGAAAGAGAACCAGAAACTTCCACTGGCCCTCAAATCATAAAATCACAGAATGGTTTGGGTAAGAAGGAGTATTGTTCCAAATCCCCTGCCACGGGCAGGGACACCTTCTTCCATCCCAGGCTGCTCCAAGCCCTGTCGAGCCTGGTCTTGGACACTTCCAGGGATCCAGGGGCATCCACAGCTGCTCTGGGCACCCTGTGCCAGGGCCTCTCCACCCTCACAGAGAAGAATTTCTTCCTAATATCAATTAAAATTAAAATAATTGCATTAGTGCAACTGCGAACAACTGTGAGGAGAAAATGGAGGTTAAAGCTGAGTGAATAAACACCAGGAGCTGGAGATGCCCAGCTGGCACAGCCATGTGCCAGCTCAGACAAATCAAAGTCAGTCTGACCTGCAGAGTGGAACAGTTCTGCCTGTACAGACACAGTGGGCAGGGTCTGCACTCCCCCTCTCACAGCCCAAACCAAGGCTGCTGAGTGACAGCCCACATCACAAAAATCCAAATTTAACCCTTCCCAGAGCCTGTTGTGATAGTGAAAGCTAGATTTCTGTTTCATTTCAAGCACCAGGAGGGGTGAGGATGAGCAGCCATGCCAGCCTCACCCATGGGTGGTGGTTTGGTGGTTTAATACTCAAATGCTGCTGCTGTGTTTTCAAAAAATGAAAAGATACTCCATGGCTGGATGGGAAAATAAAGCACTTTATGGAGTGGCTGAGCAAACCAGGCTTGAATCAACCATGCAGGAAAAGGTTTCAGTGCTTCCACATATATTTATTTATTTTAATTATAAACCAGGGGCTTGGGCTGCTGGGGCCACGAGGCATCACCAACACAGTGCTGCTCCCTGTACCTCTCACTACAACCACTCAAAAAGCTGCTCTCGGCCCTCCTGGGCAGGGCAGGTGTGTCAATGGGCACCACCCAGCCCCCAGGCACTGAAAATCACTTTTCAGTGTCCAGCCCTTCAGGGAGACCCGGCTGAGCCAGGACAGGTCACCCTGAGACCCCCCCAGCTATGGGCAGCTGTGCCAGATGCACCTTTCTCACTTCCTTTTTTCAACATGAAGGAAAGGAAGAATGGGATTTTGGAAAGCGACATTTTTTCATCAAGAGGTTCGAGCAAAATACAGAGTTGGGCTTTTGGGGGCACTTCCACCTGCAGCTCAGCACAGCATGGGATATAAAGGAACTGACTGCTGACTTTCCCAGACATCCGTGCTTTTAAAAAATGAGCATTTCATGCTTCACAGAGCAGTAGAATGGGAGGAAAGTCCCATTCCTCACCTAAATAGCACTATCAGTGTCCTGGCGCCAGGGATGGACATTGCTCTCAGCATGGCAGATAAACAGATCGATAAGGAAATGCAGCCCCGGGGCTGGAGGTGCCACAAAGGCAGCCGTGCTTTCAAAGACTCACCAAGACCCTTATTAAATTCTTCTGTGCTTCTGAAAGCCACCGGTGCTTCAGTGGGTTACACCTAGCTGCAAAGTGCTGGTCTGAAGGAGGCAGGAAAGGCAGCGCTGCCCCAAGAGAGCCATCAAGGGAAGCCTCAAATGTAATTAACTTTAGAAAAAAAATCAAATCAAACCCACCCCGCACCTGTCTTTTGCTGAGCACATCACAACCTGAGAACAGAGGCTGCACAGGCTGTGAGAGGACAGATGACATCGTGCCACAAGAAACCCTTCACAAGCAATGCAATGCTGGAATGATGTGGGTCTGGGGGCAGCATCTTTGTGAGCTTATCCTTTTTGGAGTATCTTTGCACTTCAGAGCCCACACCCATCCCTGGGCAGAGAGGTCAAAATTTGGTGGCTGCCCATGGCTTGGGAACAGGCACAGAACATGCCTGTGGGTGCCACAGGCTGTGCCCACATCACCTGGGTCATGCCAGCTTGTTTTTTCTCCACACAGCCTCTGTAGTGACAGGACAAGGAGGAATGGGTAAAAATTAAAAGAGGAGAAATTTAGGTTAGATATTAGGAAGAAATCTTTCCCTGTGAGGGTGCGCAGGGTGCCCAGAGAAGCTGTGGCTGCCCCTGGATCCTTGGGAATATCCAAGGCCAGGTTGGACAGGGCTTGGAGGAACCTGGGATAGTGGAAAGTGTCCCTGCCCATGGCAGGAGTGGGACCGGATGATCTTTAAGGTCCCATTCCAACCTTTAACATTCCAGGATTCTGTCCCAGGGACTGCCAAACGCAGCCACACGCACTTTTCTCTCGTGGTCTGACCCGACACAGCCATCCCAGTTGTGGGATAGTGATGTCCCAGGACACCGTGCAGGGCTGGGGGGGTGTCTTGGGACATCACGGCCACCTCCAGTCCTGGAGGAGCCCCCCGTGTCACCTGGGCTGGTGTGACAGGCTCCGGCTGCGTTTGTAGGGTCGAGGGCACTGCTTTCCCAAAAACCTCTAGATGGCAATCGCTCTCAGCGCTGCCGAGCCCCTTCCCGGAGCTCGCTGAGAATCCTGGCTGGGCAGCCACCCAAGCTTCCCTGCCAGCCTCCCTGGCGTCCTGGAGAATTGATGCTCTGAGCCCGCTGTCATTTGTCAGCATCCCTCATGTCCTGATCCCTGCTGGTTCGCCGTGCAGCTCTCCGATGCTGCATCCCTTCTCCCGATCCCTCCTCTCCCGGCAGGAGAGATGCTCTGTCCCTTCTCCTTATCCCACTCTTCTCCCGATCCCTCCTCTCCGGACAGGAGAGATGCTCTATCCCTCTCCCCATCTCCCTTCTCCCATCTCCCTTCTCCCGGCAGTTCCCGATGCTCTATCCCTTCTCCCCATCTCCCTTCTCCCAACACGGGGCTTTGGGAACAACAAGCAGGACGAGCCACCAGCCCTGACATCAGCTCAGCGTCTCACAGGGCACCAACACACCTGGAGAAAAACAATCAAGTCACCCAGTTTATTCTCAGCTGGCTAGAAAAGATTTTCTCATTGTACCCAAACTTAAAAGAGTCTTTTCAAGTGCAGAGTGACTGGCCAGGCAAGGAAGACTTGGCAGGCTGTGGGTGCTAAAGTGGGCTGAGCCCTGGGCACCCCAGATTTGGCCAACCCCAGTCTCTGGGTGCTGCCTGTTGGGGAACAGGGACCAGCAGGGTCCTGCTCTGGAACCTGAGGCTGGAGCAGCTTCAAGCCGGGAAACTGCAAATATCGCCTGTCCCTGGCTGTCCCCGGCTATGGGTGCAGTAGATGGCATTTATTGTGTAAAAAGGAGCGTGCTCCCAGCCCCCCGGGCCGCTCACTGCAGCTGCCGGGCAGATAATAGGGCAAATATTGCTGCTTTCTGGAGTAGAACGTAATCACAGCCGATTTCAGCCCCAGTGATGGGAGATGGGGAGAAACCAGAGTCACTTTCCAGCTGTGTTTCTTCATGCTCGCCCTTAGGCGCTGCTGCTCCCTAATTTCCATCTGCAGGTTCCTGGGTTGCTGGGGGAGCTGGCGGCCAGGCAGGGGCACCGAGACCCTCGATTTGCTCTGTCTGCTGCCTCCAGCCTCCAGCCTCCAGCCTCGGACCAGGCTCGGCTCGTCCTGCAGTCCCGGCTCATCGGCAGCCCCACCCTATCCCCCTGCCCACCCTCCTCCTACAGTTTCAACAACTTTCCCACAAATACAGGTTCCGATTTTTGGAGGAAGGTGCCCGGGCTCTTTCTTCCCCCTCTTCTCAGCCCCACGAGAGCCATTCACAAGTGAAGGTGCAGCACATCCATCCTGTGCATCACCCAGTGTGGCTGGACACAACCATCAGTTGCTCCCCCTCCAAAAAAAGGGGCTGCTCATTTTCCCTGGCTCGGGAACAGGATGACCTGCAGGCATGCTGGACACCAACCGGCTTTCCCAGCACTTTTGCAGGGCTGCTTTTCCCTCGTGAGACATTTGCCCAGGGCTGGAGTTGACTCAGCACCAGGGATTAGGAGTTGCAGAAGGGAGCAAGCGGAAAATAATGAATCATTATAGAAAATGATAAATCCCTGCAATAATAAATAATGCAGCAAGAGGTAATTAATTATCTCCATTTATACTGGGCTGCCTGGTTATTGATTTAGATGTGTTCCCAGCCCTGACTCCTTCAGGATTTCATCTGTGCTCTCCCACCTTCCCCTGTCAAAGCCACTGTGCTGCAGATCTGTGCAGAACTCGCATCTCCTGGCCCAGGAGCTGCTCCTGAACTTCCCTGGCACGGGCTGTCCTGTGCCTGTGCTGGTCACTCAGGTGTCCTTCAGCACAGACGGGGCTGGGCACGTGTGTTGGGATCAGGCTGTCAGGAACATCACCCTCGAGTGAACCCTGGGAATACCAGGTGGACGTGGCTGCATCCCAGCCCTTGCTGGAGCAGTGATGTCAGAGGCACCAGATGGCTCCTTTCTGCCCCATCTAATGGTGCCTAATGAGGTCACTTCCATGAAAGAGTTAATTATTTCCTGGGAGCCATTTGCTAACGTAATTAAGTCTGTTTCATGCCTGGTTTTAGCAACTGGCTGAGAGCAGGGCTGGTGTGAAAAGCAAAGCAAGGGGCCACTGCTCCAGCAGTCCCCACTGCCTTGTGCTGGTGCACCCAAAACAGGAGCTTTTCAGTTTCTCTTTCCCAGAAACAGGCCAGCAGCTCCTGGGCTGATTTTTCATCCTACTTCCCCCCAGAAGTGCTAGAAAGGCCGTTCCAGGGCTGTGCTGTGTGTAATGTCATTTCTAAGTGCAAAAGATGGGTTTAAATTACTTGTTGTATCTGGTATCTTGGAGGTGATGGAGCCTGGAGGAGTTCCTTAAGTTCTTCTTTCTTAGGAAATCGACTCAGTACAGATGGAAGTCTGAGAGTTTTTATTGAAATAAATAGGAAAGGGCTGTGCCTCCAGAGGCCATCCTGCTCTTTTTCCCAAACCTGTGGGTGAAACACAATCACCAGCATCTGCCAGGGCAGTCCAGCCCCAGCCCTTCCCACATCAGCGCAGCTTTAATTAAAATAAACTATCAGACACCATAAAAAATTAAAACTTAAATGCCTTTAACATCCATCTGCAAGTCTTCTGGCAAGGCTGAGGAGGCAGAGTGGCTGCCACTCCCCACTGGGCTGTGAAAGGCTTCACGTCCCCACACAGGATCCCGGAATCCTGGATCCTGCTGCTGGTACCTGATGTTGTCCCCCTTGGGGTGGCATTTGGGGAGCACATCCTACTCCCAGTGTGGCTGGCAGCAAGGAAGAGAGGTGCCTGCAAGCTCCCAGGAATGCTTTAAGTGCTTTCATTTACATTTATTAGGATTTTTCTGCTCCCTTGTGGGTGTTGCAGGTGTCAGCCAGGTGAGGAGGAGTTTTGTGACCACATAGCAAGGCTGGTGCAGTGGGAGGTGCCACGGTGCTGCAGAGCAAATGGCACAGGAGGTGACAGAGTGCCAGGTCTGGCCCTGCTCCCTTCCAGGGGTCCCAGTGATGGGGGCAGCCAGCAATCCCACAGGGAGGGAACTTTTCCTCTCCCTTATCTCACTCTTAGTGCCCTGATCCCCACATCAGAAGCTGGGGCAGTTGATCCCTGCTCTGCAAGACAAAACATTCACAGCATGACTGTGCTGCTTCCCTGCCCGGCCAGCACTGAGCTGTTCATTCTCTTCTGAAAAACCTGCCTGGTGCCTGGTGTGGAGGGAAACTCCCCAGGCTCTGCCTGGAACCTCCTTTTCTCTCCTTTGCCAGGGTTTTTTGCATTCATCTGCTGCTGCTTTTTTTGCTGTTGCTGCCCCTGGAGGAGGTGGTACCATCCCCCTGTCCAGCATCAGCTGGTGATGATGAACCCTGCTCCCCTCCCAGGCATGCTGCTGTTCCTGGGTGATTATTCCTGTTAATTACTTCCTTCAGAGCAGAAGCAAGATGCAAAGCTGTCAGCTCCAAGTGCTGCTTGGCTTTTGCCCTCTCATCTGCAGCCACTGGCCTTGGAGAATCCTCTTGGAGGCTCTTGGTGCTGCTGGCAGGAGGACAAACAGCAGTGCTGCAAAGGCACTGTGCCACCAGCGCTCCCAGCCATGGCTGTATTCCAACATCTTTCCCTTCCTGGTGTTTTTTCTGGATGTTTGGGCTCAGGGATGTGTTGGTCAGAGCAGAGGATGCAGGAGCAGAGGCTGTGGCTGGGTACCAAAGCCCACCTGAGGTGGGGGTCCCTGCCCAACTTGGGCCCAGCCACCAATCCACACCTGCTGGC
Source organism: Cinclus cinclus (assembly GCF_963662255.1). Taxonomy (NCBI): domain Eukaryota; kingdom Metazoa; phylum Chordata; class Aves; order Passeriformes; family Cinclidae; genus Cinclus; species Cinclus cinclus. Next base: position 2,702,849 of record NC_085060.1, read on the forward strand.
TCTGGGCTCTGCACCTGGTGAGGAGTGGGTCCTGCAGGGGGGTTCTGGGCAGCAAGGGGAGCAGTTCCCCTGGGGTCAGAGCAATCTCAGCATAGCTGTACAAACAGGGCCATTAAACCACAGACCTAAGGGTTTCTTTCTCTCCCCCTGGATCGATTCTCCAAGTGTTTATCAATGGTGTTGATCATCAGGAGTGACAGGCTGTCCTGGGCACATCAGCTGTTTCTGCTTCCCTGCCCTCCATCCCAGGCCTGCTGACTGCTCTGCCCATTTCCAGATGGGAAAAGCCCAGCTGAGGATGGACAGGAAGATGCTGCTCAGCAGGAGCACCCCTGAGTCGTTCACTCCCTGCTCACCCCTGGGAGCACACGCACCACAGCCCCCAGCCTGCACCACGGCTCTATTCCAGGACAAAGAAGGTTAATAAACTTCCTGGCAGGGCTGTGAATGAAAATGGGGTTTCACACCATGGGTTGCACCTTGCCCTGTGCTGAGCTCAGCTGTGAAGCAGCAGAACCCAGCCCAGCTCTGCTCTTGGGGCATGGGAAGGTCCTTCAAGGGGTCGATGCTCTGCAGCATCACCACTGTCTCCTTTGACTCCCCTGAAAAGAGGCTGAGGGATGGAAACCCAGAGTGGGTATTTGCTGGCAAAGCAGTGTTTGGAGGCCTCTCTCTATCCATTTTTCATCACAATGTTTTATAGCACAAATTCTGGAAGCAGCAGAGAGGAGCATCTGTTGACAAGTACCTCCCATGGCCACCAGAACTGTTGAGAAGCACTCGAGGCCAGGGCAGCAGCTGAGCAGAAGCACTGCACAGAGCTGGGTGGTTTCAGTGCTCCATCCTTCCTCACTGAAAGGGGAGAAGGGAGTGGCTGTGTCTCTGCAAATCCCAGTGCACCTCAGAGCAACAAAACCCACCAGCAGCCAGGACCCCCGAGAACCTGCTGCTGAATGCCCCATCTTTGGGAAGAATTTAGAATATACACGACTCTGCTAGTGTTTGGCACATCCTTTTGCAATCCTTAATGCTCATCTCTCCCTGCTGAATGAGCTTCATGGATTTCAGGAGGCCTGGAGGGAGGAGAAATCACCCTGACTCATGGCAGTGACCTTTAGGAGAAGCACAAAGGCCCCAGGTGAGATGTGTGTGTGAGGACTTGGTGCCAAAGGCACAAACTGAGTGCCACCATGGTGCTGACGAGCTCCAGAGCCACAATGGACAAAGCTGAAGGGCAAGTGCTGTTCCAGGAGATGATGATGCTCACACTCATCATCATCAGTCCAGTGTCACACCCCAGGGCTGGTCAAGCCAAGGCAGATGGACAGCACTGTTTATCTGCACTCCCACCACACCAGCTGTGTGCCCACAGCACTGTCAAGGAGCAGTAATCCTTTATTAATCTGTAAAAAAGCCAATTTTTCTTCCAGGAAGAATGACAGTCAAAGGGTTCTTGCAAATTACTCTGGAAGCAGGCTGGGCCAGAAAAAAAGAAAGCAAAGCCTATCTGTTCCTCAGCTCCCTGCCTCAAGTTATTTTTGCTTTCTAATACCTGATTTTGCTCCAGGGATGAAATGCTCAGCCTGGTCCAGCAGCAGAAACCAGCTCTGACTGTGACCCCTGCCATGGGGTGACTCCAGCAGCAGCATCCCATGGCTGGGGAGGCTCCTGCACAGCCAGGGTGTGAGGGATGTGCTGCCTGCGTGGGACCACGACCTCCTCAGGGCCATCCAGCACCCAGCACAGACCCAGCTGCCTCAGCTCACTCCCTGTTGTCCCTCTTTTTTCCTTTATCCCTGTAGGATCCCACCTGGGGCTGGCAGAACCCCTGTGCCAGAGGGGTTTGAGTGGGTCAGGAAGCAGCTGGAGCTGCTGGAGGGCAGGCACAGGAACACCTGAGACACTCCCAAACCTTCACCCCTTCCCAAAATGGGCTAAGCCCCACCACCCCTTGGACTGAGGGAGTTTCCCTGAGTGCATTTCAGGTAGAGGCTCTGTTCTCACAGCTGCATCTCTGCTGGTGGCTCTAAAACATGGATTCTGCTGCTGAGGTTTGATTCCTTTATTTTGCATCCAGGTTTTGGCTTGGATAGACATGGGTTATATCTGTGGTGAACCCTCTCAGCTCTTTGGTCCAAGCCAATGTCTTCATGCTCCTTCTGGCTGATTTGTCCCTGTCAAGGGCTGGCAGCAGTGTTTGGTCCTTTACTTTGGGATTTACTGGCTGAAACAGCTCCTCCATGCCCAGGTGGGACACAGAGGAGAGAGCAGCTGGGTGGGAGCACATGGCTGTGAATCCCACCAGCACAGGAGAAAAGCAGCAGTTTGGAAGTTGAATTGAAGTAAAAAAATGGAAGTCCAAGTTCCTGCTCTTTCCCCATATTTTCCATGCACACGTCTGTCAGCAGCACCACCCTTGCCTTGTGTCCAGCCCTGCTGCCCATCCCCTGGGGATGCTCCCTCTGCAGCGGTGCTCCCAAGCAAATTGCCATGGAAACAGAGCCAAAGCACACAGAATCTGCCTCTGAGCCTGGACCGAAGGGGTCCTGCCAGGGGAGGGGCTCTGCTCATCCCTGCTGCCTCCATCCTCTGACCCTGGGGTTTACAGCTCCAGAAACTGCAGGGCCAGAGCAAGGAAACCTCATCCCAGAGAACCCTCATCCCAGGGAATCCTCATCCTAGGGCTCCTTTGTCATGTTCCAACTTTCCCTGGGATACTGAGGGTTAATAGTTCCCTATTTCTGTGACCTGCCAGGAGTTTGCAGTGATTTTAAAATAAAAATGTACATGTTGAACCGATGCTGGTGGGGACCAGCTGCAGGCCAGAGCCAAGGGGAAAAAACTCATTAAACTACAAGATCCTGACTGCTTGTGCATCTTCAGAAAAAAAATTAGTTCCTGCTAATTTGCTCAGATTGTTGCATGGACATGACTATTTAGAGCTGGTCCCTGGTCCCAGTTTGCTTTCCCAATGGCACTGGTGGCTGTCCCTGTCCCTTCTGCCCTACCCCTCCCTGCTGGTGACCTGTGGATGGGCCAGCCCTTGCCTTGCTTGCTCCAGGCTCCTGGCCAGAAAACAAGGAAAACTGGCTACTGGATGGGCAGCAAAGGCTCTAAATTATTCTTTTAATAGATCTCAAACCCAAAATAAAAACCTAAGACCTCAGCAGGGTCAGACCCACCCCACAGGGCAGTGCCTGCCCCATAGAGGAGCTGCAGTGAGAGCAGAGGAAAGGCAGAGTGGGACCAGCCAGGTCTCTCTTTTCCTCCACTGTCAGGTGCCCAGAAGAGGAGGTTTTCCCAAACACCAGTTCCTGTTCCTTCAGGAATTTCTCTCTCTCTCTCCCAGCCTTTTTTATTTTTTCCAGCCTCCAGCCACTTTTGAGCACGTTCATTCAGTTGGGTCCCATCGCTGAGCAGAGCTAACTTTGCCTTCTACTCACTTAGGTATAAATAATCTTTTACTATATTAATTACTTTGCACAGAAGGATAAGACATAAATTATAACCCAATGGTTATAATTGCATGTTCTTAGCACGTGTGCTTTGTTACTAATTATCCCCCTTCTCCCAGGCAGATAAAAAAGCAGAATTATTGTATCGTGGGTGCCAGGGAGTAAGGCTGCTGAGGGAGGCAAGGGAGCCCCTTCTTGCTCCCAAAGGGGTGTGAAATACTGCCATAAATACAAATATAGCCCCTTACCCCCCCAAATTAAATTAATTGGAGGTGGTGCCTGCAGCTTTCCTGTGGGACAGCGATGCCCATAGCAGCCCTGAGACCTTCCTCCCATTCCATGCCTCCCATCCTGCCTCCTTCCACTCACAGTGGAGCTTCCCTTGGGTTTATTCCAAAAAGAAAGCAGCATTGAAAGCTTTTTTACTTATTCCTGCTAGGCCTGTGGCTTTCCAGCAAGTGCACTTTGAGGCAGGGTTAGTGGTCACTGGCTCTGCAGAGCCTGCAAAAAATAAAGAGGCAAAAAATCTCATTGTTGTGGCTGTGAGTGGTCCACAGCATGACCTGTCACCTACACTTGGGTCCCTCCAGGAACTGAATAATGAAATGTTCTTCACATCCTCAGCCTGGGTAACAGCCCTGGACATCACCTCTGGTTCTGTGTTCACCATCACCCCCATGGCACCAGAGACTTGGGGTACTCCAGACACGGCCTCAGGTTGCGAATTCAATTCCAGACTTAACAATCCACAGCTTCCAGGTCCAGACTGTGGTTTCTGCTGGTGGAAAGGGTCTGTCATGTCATGAGAGGACACATTTGTACCTGCAGTGGGCAGCGTGTCCTGGCTGAGGGACCCGGAGTAGAGCTGGAGAGCTCCACGAAGCCACGCTGGGTTTATTCTGCTACCAAATAAACCAGCATCTCATCCTTAGAACAGTTTCTCATGGCCTCCCTCAGCAATCCTGCACACAATCTTCTTTTGCTGCCAAATTCCCTGCTAGGGGAGCCCAGCTCTGCACAGCCCAAAGCTCCCGGCAGAGCCCTCAGGCTCCAGCCCCTTCTTTCTAGGCTGGCTGCTTTACAGCCCAAATAACACCTGTAAGCTCTTTTTAATAAATTTCTAACTAATTCTTGTCTTATTTCAGGGCTCTGGATGTCCCAAGCTCTTTTTGGTGATGATGCTCAGAGCAGCTTGGCCATGCTCTCAGCAGAGAGTGAGGACCACACTGAGCCCTGGGTTTAGGGTCCCCAGCAGGGTCCTCCTAAGGGTTAGGCTGAGATTAGAGGTTTTCAGGGTTCCCCCAGGGTTCCATGGAGGGGATGGAGCAGCCTGTGGAGTCAGGGTGATGTTCCCCCCCCCAAAGCTGCAGTGCTCGCCTGAGCCTCTCTCCGGGGGCTCTCCAACACCCAGCCCAGATCCCGCTGTAAAAATAGTTGCAAGTGTTAATTGCAGGCACTGATGGTTCAGCAAGCTCCTGCTGAAACCTCAGCTGAACCTGGGAAGGAGCAGATAAAGCACGATCCTTTTCACAGCTTGTGGAAAAGCTCGGATTCTTTGGAATAGGCGGGAGAGCAGGGAGCGTGTCGGTTCTGTTCCTTCTGTGTCAGGAATACAGAGTATTTGCAAGGTTATCTCTCTCTGAATGGCTAATTTCCTCTCCTCTCATAACTCCTTTATTGCTATCAGCCTTCCTTGACAGAGTTTATTTTTGAGGATGTACTCCATCATTTATCAAACTTATCACAGAGATACTTGGACTTGCCTTGGACTTGCAGGAGCTTTTCCAGCCTCGCTGGGGAGTTGCCCTTGTCAGGGTGGGTGCTCATCCATCCCTCCTCACTGCACTCCCTGCTCTTGTTAGAGCCCAGAGAAATCAGCATTTATTATTTGTCCATCCAGGAAAACATTCCAGCAGCTCACAGGATCACTCCTCTGGGTTAACAGCACATCCCTGCTTTGCCTGAGCCTGGTGTAGGAAGCTGCAGGATTTTTCCCCCTGCTCTTTTATCTGAATTTCTGCAGGGAGAAAGAGCAGGGGAGTAGCCCCAGCACTTTGTCCTGCCTGAGAGAGCTGCTGCTGCAAGTGGGCTTAAAAGTGATTATATTTTGCATTGCAGACTTTCAGACATGAGTAGAACACACACACAATGATTATTTCTGTTGGGCCCGGTGTTTTCACAGGCAAAATGCTGCAGGTGAAGCTGAGATGAAATGAATTCCTCCACCCTGGAGGCAGCTTCCCAGGGGGAAACACTGGTTTAGCAGTTGGGATGAAGGTGTGCACAGGAGGAACAGGGGTGTTCATCCTCCTCCTTCAGTCACAAAGGGAACAAAGCTCCCCCAGCCATCAGGGTGGTCACAGATGCCACAGGTGACAACCCAGGGTGCTCAGAGTTCCCTTCAGATACCTTGGGAGGTGTCTCTGTCTGAGTTTCACTGAACACATAAGTGCTGTTTCAAATAATTATACCTTGAACTAAAATAATTCCTGAGCAGCCTGAAATCTTCAGCATCTCAGCAGGGAGAAGCAGTGCAGGTTTGTGCCAGGGCAGAGTTATTCAGGGATGAATATCCCGTGGGCAGGGGGCTGCCTGGCTCCCAGCCCTGTGGGATTTTTCTGCCACTGTTATCACAGATATAAACTGTCTGTGGCCATTTGGGGAATTTCTGAGTTTTCTGGGGATTTAAAATATTTTTATCATATTTTGGTTCTGGCAACTCCATCCACCCCTCCCTCCTGTGCTGCTCCCAGAGGCATATCCAGCATCCCATCCCTTTTGTGTCTTAAATGGAAGAGCATCAGCAAATGCCTAATTTACTGTTTTGCATAGGCGTCAAAAAATTGCATCGTTTGTCATGGTTGATGAAATTATATTTTCTCTTTTTTTTTTTAATTTGCTGGTATTTGAGGAGAAAACAAGGTAAACAGCGAGTGGTGTCCTGTACAATGACAAACAGCTCCCAGGCAGTAACGCTGCCTTGGCTCTGTGATCATAATAATAAAAAAGAAAGACATTAGTATACCTGGATTCATTACAAGTTCAGTAAAAGCCTTCAGGAGGAGAGGAAGCTTTGTCATTTAACTTGCAGAATTGCCTAAGAAGAGAAGTTAATCAACCCATGAGTGATTTACACTCACTGAAGGTATCTTGTCAAAACGAGCCCAAATTTTATGTGTCTGTCTCCTCTCAAGAGGAATAGGATATAGATTTTCCACAGGCTGGTAATTTAATAAAGCAACTTTTTTCCTAGGAAAGTGCAGACGAGGTGATATTTGCTGGCCTCAAGGCTGGCTTTGGTGATGTCCCACCCCCATGGGCTGCGGGGGCTGGCCCTTGTGTCTGAGAGCTCCCTGCTCAGCATGACTCAGGGGCTCTGTGTGCTCCAGTTTGGAATATTTCTGCTCCATTCCCCATCTCCACCCCTGCTGTACCTCTGGCCCTGTCCTTCCCTCCCTTCTGCTTGTGGTTTTGGTTCTCATGATTGTGCCAAACCACCCATCCCTGGTGTCTGCTTCCCATCCCTGGCTGCCAGGGCTTGGTCCTGTGCTGGTGCCAGGGTGGGCAGCACGAAGCTCCTGCCCACAGCAAGCTTCCCTTCCACTCCTGTTTGCTTTGGGGTGCTGAAAGACAGCAAATAATTATTCCCTGCTGCTCCAGCCTAATGTGTGTCCTCATTTCCTATAATTACACGGCCATTATTATTTATTTATTAATTTATTTATTTATTTTAAAAATTGCAGCAGCAGAAGAGAGTAAGGGGGCCCGGCCAGGACTGATGCCCAGGCTGCTGTAGGAAGGTCTGGGCATTTAGTAAGCCCTTCCATAATGAGGATCTGATAAATAAGAGCCTTTTAAACCTCATGCAGTCTCGGGTGAGTGGCAATGGGAGCTCTTACTTATCTGCCTCCCATTATGGGGAGCTTCAGAGAAGGGTTCTGGAGCTGAGACCAGAGCTTTCCTCAGCCAGACTTCATCCTCCCAAGTATTATCAGAGAATCACAGTTTGGGTTGGAGAGAACCTTAAAACTCATCTCATTCCAACCCCCTGCAGGGGCAAGGACACTTTCCACTGCCCCAGCTTGCTCCAAGCCCTGCCTAGCCTCATCCATCCGCATGTTGTTCATCCCTCACGTGCCTTTCTGGTGTTAACTGGGCTCATGAGGAGCACTGGGCTGTGCTTTCCAGGAGCAATGGGATGATGCTGATGCTGGGGACCCACAGCCTCCCACTCCTTGCCAGCCTCTGGCCTCCAGTGCCCTCCCTCCCTGGAGCTGGGAGGCTTTTGCCCTGACCCCTGCTCAGGATAACTCCCCTGAGCACCACCAGAAGTTCTGGTGCCTTCAGCAGCTCTTTGGTTTGATCTGGTGCTCCTAGAGGCTCTGTCATTATTGCAGCCCTTGCTGCAGCAGCAGCAGCTCAGGGTGTGAAGCCATCAGCTTTCCATGGGCTCTGTTAGTCACAGAGCCCCTTATAATTCATCCACTGTGCAGGCAGGATTTCTCAGGAGTGAGTTCCATTAAGCTGTGTGTGAGGGTTAATTAATTTTTAATGTTAACAACCTTTCCTTTGTGTCACATGGTGGTTCATGGAGTCCTGGAGGGGAGGCGAGCCCACCTCCCCGTGGCTCTGTGCTTTCAGCAATTATACATATGAACAGAATTCTCTCTGCTTCATAGCTCTACCCTGTAATCTAGAGAAAGTGACATTTTCCGTGGCACAATATGGGTTAGGCTTTCGTTCTGATGATGCTGCCTTTGCCAATAGATTTTTTTTCCCAGTGGCATATGGCACGCACTGTTACATCTGCTCCCATTTCCAAGTGATCCTTTACCCTTTGTTGAATTTTTACAAATGCTATCAGTCTAAATAATCCAGGAGGCTGCTATGGCAACAAAATGAGAATGCTGCTGCTCTCTCTTCCCTTTCCCCCCCCCCCCCCCTTTTTTTAACCCTGGAGAACGAGGGAGGGGATGTTGGCTGTGTCCTTCAGCAGTGTGAATGCCTTGGGATGGGGTTTGGGTCCCAATCAAACCCCACCACCCTCCCATGTCTGCTGGCCTTGTCCTGCCTGCAGGAAAGAGCAGAGAAAAACCACACAGATGATCTCTCTATGGGCTGTGTCATGCATGGGGATGAGGCTGTCCAAGGAAAACACCATAAATCCCATGGCTGCTCATGGTGGAGAAGCTGCCCACAGCCATTTCCCCCATCCCATGGCCATAGTGGAGGGTGAAAAGTCTTGCACACAAGTGTCAGAACCAGCACCTGAGAGATTCACCTAAATTAACAAGGCAAGCACAAATGGGTGATGGATCACTCACGGAGGGGAGCTGGGTCCAGTCCTAGAGAAGATGCAAATAAATTGGATAATTAGTAGCAGATGAACACATCCGTGAGCCAACTGGGATGAGGAAGAGCAGCACGCTGGGACCTGTGGCTCTCACCTGGATTTTGTTGCTTGGAGGGCGGAGCTGGGATGGGCAGGGGAAGCAGAGCTGGTTTTGGGGTGTCCCCAGGGACTTCCCACCCAGGGCTGCCTGGTCTCATCCCACACCCATCCCCACGAGTCCCCCAGCAGGGAGATCCCTTTGCCACAGCCACACAGCCAGGACTCAGCCCCGTATTTTTGGGTAGCTCTTCTATGTGAGGTGTGGGGATGGGACACAGGGGTGCTGTGGATGGGTGCTTGAGCACTGCTGATTATTGCTTGGAATGAGATTTGTTAGCAAACCGTTCCTAATTCCCGATGCTCCCAGGCACCAGCTGTCCCTGAGAGCTGCCAGCCCTGGCTGCCAGCTGGGGTGGCTCCAGGCCAGAAGCTCCTCCAGAGAAGCTCTGGCTGCCACTGGATCCCTGCAAGTGTCCAAGGCCAGGTTGGAAGGGGCTTGGAACAACCTGAGATAGTGGAAGATGTCCCTGCTCATGGCAGGAGGTGGAACAGGATGGTCTTGAAGGTTCCTCCCAGCCCAACCATTCCATAATTCTGTGATTCCCTCTCTCCTGCAGCTCCATCCCAGCCCTGACCCACCTAAGGAGGATGGATCTGCAAGGGGTTTGTGATCTCCTGCTGTCGGGCACTAAATGTTTCTGATCTTCTGCTGCTGCTCAGGAGAGCTCTCAGCCATAAGAAACCTATCAGACCTCTCTGGTACAAAGGCACTAAGTTAATAAAATTTGTCCATAAAATCAGACAAAAGGCATCACGGTTTTATTAAGATCTGAACTGTGCAGTCTGTTTTATTACTATCCCTTATAAATTATCCACCCAAACCTCTGTCGTATAAAGACAGCCCTTATGCAGATTTACTGCATTCCAAAAACACTGAATTTCCTGGTGTACCGAAGGGAATGGCTGTCCCGCCCCTGCAAGTGTCCAAGGCCAGGTTGGAAGGGGCTTGGAGCAGCCTGGGATAGTGGAAGGTGTCCCTGCCCATGGCAGGGGGTGGAACGAGATGATCTCCAAGCACAAACCATTCTAGGATCCTATTGAGAGAAGGAGGTTCCTCCACCAGTCGTGCTGCAGTGTGTTCCCAGCCCACTGCCACAGGCTGCTGTGCCTCCAGAAGAGGCTCCTGATCACTTCTGTGCAAGGGATCAAAGACAGGCTTAAAAAAACCCCCAAAACCTCCAGGCAACACTTAAGGCCATTATAAAGATGTTTAGAAACCTGACATTTGGCCCTGACAGCAGACCTTAGCAAGCTCTGAGTGTTTTAAATGCTGTTTTTCCCCTCTGTTTGGGGAAGAGAAAAGCCAGTGTCGTGTCAGATCCCAGGCTTGCACAGCTTGCAGGTGCTGTGAGTATTTTACAACCTGCTGCAGTGATGCTGGAGGAGATTTTGCACATTCTGACCCCTTCTCACGTGGCAGCCTGCCCAGACAACAAACAGACAATGTGGCCAGAGCCACTCTTGGAGTTGCCACCATAAATAAGGACCAGCATTAAAACCTGCCCAGGTTTCAGCAGGTGCCAGAGCAGCAGCTTTTCCTCTCAGGCAGGGGAGCAGCTACACAGGGCTGGGGCAGAGGAGGAATGATCTCCCCTGCTTCCCCCCAGCCTCCCTCCAAGCCATTCTCAGAATAAAATAAAAGAATCACCTTGGAAATAGCAACGTGAGCTGGGTTTATCTTTAAAAGCAGATGTCTTTTAATAGATTGGCAATTTCTTCTCCATTAATGTCTCAACCACAGCATGCCTGGGGAAGGGGTTGTGTGTTTTATACCTGCATACAATTATAAAAAGGTAGAATCACAGAATTGTAAGGGGCCTTAAAGTCCATGTTGTTCCAAGCCCCTGCCATGGGCACGTCCCACCAAGCACTGTCCAACCTAGACCGGTCACAGTCTGGGAAATAATGTGTCACTGGGATAAACACTTTCTTCATGAAACCTCATTATATGGAGCATCATCAACTTCCCTCCCCATCCTCATAACCTCCTGTCCTGGGTGCAAACAAAGGCGTGAGCAGGAGTGGGTGAAAGCTTGGGTTATTTAATGGAAAACAGCTGCTCTTTGGGCAGCAGAAAATGGGTTTTGGGCTCAAGATACCCATGTGTGGAGGTATGTGTATATATATATATGTATAAAATAGAGATTTGTTCCTTCCTTGGATGAGTTCCAGGTCCCACTCTACTGATTCATCACCCTCAGCCTCAGAGCACTGAACAGCTCTGACTGCCACACACAGATATGATCTTCCCAGAACGGACAGCATTTCATCACTTTTGTCATCAAAAAGCAGTTTTTCTTAAAGATTGCAGTGCAATCTAATCTCAGGCCTTCTGCCCTCCTACAAGGTGCATCTGATGGATGTAGAGATGGCAGCAGAGCTCCTGGCTGGATTGAAGTTTTGCAATCATCTTCCTGTAGGAGTGTTTTGTTGGTGGGATTTGGGGTGACCTCGCACTTGGTGTGAGCTGGGAGGGACAGGATGGGGTCCTTGGTGTCCCTCCAGGTGGGCTCACTTGGTGTCCCTCCCCAGTGACACCCAGGGAAGTGTCAATATTATTGTGTCAATATCAAGTGTCAATATTAAGTGTCAATACAATATTGCTCTCCCAAGCCTCCTAAATGTTTTTATTTATTGATGTCTTCTTTGGGGCTTCAGTCCCAAAGCTCTGCTGTGTGCACAGAAAACAGTCAGTGCTCAAATCCAAAATTCCCCAAGGTGGATAAACGTGGGGTGGAGCCCTATCTGATTTCCTCCATCCAAATCCTGCCTCCTTCTGCCAAACTTTCACTCATTGCCATATCCAAAAATAAAACTGTCCTACTGTGAACTTTTGCATAAAATGATTGGGGAACTGCTTGTCATGTGCAGCAGCCTGGCTGATAACTCCAGTTCCCTACAAGGACAAAAGCAATTGAACTCTCACAGCCTGGTACAAGCACTGAGTCATTCTCCAGCCTCTGGAGCAGCTGGGGATCCCAGTTAACCACTTGTCTGTTCCCTCAGCAGCAAGCAGAGGAATTCCTGAGCAGCCCCTGGTACACTCCAGTAAACAGGGATTTGAGCTTCCACACCATCACAGCGACGTGAAAAGCCAATAACATGAGGAAAAAAAAAGCCAAAAATGCCATGCCAGTGATGTAGCACAGCTCAGGAGACATGGCTGAAAAGCAGGAACAAACTAGGAAAACAGTGATAGCTATAAATAATATTTGTTTTACAGAACCATCCCATTTCTGTCAATGAGGCTTAGATGTTTGTCATTTATTGCCTCCAATTTTTCCATTTCTTAAAAAGCAGAAAGGGCAGGGAAATGATTTCTGTCACAGCAGTTCAGAAGAGGAAATTTACTGGAGGAATTTTTCAAAGGGGAAAGTACAAAAGGATTGATTTTCTTAAAAAAAAAAAAAAAAAAGCCCAGCAGTAAAAAGTAACCATAAATCAAGCAGCTTTCGAAAAAGATTATTTTAACAACATTTGACATCAGTAAGGGTAAGCTGTTCTGTAGAAATGGGTGTCACAACAGCTCGAGGAGGGGAGGATGGGGCTGAGGGCAGCCTGGGTATTTTGGGGAGATAGGGACACTGCCTACCAGAAAGGACAGAAAATTTCTTGGGAAAATGCAAATAAGAAGTTTATCGCTGTTATATTCTCTGCGTCTTGAGGACCTCCCCGTATTTCAGCCAAATTTCTGAGCCTGTGCAAAACCCAGCTGATGGAAGAGAGCAGGGGTAAAATCCCTGCGGATTTATGTTGGGAAAACGATGGCAATGGGCTCCCAGAACAGAACGGACCAGAGGGAGCTGTGCCAGTTCTTGTGCTGGGTCATTTCTGACCAGAGGCACCTGAGCCAGGGTCACCATAAAAGCAAATTTCCAACTCTTCCAGCTGTTCTGTGGTGTGCAAGGATTATCTGAGCAGTGCACAGGGAAGGAAGAGGCTTTGCCCAGGGTCAGGTGGGGCTCTGGGAGCTGGGCTGGGCCAGGCAGAGCAGCTTCCCCAGGAAGGAGAGATGCCCACACCACAACCACACTGCTGCTCTCTCCCTGCAGACATCTCATCTCCGGGAGCTGTCTGACTCCAGGGCATTTTTAAAGTGTCATTTATTTAAATTTTGCAGTTTAATCTAACGCCCCTGCTGCGGGGCTGATGTGCCTGTAGAGTGAAAATGCAATTCTGGCTTAAAAATAGCATCGTGGTGAAGAATTTCATTTTAGGTCCATTTTTCACACACGTTTCTGGGAGAAGTCTGGTTTAAAAATCCCTTTTGAGGTGGAAGAAAGGTTGTATCTCTGTAAACAGCTATGTGCTACAATTAATAACACCTTGTAGCTGGCTGTGCCTGCGTGCACAGGCTCCTTGTCAGAGTAAATATCTGCTTGTAGATAAAATGGAGAGTTTATAAAGCAGCATAATTAATAATCTGCTGCATTATTGCCTACCCATCCTTGCTGCCAAGCTGCCACAGGCCCAAACAAGTGACAATTACTAGAGAAGATGAAACAGAAATACAGATCCAGCTCTGCTCCAGGAAGCACTAAATTCTTTTTAAAAGTCATTTGGCTATTAGGAGTGATTGGTGTTGGGTTTTGCTCTTTTTTGACCTAAAGATGGGGCAACAGAGAGAGGCATTTTAAAAAACTTTTTAGTCTCATATGAAGGGCGAGACAATACAGATGTTATAATTCACGCTATCATAATCAGAAGCCAACTATTTCTTAATTACAATACATTGTAAGTGTTTCTTGGCCTATCAGCTTTTGTCACATCATGCTGTAAAATGCTTTAAAGCCAATCATTTAAAATCATCCCTCGTGGGTTCTATTGCAATGCATTTTTCATAGTTCTATTTCTTAAAGCATTTAGTCTTATTTGCAAGGCCATCCTTTGAAACCTTTTTCTAGCTCCATTTCTCTCTCAACAACATCTGTCCTATTCCATGGCATTTTTGAGTTAACATTTCTTATTTCCAAATTTACATACCAATACATACTATATAAACCTTCTATTAAACCCTAAAAAACTCTTTACAAAACCATTTCCCAGATTTGGGAAGGGTTCCACTCCACAAGCAGTGATGCTTTTCCTCCAGACCTGCCTTACTGCCAGGTGCAGTCACCTGCTTGATCCTGGTGCTGGAGCAGGACTGGGGCTGATGGATGTGCTCCACGTGTCAGGAAGTGGCACTGCAGATGAGTTATCCCGAATTTTAAGCCTCCACTCCAGCAGCTTGCTTCAGTCAATCTCCCTCCAGTTTCAAGCAGGAAATGAAAATTGGGTTTTTTTGGTGTTTTCCTTAAGTCATGCCTTAATTTTGGGCTACTGTTAAAAATATAAAAGGAGGCCAGATTTCAATTCAAGGTAATTAAGCCCCTAATGAAGCACCTGAGCACCTCAGCAGTCCCTCAGGGATGTGCAGGGAGGCACTTACAAAGAGCTTAGAGGGGAAAGCCATGACATGGAACAAAAACATTCCCCTGGGAAGGAAATCAAGCACCTACAACTTGTATTTTCCAGCTGTATTCATTATTCAGGAACTGCTAGAAGCTGGGGAATGTTAACCTGGTTGGGGGAGAGGAAGGGTTTTAGGTGGAAAAGTACTGTGTCACCGTGGGGTCCCTTGGCTGTGTCCCCAGGGGAGAGGGACACCCAGAGGAGACTGTGTCACCTCTCAGCTCTTAGGACAGATGAAACCCATCTTTCAATAGATGATGGGAAGAAGATTTTGTTTTGTCACACTGTCCTGGTTTGAAAGACAGGTGTCTACTAAGAAAGGCAGGAGCCTCTCTTGAAATGGAAAATGTAAACCCCCTCCCTCCAAATTATTATAATTTTGAAATTAAGGAGCTCTCAGGAAAAGTTATGGGAATAGGAATAACAGTTCTTTACTAGGAAAATTAAACTAGAAACACATTATTACAAAGAACAAACCCAAACCACTGACAGAGTCAGAATCCAAGCTGACACCCCATCAGTCACTCAGGGTGCTGGAGCAGTCCCATTAAATGGTGGCTGCATCTCCTGCAGTGACAGACGTGGTTCTGTTGGGGCAGTGCTCCTGTGGAAGGTGCAGTTTTCCTCCAAAGGCCCAGTGATGATGTGGAAAGGTCTGGTTTTCCCCCGGAATCCAGTGGAAAAAAGCTGCTCTGTTGTTCCAAATCTCAGGCTTTATCCAGGTAGGAAATGTTTGGCTCCTCCCCCCGGGAGGAGCATCTCCCACTGGGATGATGGAATTTTATCAGCCATGCACTGGGACTCAATGGCCCATTAACAGGAGATAGCTCCTGGAGGAAGGATGGGTTGTGGAAAAGATAAAGAACATTGCTCCACCTGGTTTTTAACAGCTGGGGATAGAATACACAGCCCTGGTCACATCCTGTATTGCAACCCAAGACACACATCCATCACTGCTCCCTCCACGGAGCCACCTTCCCTGTAGGCTGCATCCCTTGTGGGAGACCCCACACAACTTCCAGTGCCTTGCTTGGGCTGTCCCTGCTGGGGACTCAGAGGTGACATTGGCTGGTTTTTTTTCTTTTGGCTGCATACAATCTTTCACCTCAATAAACCCACGGGGCCCTGGGGATGCTGATGTGGCAGTGAGTGCCACTGGGGTGGGGTGGATTTCTCCTAAAGGATCACAGTTCCCTGTGTTTGATAAACAGACATGGTAGTTTCATACACTTGCTGATAATACTGATAATAATAAGCTTTTAGACACTATAAAACTTGTTTTCAGAGAAAACAATCCATGAAGCCCAAAAAATGAGCTTTCCCAGATCCCGGAATTCAATGCTCAGAGTAACTCACCCAGGTTTAACCTCATGGTTAGCAGTTTCCTCACTAACTATTTACAGCTCTGTGGGGCTGGGCTCACAACCTCCTCCACTACTGCTGAGGATGCCAAAATCTTTTCCAGAGCTGTAATTTGGGAATAATGTTAGTCAAGAGACTAAAGAGCAATGGGATCAAATTGTTGCCATTCTTATCTCGGGCATTTCCAGCAGCAGGCAGGGACTGCTGGATAGGATGGATGAGGGGTGAGGTGTGCAGACACTGGGGATCCATCTTCAGGAGCAGAAAACCATCAGTTTGTTAATCCCACAGGTAT
The DNA here is from genome assembly GCF_963662255.1 of Cinclus cinclus. Classification (NCBI taxonomy): domain Eukaryota; kingdom Metazoa; phylum Chordata; class Aves; order Passeriformes; family Cinclidae; genus Cinclus; species Cinclus cinclus. The sequence goes on from NC_085060.1 coordinate 2,718,867, forward strand.
CAAACACACTCCTGGTTACAAGCCAAAGGTTTTTCCCCCTTATCACCCAATTTCCATGGGTCAGATTTTGAAAGAATAACAGAACTCAGGAGTTATGTACTTTGAGGACCCTTGTGGATCCCTCCAGCTCAGGGCATTCTATGATTCTGTGAACTTTGTTCATCTCCCACCCCAGGCATGGCCAGACACCCAACCCTGAGGCATCACAGCCCCCTGAGCACGTCAGAGGCACGGGAGGATGCAGACTCCACAGTCCAGTGCTGACTTCCATGTGGTGTGGGAGGAGTGGAGTGACCAGGAAAGAGGGCACCAGCTCCAGGGATGGATGGGTGCCTCAGGATTTACACAGGGGGAAAAAGTGGCTGGTTGAACTCTGAGGACTGGGAGAGCCAATTTTGATAAACATCCCATTTCTGGGCTAACCATCCCCAGGGCTGGTGGTAGCACCAACCTAATCTCAGAGCAACCAAATCCCAAATCATGGAATCCTTTAATCTGGCAGGAACCTGTTTGGGAAGAGAGCCTGGGTGTCCATTTCTCCTGGCAGTGTCAGACAAGAGTCTCAGCTCTGCTCCTCAGTGCGGAGGAACAGCAAGTGAAAAGTGCTGGTCTGTGCTTAAATGCAGGGGAGGGAGAGATGGAAACATCCAGGAGGAGAAAACACAACACAATTGTCACTCAGCAATTATTGGCAAGACTAATTTGCCCCTGAATGCTGCAACAAAACAATTCCCAGAATAGTGCAGCTGTATGAGTACCAGGAAAAACAATTAAATCTTATTTATTGGTTTTTGTATATATGTGAGCGTATGTGAGTGCAATGTTAAGTATTGCTGAAATAGGAAGGTCAGGCACTTGGAAATCTTGGAAAGCACCTTTGGGGCCCAGCTTTGCTGCTGTCCTCATGGGGAAAGGAACAGGGCCCAGCTCCAAAAAACACACTGGCACTGCTGCTCCATGCTGGGTCTCCAAGTGCTTTGCAGACATCAACACATCTGTCCTCAGAAATTCTCTCACAAAGCCAGGTGGGTATTTCCTGCTATCTCAGCATGGACAAGGTAATGAGCACATCACTCGTCACAAGCCCCTTTTTCTACAACTTGTCAAATGGCCACAGGATTCAAGTTTCTGTAGGAATATCTGTTGTTTCATACGTGTTTACCAATAAAGGAAATAAACTGGGGGGAGATGCCTTGAAGACATTTCTCCTTCCAAACTGATTAAAATAGCGCTGGGGTGTAAGACTTGAAATGAGGGATGTGGGACTCGAGACTGGCACTTTAAAATGCTGTTTATTGTATTTAAATGATGCAGTAGTTTATGGGTCACAGGTGACAAGAGCCCAGCCCACAGCTTTTTCACCACAGCTGTGGGTTGGTCTGAAGCCTACTCTAGTTTTGGTTACAATGCATTATGTACTTTTCATTGCGGAGTATTTTAAAACACTACAACCAATTAATACTTTTACTATTACCTGCAGCCTATCATAACTACTAACTTTACCATATTCATGTTACTATGTTCCAATCGCAAAAAGTTAGTATGTTACAGTTTAAGTTAGAAGTTGTTTTTCAGTTTTCTTGCAGTGGAAAATTCTGAGATCTTTCCTCTACTTGCAACATTGGCTTTCTTGTTTGCCTGTGAATTTTTTTTTTTGCTTGGTAAAAGCATTTTTTGTTTGAGGTGGATTTATCCTTTTCTCAAAGTCATAAATGCCCCTTCCAACTCACTTACTCTTTGCCTTCCAGTTACCTAGTAAGATTGACTCAGTAATTATTTTCTTTTATATCAAAACTTGCTATCATTTCTATTCCTTCTTCAAATTCTTCATCCAAAGATCTTCCTGTTACACAAACATATTGGTAAGACCTTCCTGTCAAATCCTTATCCTTCCCAACACTGGGGAGAGAACAACAAAAAGACAAAAAAAGAGCTTTTTTTGGTTCTTCTTTGAACAATTTAATGTTACCAGCTGTCACACAAGCTGTGCCCTGTGCTGCTTTTTGGTACTTGAGCTCTTCTTCTTCCCTTCTGACCTCTTGGTTTTGATAGCTCTTCTCAGAGACCACTCTTCTTTGTGTAGGGCTGCTGCTAAGGGAAGCACATCCCTTAGAGGGAAGGGCTGTGCAGATATTAATACCAAAGTACTGTTCATTCCTGGAAAAAAAAAAAAAATACACCTCCTCCACCAGGAGAGTGAATCCACAGCAGAGCTGGGATGCACAGGGCTGGATGGAAACCTGAATCAAAGCCTGATCTGGTTTAATGATTTGACTGCTTAGTTTCATCTTTGGTCTTTTCAGATCAGAGGCAGTTTGGGCTGCCAATCACCAAAGGCAAACAAGAAACTTTGCTTTGGGGGTCCTGACCCATGCTTAGAGCTCAGGGCTTGTTTGAATATTACATCCCAAAATCTGCAACTCCACAGAGCTGCTCTGAGGGCTGGAGCCCCTCTGCTCTGGAGCCAGGCTGGGAGAGCTGGGAGAGGAGAAGGCTTCAGGGAGAGCTCAGAGCCCCTGCCAGGGACTAAAGGGGTTCCAGGAGAGCTGGAGAGACAAGGGATGGAGCGACAGGACAAGGGGGAATCAAAAAGGGCAGATTTCTCTTAGGTTTTAACAAGAAATCCTCCCCTGTGAGGATGGGGAGGCCCTGGCACAGGGTGCCCAGAGAAGCTGTGGCTTCCCCTGGATCCCTGGAAGTGTCCAAGGCTGGGCTGGACAGGGCTTGGAGCAGCCTGGGATGGCAGAAGGTGTCCCTGCCTGTGGAAGAAGGGATGAAATAGGATGATCTTGAAGGTCCCTTCCAACCCACACCATCCATGACTCCATAAGTAAAGGAGGAGCTCCGGGACAAGCTGTGGGCACAGTGTGGCTCAGGGATCAACTTAGCACGTTCAGACACCAATGGGAATTTTATCTTCATTTTTAATGTATTCAGACCTGAGACCATTTTGAAGATTTTTCCTTGCAAGATTAGGTTCTGAATTTGCCCTGGCAGCCCTTTGAGGGGATGCTTCCAGCACATGGTGTGCTAAGGGAAACAAGAAGTCTCTCAATGATTGATGGAAATAGGGAAACATTTGGAAACATCAACTGCAGGGGCAGACAGCAATGGAACCTCCTTGGAGAACAGGTCCAACTCAGTCACTTAAGTGGCACCAGCTTATCAGGAGGTTCTAAATTAAATCTGGGGTGGTAACACTGCCCTGAGCCTCCAATTCTCAACACAAAGTCGGGTTTTTCATAGGATTTCTGGCAGAGTTTCTGTCTGTGAGTCAAGTAAACCATCACAGAAATCCCTGGGACTGGCAGTGCCTGGGCTTGGCTTGGAGCCCATGGAGTTGGGGTGGCCCTGCTGCCTTCTCAGTGTCACTCTAAAGAGGTCCTTAAGGAAATCAAACCAGCCAGTGGTCTTTGTAACCCTCTCCTGCCATTCCAGCAGCTCATCCTTCAGTTCAGGAATTGGAGCACAGGATTTGCAAGCAGGTGACCTTGCCCTTCCCACGGAGCAGAGGACAAGGCTGTGGCACTGACAGATTCTGGGCAGGGCAAAATCCCCTGTGTGCCTGAGGAGGATATTCCCTCACTGCCTCCCTGCAGGAGCCAGGCTGTCATGTGCCACTTGGCATGGAATAAAATCCATACTGGAAAAACTGAGATATTATGGAGCCTGAAAAAAGAGAGAAAACTGAGCTCTGCCCCTCTGACCCCTGCTGTGGTCCAGCCCAGTTTGCACCAGGGAAGGAGGGAACAAGAAGCCTAAAAATTAGACCTCATATTAATATTAGACTTCATATTTTCAAAGGTGAAAGGAAAAAGAGGTTCAGCTTAAACCTGTTGGACAGTTCCATTTCCATGGCAGGGACAGACAATCCATCACCTCTGGGACCCAAGGGCACCTGCAGGAAGGCACAAGGGATGGCCATGAGGTGTAAATTAAGAAGAGAAAAAAATCAGATGCCTGATTTTATTTTAAAATAAAGGTTCCTAAGTTACGTTTCGACAGCAGGTGGATTTAGAGCTGGTTTGGTCTGGCTTTTCTTCATAATTTATTTCAATGTCTTTATGAAGACACCTTTGAAATGAGATCTGGGGTCATCCAGGCGACTCACCCAGCCTCTTCCATTAAGTTTGAAGTTGCAGATGGGATGGAAATTAATTTTATACACAAGGTGGCCTCTAAAAGAGACTGAGTGTAAAGATGCGGCAGGAAATACAGCAACATTTTACGCTAAATGTGCTACAAATGAAAATCTCACCCTTGAAGAGGGATACAGACTCCTCAGGCTCACCAGCCCCTTCAGAGGATGCTGGTGAGGGTGGGGATGACTTCCTGCACCACAGGCATGGACTCTAAATCATTCTGGTTGTTTAGTGGCTGGGAAGATGTTAATAAATACTCCCCTCATGATGAAATCAATCTAACTGGCTCGAGTCAATCAGGAGTAACAGTGTACTCCATCTCCTCTCTGGGCACTTTTCAGCCTCTCTACAGCAGCTGTAAAATCAGGTTTTATGATCTTCCCTTGATGAAATAATGAAATTAAATCCCTTATGGACAGTATACCAGGCACTACAATTCATGGGTGGAGCAAGAAAGTGTGTTTGGGGGACAGCTCAGGACAGCAGGCAAGGTTTATTTATGGAGTTTGGTTTTTTGTGGGTTTTTTTCCTTTTTTTTTTTTCCTTTTTTTCTTTTTTCCTATTGTACTTTATTTCATTCCACAATCTTCACATTATATTCAGCATTAATTCATGGGCCATAATTTGAAGCTTAGAATGCAAAACCAGTGGAGTGTGCACAGGGTGGGTGTTTTATGTGTGCACAATTACTTTGCTGAATGTTTTATTCACTTTCAAGTGCCTCTTTTTCATATATCCCAATGTTTTAAATAGCATTTTTATCAGAGTGTTTAGGATTTAAGTAGGTATCCTCCTCTGAAAGATGCTTTCTGGGGAGCTTTGGCATTTAAAAATTAAAGCAGGGTAGCTGAAGCTGGCTTAACTCTCCAAGCTCTTTAACATGTGTTATGTGACTTGGATACTAAATTTGAGGCTGTCTATGCCCTTTTCGGCTCTATAAGCGAAGTAGCTGGAAGAATTTGGATGAATTGGGGCAGTAATGGATTGTTGGACCTCTCAAACTGACATTTCCCCACAGCAGAGCAGTGTGGTTGAAGGGAGGCAGGGCACAACAGAGGCAGTACAAGAACAGTTGGCACAAAACTAACACTTCAAGCAAGAAAAATGAAGTTGTTTCAGTTCTAAAGGCAGCAAATTACCTGGCTGGGTTGCTGTGTGTGACAACCAGCATCTGAAATACCATCATGCAGGGGGATTTTTGGCTGCTGCCTCTATGTTTTCAAACTGCTCATTGCTTGCTCAACCATTTGTACATTCTTCTCCTTTTTTCACAGAGATATTTTCATTATTTGCTCATCACAGTGTTCATGTTTATACAAACTCTTATAAACCTGTCCCAGTCAGACAGACCTGCAAAAGCCATAAATCCTCCAATTCCTCACACTGGAGTAGAGAGAGACCTGCAGGATGAGCTCTGTGCTGGTCCTTTGGGGTTGTGGGTGCTGTGTCTGACTCCTGCTCCCTTTTTAGGGGGCCAGATTTTGCTTCCTTTGTGCCACATGACATCGCAGTGAGGTTCTGCACATCTCACCTGAGGTTCTGCACATCCCACCTGGGTTCTGCACATCCCACCTGAGGTTCTGCACATCCCACCTGGGGTTCTGCACATCCCACCTGAGGTTCTGCATATCCCACCTGCGTTCTGCACGTCCCACCTGAGGTTCTGCACATCCCACCTGGGGTTCTGCACATCCCACCTGAGGTTCTGCACATCCCACCTGCGTTCTGCACATCCTACCTGGGTTCTGCACATCCCACCTGGGGTTCTGCACATCCCACCTGAGGTTCTGCACGTCCCACCTGGGTTCTGCATGTCCCACCTGGGGTTCTGTCACCACCCCGGGGCTCTGGGCATCTCCCCCGGGCTCAGCCATCCCTCCCAAACCCGCTGCAATCCCATCCAGGGCTGTCACCACTCTGGGGCTCTGCACATCCCCTCTGGATGCTGCCCCAGCTCTCATTCCCGATGAGTGAGACCAAGCAGCGCTGTCACAATGCAGGGCTCATTAAATTAACCCTTAAAGCTCCTATCCCGAGCTCCCAGGAGCAGCAACCGGGGGCCAAGGCAGAGGGGAGCCTCTGCTCGCTCCATTAAACACTAAACCGCGATAATGAAGTGTGCTGGCAGTGATAAATCCTGCTATTAGCGCCTGCCTTCGGGACATCACTGCTGCCTGGGACGCGAAGAAGGGCTGGGGTTGGAACCCTGAAGCCTGGGAGTTCTGAACTCTCGGTGCTTTCTGACACTCTGACCCCCAAAAGAGCACTGCTCTTAACTTGAAGCTTTGGAGAAGGCTTCCAAAATTGAGTGATGGAGTTAAAAATCACTGGTGTGTCGTTTGAATGGTAGTGTGTAATATCACATGGTAAAGGGTTTGGAATCTGGGCTTTTAGAATATAGTAATAGGTCTAGTATATAGAATATAGTAATATATAGAATATAGTAACATATAAGTATATATACTATATATAAGTATATATGCTATATAAGTATATATAGTAATATACATCATATATATGATCTATGATATATATAATATTATTTATCTTATTCTATAGAATATTATCTTATCTATAGTTATAGAATATGTATGTCTACTACATAGAATATAGTAATAAATAACAAGATGGAGGTTCTTGGGCATTGTCTCTTCTTCCTTCTTGTTCCTTCTTCTTCATGAGTTCAGGTAGTAGTTTTTAGTTGGATAAAAAATCCCACAGTGTGGGTCACAGGAGTTTGGTTATTGGGTCAAAAGTAAAATAATATAGATGTTAGCTTTTAATTGGATAGTTTACCTTTAAAAGACCTTGCAACTAACTAAATCTACCAACAGTTTCTCACTTTTTGTTAGCTAGAAGTGCTGCAAAACTCTTTGTACTATAAATAAGAATTAAACCACTGGATCTGAACACAAAAATCCATCTCTCATGCTTCAATCCTAACTCCAAATAAAAGCAAAAGAAAAAAAAGGAACTAAACACCAATATGTGGAGCTTTAATAGGCTGGGACCCTCTCACAACCATAGAACAAATCGACCCTTCCCCAGTAATTAACTGGTAATTGAACCTTGTGAGGGATGTGCTCAGCATTTCTGACAAGCATTTCGTGCTCCCATTCACTTTATCTCCAGATGCTCCTGCCCACTGGATTTTACATCATCCTTCTTCAACTTGTAAAAAGCTTTCCCGACTATGGTTTTCTCTTCCTTTACATGTTATTAGATTTCTCTGCTGCTTTACAGCATCTGCCATAATACGTGTCTGCTCTTAATGCTTTGGAAGTTGCTGTATATCAATAAGGTGCTTTGGATTTCCTGCATCCTCATCCATGCATGGATTAGAGACACTGCAGTTCAGTGGTGACGGAGCAATTTTAAAGAAAGAAAAAAGAAAAAGAAAAGAAAAAGAAAAGAGAGGGAGATGGGAAGTACTATAAATGCGTGAGTTTAAATCTGGAATGATGTTTATGGTATTTTTTCTTTATCCCCATGAGACAGATAAATGGGGAAAACCAGCTTTCTAATCGAGGAGAGTTGAACAAATTGTGTATTTGGACTGGGATGCTGAAGCCTAGAGAAGCCAGAGCAGTGAATGGACTCAAGTGCAAATCATGGTGCAAGGCAGGTACCAGCCTGTTCAGACAGGTGGGGATAAATGTTGCTTTTGGAGACACAAGGGTGACAGGAGGTGACAGCAGGGTGGGGTACTCAGCCTCCTCTACACCAACACCAACACCTTGAAACTCAAACCTCTTTGAAGAGCCAGTCCATCTCTGCTCATGGAGTATTTAAGCCACCTTGGAGGTGTTTCTATCTCTAAGCACAGCCAGGAATCCCACGGGGTGCAGGGGTGGGATTCATGTTCCTGCAGCTGAGCACATGCTCCAGTGCTTTGCTGAACAGGGCCCTCAGAAGCTTGAACAGATGATGCATCTCTGATGCTACAAGCACAACCAGGCCCTCCATTTGTATTGACTAATCTGACTTTAAACTCTGGCAAAACCACTGCTTGCATTATGCCTGTGAGCCCTCCTACATCCATCAGGGTTTTCAGCTGTAACAACAGCTCTAAGGGATGTTTGGAGTTTGCAGGCTGAATATTTGCCTATAAAATATACATATCCACAAGGAAAGCTCATTTGTGGGTTGTGTGGTTCAGGGCAGAAGGAATCAGTGCCCATTCCCAGGATTTTGACTGACAGAGCTCAGTACCCTGGGCACAAAAAGGAGTCCCTGGCTTGAGGACAGGAGTTGTGGCACTGACCCCACCTGAGAGCATTTGAGCTGAGACCTCACCAGATGTGGTATGTGCACAGGGTGAATGAAAATGCAAGGCAGAATCTGGACTGATATGTAAACAAGGGATTCCTTTCCTTTCCTTTCCTTTCCTTTCCTTTCCTTTCCTTTCCTTTCCTTTCCTTTCCTTTCCTTTCCTTTCCTTTCCTTTCCTTTCCTTTCCTTTCCTTTCCTTTCCTTTCCTTTCCTTTCCTTTCCTTTCCTTTCCTTTCCTTTCCTTTCCTTTCCTTTCCTTTCCTTTCCTTTCCTTTCCTTTCCTTTCCTTTCCTTTCCTTTCCTTTCCTTTCCTTTCCTTTCCTTTCCTTTCCTTTCCTTTCCTTTCCTTTCCTTTCCTTTCCTTTCCTTTCCTTTCCTTTCCTTTCCTTTCCTTTCCTCTCCTTTCCTCTCCTTTCCTCTCCTTTCCTCTCCTTTCCTTCTTTCCTCTCCTTTCCTCTCCTCTCCTTTCCTCTCCTTTCCATATAAACCATCTGAATTTCCAAACTTCCTGCCCATCCATGACAAGATGCTTTGAAGACGGGGGGGAAAGAAGTGATGGATGCCTGTGGTTGGGGAGGGCAGATGTTGGACTGGGAAGTTTTGATAGATACTGAAGGCCCATCCAGGTTTTCAGCCAAATATAAATTAATTTTGCAGCGCACAGATCATCACAGAGGATGATTTAGGAAGAAAACCCCTCAAACCTATTTAGTGGTGCAGATGGGGAATTTTCCACATCACTTGGGAGCTGCTGAGTGTGGCACAGGTCGTCTCCCATGACCACTCAGGTTTCCAACACATGAAATGTGGGGAATGCGTTTTTCCCACAGCAAACACATCCAGCTTGGCAGCTAAGGCCCATCAACCCTTCTTTAACCTGCTAACCATATCATCAAATCTTATTCCCATACTAATAACTGTTGATGCTTTGCCTTGCATTGGGGGTGTCTTGGGGGTGGCGGAGCCTTGTTTATCGTGGTGCCAGCTGAGCTGAAGGGAAAGCTGAGCTCTGGCAGAGCCGAGGAGCTGCTGGAGGATTCTCCTCGGAGTGCTGACCCCTGTGCACGCCCTGGACACCAGTAGGATCAGCTGGACGCCAGGGGAAGGCAAAAGTGATGGTTGAGGCTATGAACATTGGTTCACCACCTTTTCTCACAGATTTTGGAAGGTCCTGCATGGCTCTGAAGCAGGAATGACCCTTCAGGTCCACAGATTGCACTGCCCTCTTCCCAGGCTCAGTCACGCTCTTCCAGCAGCTCTGCTTTGATCTTTCCCAGCTTGGAGAAGAAAAATTTCTTCAGCTGAGAGGGTGGTCAGGCATTGGAACAGGATGCTCAGGGAGGTGGTTGAATCACTGGAAGTGTCCAAGTAACGTGTGGATGTGGTGCTTAGAAACATGGTTCAGTGCTGGGCTGAATGGTTGGACTTGATCACAGAGGGCTTTTCCAACTTCAATATTTCTAGGATTCTGTGATCAGCAATGACTTTAAAATATTCACTGGCACATAAATGTACCACAGATGTAGCACTGAATCTACTCTGAATCCATAGTGTCTCAGCTGAAAAACAAGGGTACAGAACCTGTCCTCCCCTTGTTAAGCATTTCTATCTTGCCTTCAACCACAGATCTTGTTTAGGGCACGCCAAGTCACAGCTAGATTAGATTACAGAAAGGAAACAGGATTATTTTAAGTAGATAATATAAAACATGTCTATGGAAACTCTAGGCTAATTGCATTATCTATGGTACATTGTGAGAGAATTATCTATATGGTATTAGGGGGTGGAAACCTGCCAAAACACTCTTTAAAATGGGAGAAGGTTGTAATGATGAGTCTCTCATTGATCACAAATAAATTAAAAGGCAGAAGACTTTGGGGCTGATAATTTCTGATTCTCATTTTGTCTCCCTCCGACCACACATTGATGGTTAAATTATAGAATTGTGGAATGGTGTGGGCTGGCAGAGACTCTAAAATTCATCTTGTTCCACCCCCTGCTGTGGGCAGGGACACTTCCCACTGTCCCAGGCTGCTCCAAGCCCTGTCCAACCTGGCCTTGGACACTTCCAGGGATCCAGGGGCAGCCACAGCTCCTGCCACAGCTGTCCCAGGGCCTCCCCACCCTCCCAGGGAACAATTCCTTCCCCATACCTAATCTAAATCTCTTTTCTTTTAGCTTAAATCCAAATCTCTCATAGGAACCCCCACATCCAGGTGAAGGGTAATCACGTTTGCCAGCAGCCAGCCCTTCCAACTCCAACCCTTGCTGCTCAGAAACAACTCAGAGGTGGCTCTAAAGAGCACAGGGAGGAAAAGCCAACAAATGCCATTTATAGTCAATGGCTCTGTTTTCATGAGACATTAAAGTTTCCATCCTAGTTTGTCCAATCTGGACCAAAGGAAAGTGACAAAATTTGTAATGATTTTTCTTCTCCTGCTGACAAGTGGCTGGGAATAACACAGTCAGCCACCAGCAGTGTTGTGGTTTGCTTGGAGCTGGAGCCCAGCCAAGTATCAGTGAGATCAGAGATAATTTATCTGACAGGCTACTAATGAACCTAAATATGACAACAAAAATGACTTTCTAATCTACCCGAGAATTTAGGAACTGAAAAACCTGCTTAGACTCTGGGTCTGGGGATCACATGCCCTTAGCCCCACAGCTCACAACTGCTGGAGGTTCAGAAGGAAATGGAAAAAAATTACTGAGTCACCAGCAATTTGGCTGGGAGAGACAAGAGCCTGGCTGGGGACTGGCAGCCCATGTCCCCCATCTGCTGCTGTCCCTGCCAAGCCTCCCCGTGTCACCCCGGACAACTGACCTCCATTTTCTCCTGGAGGTGGAAAGGAGTTATTTCCTCCTTTAAAAAGATCTGTTTGAACAAGAATCATTGAACAAGAATTGAACAAGAATCAATTCCTGCTACAGCAGGACACTGCAGTGGGAATGCTGGGGGATGGAAGGACCCACCTGGGTTTTGCAGGTAACAACGTCTTGCACCAAAATTACTTTTTTTTTTTTTTTTTTGGCTCTGCTGTAATTTCCTTTGCTGTTACATTTTCCCAGTTCTCCAGACAAGAATCCTCAAAGAGCCAGCCTTGCTCTGGATTTTGATGCCCATTTGAATGCTTCACAAAGTGGCTCGAGGATGCTGGGAAAAACTGATGCCACCCAGGAACATTTGTGAGAGTCAGTTATGAGCTCAGGCAGCCCAGAGAAATTTGGAACCATGTCCCCAGACTAACCACTGAATGTTATTTCCTCCCTGGATGATGCATCTGCCTCCAGGTTGCCAGCACAGTTGGTGCTCTCTGTCCTGGTCTTCCCCTCCCAGTTTGAGTTTTGGAGCCGGAGCCAAGCACCAGCACAGTGCCAGCACGGTGGGGATGCCCTGGCTGGGAATTCCAATGTGCCATTCTTGTGATGTTCTAGGAGCAGGCAGTGGTGGGGCTTGTGCAGCTGGGAGGATCCAGCACTGGCAGGACCCAAAGCTGGAAGACAAGTGCTGACTTTGCCCTGTGCTTCTGGAATGTTTCCACACTGAGATTTCTCATTATCCAGGTGTTAATTAAAGACTTTGGGGGAGCTTCTGCTTTTCCCCTGGGATCAGAGGGAAATACAGCTCCTGCAGTGCCTCCTGCCAGCTTTCACACAGCTGTGGAGCTGCTGCTGCATTTCCTCACACACAATCACTGCTTCATCCTGAGTGAGAGCTGCAACCCTGCACCGTGGCCTTAAAAGCTGCTCTGTTACTGGTAACAGACTCCTGCCAGGAAATTTGGGACCATTCACTCTTAAAATGTCTTTTGGGAGCTGATTTCTGTTCCAGAAGAACTGCAGAGAGTTTATGAAACACAAAGATTGAAGGGGGAGCAAAACTGCCTTCCCTGGCATCTGAGAAAAGTGCTGCTGAGGAAAATAATATTCTCTGTGCAGCACAACAAGCTCCTGGCCTCCTTCTTCTCTTTCATGATTTAAATGTTCCAGAGACTTACAGAATTTGCAGGGCAAATGTGGAGTGGGCAGGGCAATAGGGGATCCCTTCCTAAGGGTTCTGCCAGCATGGTCTGGAAAGGGATTATTGGGGCAGTCTGTAGTTATGTCAGGTCATAATTTTCATAAAATATCATGTCACTGATGGCATAACTATCACAAGGCAAAGATTTCTCACTTGTTTGCTTCCTACAGGTTTGCTTGGAGCCTGGAGGGTTTTGAAGGTGAGTTTATTCTTCATAAAATACAGATCAGAGGACTGATGTTGGTGAATCTCATTTTAGCACATCCAGTAATGTTGGCTTGCAAAAAGGGAGAAGGGGAATTTTGTATTTTTTGAAGTAGTGGAGAACCTGCCAGATTTTCATCAACAAACAGCCCCCACTGCTTTACAGAAAAATGACCCCGTTTAGTTTTCGAAAAGATGGAAGAGAATAACATCAGCTTTTTCCTCTAAGCCTGTGGCAAGACCTTGGGTCATTATTTTCTTTGTGCTTTAAAGCTCTGTGCTGCTCTGGGTTCAGGCCACAGGGATGCTTCCCCAGCATCTCATCCCAGTTTTCATCTCAGACGCTGAGGCAGAGAAGCTCTGTGGCTCCCCAGCAGAGAGAAACCCACCAATTAAATCAGATAAAATCAGATATCAGTAAGAAATTCCTCCCTGGGAGGGTGGGCAGGTCCTGGCACAGGTTCCCAGAGCAGCTGTGGCTGCCCCTGGATCCCTGGGAATGCCCAAGGCCAGGCTGGATGGGACTTGGAGCAACCTGGGACAATGGAAGGTGTCACTGCCCGTGGCAGGGGGTGGAATGAGATGAGCTTTAAGGTCCCTTCCAGCTCAAACCATTCTGGGATTCTATGAAATGCCCTCCAGGGCAGCCTGAGCAAGCCCAGAACATCAAAGCTGTTCAGCAAATGGTCCCCTTTTCCCTCCAAAGCACTTGGTGTGGCAGCAGTTTGCTAGAAGGGAGCTGGCAGGCACAATCAAACCTGGCTTTCAATGAAATTTTTGCAGTTGTTACCCAGGCTGCTCTCAGACCTCATGTATTAATTATTCCTCTTCCCAGGCTGTTCAGTGGGCCTGTTACAAAGAGGGAAAAAAAAAAAAAAAAGCAAATTAAAAGCACATTGCCCTGATTAAATCTCTGCTCTGGTCTTTCTGGCTGCAATCACCTCTGTGTGGCTGGAAATGCTCATTTTACTGAATCTGCTGCTGAGGCTGCCTCCCTACCCAGGGAGGGAAAGGATGGGCTGGGGGGACTTGGGTTTGCATCAGCCCTGAGAAGAAGCTGCTCAAGTAGCATGTCCAGCATCCAGCAAGACAGGATGATCCAGCAAGAGAAAATCTAAGAGAGAACTAGTTTAAAAAAATCAGAAATATATTTTAATATAATATATTAAATATATTATATGTATTTAAGCAAATATATTTTAAACAACATAAACTATTGCTTGAATATTTAAGCAATATATTTTAATATATGTCAATATTTATATTTATTATTTATATTTATATTTTTATTATTTAATTATAATTTTAATATATTTATAAATATATATATGTAAAATATATTTTAATATATAAAAATATATTTAAGAAATACATTTTAAGCAAAAAAATTATTGGTATTTCCTTGCAATTTTCTGTTATTTTCCCATTCTGCTCAAATGGAGATTCATCTTCCCCTGCTTAACTGGACAGGACACTGCTGTTGTGGTTTGACTGAGAGCTTGTATGGGTTTTCCTGAGTTTCCAGGCTCATTTCCCCAGGGCACAGGAGCCAGCAGGGGTGGGCAGGAACGTGTGTAGGTTGCTCCAGGGAATGAGCCAATAAAATGTTCACAGCACATGAGGCACTTGCTGGGAGGATATGGGAATTCAGCTGTGGAGAAGGGATTTGAGAGAGGTTCCTGCCAGTTTCAAACTTTTTTGGCAAATGAGGGTTTTGGACTCTGCCACCTTTAAAAGAGGCGTCTCGGGAGGGGTGGATTGGCAGGGATGGGCTCTGTGGGAGACACAGATCACAGCTGGGCTGGTTGCATTCTCAGATCCTCCTGTATTGTTATTTATGCCCTCAATTAAAGAGCCATGTGCTCAGCTGATGCTCCTCTGACCACCAGAGCAGCACGTAGCCCAGCACTCCCAGCTCCCTGCCCAGCTTTGCAAAGCCACTTCTCACAGAATTGCTCCCTTCTTCCCACCTAAAAGGCAAAATTTCTATCAAAATTCCATGTTGTTGAAATCCAGCTTGGGCCATGTTCTGCCTGGGGCCACTGGCAGGTTTCAGGGCTCATTAGGTCTGGGAATAGGAACCTCCCATTTGATACAGAAATGTTGTCAGGGTGGGCCATAAAGATTTCATCTCAGTTTTGGTGACAATAAAATGTGAGATTTGATAATAAGAACATGCTGTGACAGCTGCTTGTAGACGTTTTCTGGGCTCTAATGTCAATCTGCATCTCTTGTCAACGCTCTATTCAGCAGAATTTGCTGAGATGCCCTTGCCTCCTTGGAGAAATGATGAAGGAAATAGCCCTTAGCTCAGCAAAACCTTTCTGAGCAAGAGATTTTTGGTGGGATAACTGGCTGCAAACTAACCAATAT
Source organism: Cinclus cinclus (assembly GCF_963662255.1). Lineage (NCBI taxonomy): Eukaryota > Metazoa > Chordata > Aves > Passeriformes > Cinclidae > Cinclus > Cinclus cinclus. The sequence goes on from NC_085060.1 coordinate 2,733,879, forward strand.
TTTTTTTTTTCTTGTATGAAATGTCCGTTGTTCCAAGAAAAACTTTCAAATAAGATTTTCTATTAAAAACCTGCATGAAAAATGCCTCCATTTTGCTTGCTGTTATTAACAACACTGCTCTATGAAAAGGGGAACTGATATTAATCAAAACCCCTAATAGCTATATATTAAATATCCAGCTTCACATCTGATGTGGAAATAAATTTTTGCAAACATTGGTCCCCAATAGGAAGGTATCATTCTTGGTAAATGAAGATGAAGCCCATTATTTTACTTAAGCAGTACATGTGACATAAAACATTAAAGAATTTTGAAGACGTTATTGATTTTCCCATAAATGTGACAATTCCAGCAAATTATACCTTCAGAATATACATTACAATATAAATACCATCACAGCCATTCTGGATAGTGACCCTATTAAAAAACTTGTTGCCAGCATGCATAAAAACCACTTTCGAGCCCATATTCCCCCAAAACATTTTATGGGCCAGGAATGTGCATCCTCTCAGCCAAAAAGCCTCTGGCCTCCTTCCATGGAGCTCGGTGGAGTTGGATGATGCAGATTTTGTCTTGCCAAGCTGCAGTTTCAGCCACCTGGATAAAGGGCAGGTTTTGCAAGGATGCCCTGAGCCCTGCCAGAGCATCCCCCCCTCGACCTTGCCAGCCTTTCCCTGGGTCTCCTCCAGCTCCCAAATTATTTCCCTGCTTCCAGCCCCCTGCTCTGGCTGCCAGTGCTGTTACAAATTGTGAGTAAAAAGGAAAAAAAATCTCTGTCTTCCTGAAGATCTCTTGTTTTCCAGTGAGGAGGAGGAGGAGGAGAAGGGAGCTTCTGTCCTGCCCTTTGGGACCCCAAAATCTGCTGCCCCAAATGCAGCACCCAGACATGCTGGGCACCCACCAGCACCCTCATCTCAGTGTCACCCATTGCTCTCTGAGGAAAACTGCTGCAAACAAACCATACAGCTTGTGAGAAATAGAAAAGGTGCAGAACTGTGTGAGAGCAAATCTCAGGATGGAGAAATGCAAGAATGCTGAAGATGCAAGGACAAGAAACAATAGAGCTGTGAGCTGTGTAGAGATCAGGAAAATGTGTTAAGCAAGAGAGTAGAAATATGTAAGCTTCATAATGAAGCTTTATCCATTGCTTTAAGCTGCTACAAGCAAGCATTGTTCAAAGCAAGATGCAAGTGTAGCTTTATTCACTGGCCTGAGCAAACACTTGTCAGCTTTTAATATGATGCTATTGGCTAGAAAGTTGTTAAAAGACTTTAACAAAGAGAATTTCCTCTGCTGTGCTGGCAGCTGAAGCTGTTCCATCTCCCTTACTTGGTTCTGTAAAATGAGACTGATGGTTATGATGGAATAGAGCTTTGAGACAGCTACTCCAGCATTCCCATCCTGTTGTTTGTGTACACAGATACATGTAAATATAAAAGAAAAAATATAGCCCAGGAAAACCCAGCAACAGCAGGTTCAGATTGGATATTAAGAAGAGATTTTTCCCTGGGAGGGTGGGCAGGCCCTGGCACAGGTTCCCAGAGCAGCTGTGGCTGTCCCTGGATCCCTGGGAATGTCCAAGGCCAGGCTGGACAGAGTTTGGAGCAGCCTGGGACAGTGGAAGGTGTCCCTGCCCATGGGATGAAACTAGATGATCTTCAAGATCCCTTGCAACTCCAACCATTCTGTAATTCTGTGACCTTAAATCACAGGCACGTTACAAATTGCAGCATGGCTGCAGTCGAGCCATGCTGCAAAAACCTTCCAGTTTCTGCACCAGCTCTTTCTCTCTGCGTGCCTCAGCAGCACACAGCTCCTCCAGCCATCCTCAGGGTTTGTGCCAGTGATTGATGCACAGCAGGAGCATCTGGAAAGCCTCAGATGAAGCAGACTGCAGTAAACGGATTGCTTTAGTAAATGACAATAAAAATGGATTTTTTTTTTTCCCTTGTGAGCACCCCAGCAGGCTCTGGACCCATCCCAGCACAGTTTTATCTGAGGGCCACATCCACTGGAGATATTTGGGGCTTTCAGAGGACACAGCTGCACCCAACACCCAGGGTAGCCCGTGACTGACTCCTTATATTGTACCAGGACATCCTTGGACATGTGACATGGAGTCATCCTCTTTCCTCTGCCTTTCTCCACTTGCAGTGTTCCATTGCAGTTCCTTGGACTGCAGCTGGACTCACCTACAGAGAGCAGGTGGCTGGGAGAGTAAAGATAAAGGATGTGCTTTGCAGTCAGCTTTAAAGCAAGAGTGATAACTGTGCGTTTCAAAGAACTCTACCAAAAGTTGGGCTGCTATGGTTGTTTAATTAACTTGAAAAATGGGTTTTTTGCTTTTCTGTTCTTATTTTTTAAATATCATTCTGCCTCTTCCCAGCTAAATACATGTCAAAAGCTGCAGTTATGCTGCTTGGAGCAAAAAATGCTGCTTCCTCCCTTGTTTTTGTTGTTGTCCTCTATATAATACTGAGAACATAAGACAACACAAAAACATGGCTCTGTAACAGCATTTACTTTTTGGATTTTGACAGGCCCAAGTGCACATATACACCTGTGTGTGTGTACATTTATATCGTTGTCACATTGAGGTTGGGTGGGGTTTTCCAGCTATAACTCGCAGACCCTTTGTGGTCCCAACATCTTTAGGGTGATGCTTCCCAATCCCTGTCCTTGGAAGAGAGCAATCTCCAGGCAGAGTGAGCTAGTAAGCCAGAAACACCTAATAATGTGATTTATCTCCCCCAGAGCCTACTTTGTATTACTTCAAACTGTGCACAGGAGACAGGAAAGTGTTCTCCTGCCTGTCCTGAGCAGTTTCCAGCCACCCTGAGCCCCATCCCTGTCTCCTGAGAAGCCTTTGGCTTGAGAGCACACATCCTCTCCCGAGCTTCAGAACACCCCATGCCTCACTTACATCTCTTGCCATTTTTGCACTTTCTTGTTCTTTTGATGAAAATCATGACAGGTTTCATTTAGGGAGCTGCTCTCCCCTTAAAGAGAGAGAAACATTGGTTTAGGGGAAGTTTCTCTTCTTCCTGGTGCCATTTGCATTTTACCTTCACTGACATTATCCATGATGTAATAAGAATGAAATAGGAAATAAATCCTTCTTTCTTTTTACCAGTAAACCAGTGTTTTCCTTCCTTCACTTTACAACTCCACAGCCTTTAGGCTTTTAATTCCTCTGAGTATTTTAGGTTGTAGCTTGCATTCCATGTGCTGTTCAAGCAAGAGCCCAGCTGTAGCAGAAAATTCCTAAAGGCACAAAGTCTCTGTTGTTGGATGGTGCCAGGATGAAATGAGCACTTGAACACTTCCCCATCCCTGGAAGTGTTCAAGGCCAGGTTGGATGGAGTTCTGAGCAACTTGGTTTAGTGGAAGATGTCCCTGCCAGTGGCAGGGGGTTTGGAAGTAGATGATCTTTCAGGTCTCATCCAACCCAAACTGTTCTGTAAAAACCAGGTTTTTGCCCTTTATCTAAATTTGGGCTAGAGGAACACTGTGCTCCAGAATCATAGTAGGGATGAATATACACATATAAATACATACATACATACATACATATATATATATATATATATATATATATATATATATATATATATATATATATGTGTAAACACACATGCATGTGTTGAGAACCACTGAGAATTTTTTTATCTCGTTCGATGTCTGAAATGCAACTGCAGAGGAGTGATCCCACACTTAGGAAATGCAGGTAATATCAGCACCCTCTGCTCTGCCAAGCCCAGAGCCTCGGGGATATATCAGCTCCAGTGAAATTCAGAGATGGGATCTAAATTCAGAATTTTTCCTGCTTCTTTCTGTTCCCAGTTTACTACTTGGGAATAAAGCTTTCCAGGTTGCAGTAAAAATCATTGGTCTGTTTTCCAAGACTTTCCACCTGGTCTAGTGGAAAGGGAGCCTGGCCATGGCAGGGGGGGTTGGAATGAGGTGAGATTTAGGGTCCCTTCCAACCCAAACCATTCTGAGATTCTCTGATTTGTCCCAGTGTCTGTCACCACCCTCTCCCCGGAGCCCAGGGATGACACTGATATGATAATGATGCCTTTACACCCGTGTGACAATGACTGATGACTCCTGTATCATTAGGGATTTCCTTTCCCTCCCCCTTTGGGAACATCAGGAGGTCTGTTTGCTAAACAAGAAGTAGTGCCCTGCCTTTTCCCTCGATAAAAACTCCCCCTCCCCAAAAAAAGGGAGGATCTAAATTTACAATTCATCTGTAAAGAGCTGGTGCCTAACTCTGCACCCCTGAAGGCAAGGAGCCTGCCAGGGGAACGTGCCAGAACCAAACACCCACCACTTGTCACTCTCCTGCTGCACACAAAGCTCTGCAACCACGACGCTCCTCTCCCATTTCCTCCAGGGTTACGTTGACATATTTTATGTCCTTTAATAGAACCTGCTGTTAGATACGAAATGACAGCGATATATTGTAGAGTTTATAAAAGCTCATGGAGGGCTTTCAGATCAGGAGGCAGCTCTGAAGCAGCCTGTGAGTTTTACACACGCATGGGAAATGCATATGAGGACAAGCATTTTTTTTTCTTTTTTTTTTTTCACTGAACTTTTTTATTAAGACACACTCAAAAAAGTGGAAAAAAGAGTCTTGAATTCCAGCAGCTAATGCAGAATCAAAGACGTGATGAACAATCACATCATTATATGTCAGAAGTGAAGTTAATTTTAAAGTAGTGAAACTTCACATTAACAGCTAAAAATATATAGGGATGACATCCATTTAAAGTGTGCTTTTATGAAAAAAGTTGAGCTCCGTGTGTCTGCTTGTCTTCTGACTTGGCACTGCTGCATCCAGAGCCAAAGTGTTCACTTAGGCTGATCTCTGTGACTTTTTTAATAATCTGTGTTCATTATGGATTGTTCTCCAATGCACTGCAAAGTCAGTGGGTATAAGACTCTTCTGAGGGGTTGGGGAATTTCTTTGTGCCACTTTGGAAGAGGAGGTGAGCCTTGGAAATTCAAAGAGCTCTTGATTTGTGGGTAAGAAGCAGCACTTCTTTGCAGGGAATATTCTAGCTCTAGATGTTTTTTCTCTCTCCTTCTCCCTCGCTGCACATCCTGAGTGCTCAGTAACCTCTGGACGAGTTGAAAACAGCCTGTGCTGAATGAAAGACCTGATAAGCTCAGAGCAGCTCAGCAGAAACACCTCCAAAATTAAAAGTAGGTGGGTTCAGTGGGCAATAATACTGACACATGCCTTTTGGGACTGTTCTTATTTTCACATGCAGTTTTACAGAGTACTCCCTGCCACATGTGGTGATAAGGGATGCCACAGCAACCCTGCCTCACATCACAGTGTCTGACAAAGGTGAATAATTTCCCCAGTTGGTGGCAAGTGACTTGGGCTTGGGAAGGATGGTAGTTAGTGGGAGAGTGGAGCTGTCCCAGCACTATTTGGGTCTTAAATTAGGGACCAACTTTCACTGCCATGGTAGGCTGGCATGGGAGAGGTCACCAGGTTGATCAGGTCACTGGTGGCAACCCTGCTCAACCTGCCAGGGTGACCTCAGTCTGTAAAGGGTCTTGGAGAGCTGAAAAGGGCCGAAAGCTGACATGCCAATGCTGAAATTCCAGTTTGTATGTGATGTTCCTCCACCAGAGCCTTTCTGGCTGAGTGTGAAGTGCCTCTGCAGTAAAGAAAACCTTGGCAAAGTTCAGCAGGACCTTGCATTTTGCCCAGGCTCATCCCAGGACAGAGACCACTTTGGCATCAGCAAACATTTCACGTGCTCCCTGAGGTGCTGGAGACTGAAATAAGCATTAAAATCCAACATTCACCTCTTCCCTGGCTGCAGGGAGCAGAACCTGCCAGGGCAGAGCAGCAACTGCTCTACCCACTGCTCTGAAGGACCAGGTAATGGGAGCATTGCAATTACTGAGACAATTAATTCATTCTCGATTCAGTCTTTCATTTCAATGTTCTCCAAGGGGAATCTTTCTGAGATTCAAGACTCGAAAGCACAATGCAGGCAAAGGAGAACATGTTCAATATAACTAATGGTGCAGACGTCTCCCTCCCACAGAAATTATATTGTGCATGGGAGAATATTCTATCTCTCACTCTGCAGTTTTACATTCTGTTTACTAGAGCAGCCTGAGACAAAACCCTTGTGTCTCCTAACATGGAGAAACCTGGCAGATCCCTCGCATTTTTCACAGCTCTTCTTCACCAGCTCACTTTCTTGTGTGTTTTTAGTAGTACCACAGTGAGAGTAAGGAGAGAGTAAGTGATGGACTCCAGGAAGTCCCAATATAAACTTGCCTCAGTGGGAAAAAAATTATCATCTCACCTCATTTTATCTCCTAAACAGAACTAAATGAATCATGTAAGAGGAATCACAGACTGAAGGAGGCAGTGATTAGCAGGAAGATTTGTTTTCCACTGCTTTTGAACAGCATGGTAAAAAATGGATCAGATCAGAAACACAAGCCCAGAAAGGACCAGGATAGATTTGACCCTTTAGGATTAATTTTCTTTTAAACTGCCTATTGTAAGAAATGTGATTGTGTAAAAGATGACACAGTTACAGGTGAGGAATGATAGGCTGAGGAAATAGCAGGTAAAAGAAAAAAAGAATAAAAGCAAAAGCTGAAATGGTTCAATTAATTATCTTTAAAAACTATACCTATTTTTTGAGGAAATCATGCCTTCCTGAAATGGTGCCAGTCTTTGGTCACAGCTCCCTGGTTGTACTGAAAGCACCCTCTAATGCTAAGGAAATTCAAGTGGGAGTGTGTCTTTGTGTGTCTCTTACTCCTCTTCCCAAATTCAGCTCCCACCCCTGTACTGGCTTAGCTGCTCCCATGGAGAGAGTGACAAAACTCATCCCTGCGAGTTAACTTTGACCTGAGCTGCTGAAAAGGAGGCTTGAGGCTTGGAGGCTTGAAAAGGCAGAAGGGTTTTGCCATGCCTTGCTGTTCCAGGGGTGGATGGTGACTGACAGCACTGGAGGGAGTTCTGTGCTCAAAGGCTGAGCTAAAGCTGAGTGTGGCTCGTGGATTAAGGTGAGAACACCTCCCCTGAAGCTCCCAGCATGGTTGGAAATACTTCCCAAGCAGCAGGTCTGATCCTCATTCCCTGCAGGAGCTCGGAGGCCACCAAGCACTTCTGGTATTCTAGGACAGAGAAGGTTTGATGTGCTCAGGATGGTTAAAAGCTGTCTTTTCCTTCTCTTTTCATTCTTCACCAATAATTTGCCCAAAAAAGCAATAAAACCAGCAAAACCATCCCAACCAGACTCATTACTTTGTTTGCCACAGGGAAACTGGCTCAACTTGAGGGTCTCTGGAATTGGTGGGAGCCCTGAGCATGTTCCCCACCTTTGGCAGGAATAAAGATCCAAAATTTCCCTGAGGTCCTTAGGAGCTTATTCTCACTCAGACTTTTTTGGGGACCATCCACTTGGATGCTACATTGAGTTTCTCTCTGGATACAGAGTTGTCTGGAAGGTATTTAAAACACTGGCATTGCAGAATTACTGCTTCTAATTGTATTTTCAACTTAAATCAGTTTCATACCACAGGAGGTGTGAGAATCTGTGCTGGCAGGGAGATCTGCAGGAAGGGTCTCATCTCCATGTATTCCTCATGTTCATCTTTCAGACAAGTGGCTGTGGGGTAAGACCCCACAGAGAACACATCTGAAGAGAAAAATGGTTACAGCAGCAGCTTCCTGAAAGCTCTGCATGGACTGAGGCAAATGGAGGCAAATAAATCATGGGGAGAAGGGAGATGGGGACGTGCACTCACTTCAGAGCTCAGCAGGATTTCATCCAACTTGTTTTTATAATATTATTTTCACTTGGCTTGACAGAACTGGTTGTGCTGTACACACGAGGTGTGTTTGCTGTGGCAGGAACCACTGCTGGTGCTCCACAAGAGTGTATTTTGTGCTTACAAGTGCCATGGGGCACTCTCCCTCATGAGCCCAGGCTGGGGCTGCAGAAAACACACCTGGACTGCTCTGTGCATGCAAACATCATGTGATTTCTAAACACACACTGATGGAGAGACACATCTGACCTGGTGGAAGGGCTGGGATGGGAAAACAGGGTGTTTTCACAAGGTTTGCTCAGGTCCCAACCCATCTGTGCACTCCCAAAGTCCTTTAGGTATGGGAAGGCACTGTGAGAAGAGGAAAGAGTTGATAATGTCTGTTAGGCCCAATACAGAGACATTTTGGAAGATTTAAGGATTTGTGCTCCTCAGGAGCTCTCTGCAGACAGCCAGGGTCTCACCATCTTCTGGGTTATTAGAGCAGCTCTGTCAATACTGGCCAAACTAGGCTAAACTGTCTCCTTGTTTCCATAGTGACATTTCTGCCTGTGTGAGTAATTTTGGGCTCTTCCTTGTTGCACTCAAAAACACAAAGCAAAACAGAGGCTTAGCAGGCAATGTGACTGCTGTGCACCCCAATGGATCTGCACCCACAGGGACAGCACAGTACAGATGTGCTTTCCCAGGGCAGGGCAGCCACACAGGTTTCTTTCTCCCCTTTTCTGATGTATAAATACCAGAAAAAGCAAATTGTCATCACCTTTGTTTCCCATTTGGTAAGGGTGTCTGCCCAAGGACTGTCTGTGCTCTGTTTCGAGAGCATCACATATCCAAAGTAACCTCAGAGTGCAGTGCCTGGTAACTGGCACCAGCATGAGGGCAGTGATGGTGCTCTGGTGCTCATGCAGATGTGACTCTGAACCTCAGTTCTCAAACCTTTAAATGGGAAAAGTCTTCAAAAGTACCCTTCAGAGAGAACCACTCTGACTCTTCTATCTCTGCTGGTTAGTTAGGACCTAGCCCAAAACTAAACCCTGCTATAATTAACCAAATTTGGGGTTTCCAGTGGCGGTGGTTCAGTCTCCAGCACTGGTCTTTGTGGTGTCCAGTATCCCCAGCGTGGCTGGTGCTGTGCTCCAATGCTATTCCCAGTTCAGTGGGAGCTGAAGCCACATCATTCCTCCAACCTTGTGCAAGCCAGTGAAAAAAACAACCCATGTTTCCGTGTGTTTTACCAAACTCACATTCTCTAATTGCAAAAGAGACACCCCAGTCTGGAGAACAAATGGCCAGGGTCTGGTGATCAACATGATGAATTTGGCCATGTGTTCTGTGTTTGTTCAGTGAAGTACAGTTGTCAAATAATGTGCTTCCAGGCTCTGTGAAGCAAATTAATTTTGTATCCTTTAATCAAAAAACCCTTATATTTTTCAAAACAATACCCTCTTTGCCTCCCCTGAGGGCCCTGCAGAGCATAAAGCAATGCACAGAAAGGAGAGAAATAGATGGAGAAAATAAACGTAGTGACAACATGACAAATCTTTATAATCTGGGAGAAATTTCTGTCATTTTTTTTATTGCTGCATGGATCTGAGCCCGGAGTTCTGTTATCTGCTGTGGTAAATAAGGATGAATTAATGTAAAAAAAAAAAAAAAAATGTATTTATAGCATGAATATACTGCTGAGTAATATAGTGGGTTTTTGCTGCTTGGGAACACGGAGACCAAGCCTTGTTCCAATGGAACTCTTTTGCAACCCTGACAAGCACATCCTTCTGACACATCCTACAGCCAGGAACATCCAGGGTCATGGGATTGCCTGTGGAGAGTCAATCAAGACTCCAGGAATGGAAGGCAACAAGCAGAAAATCAGTTTAAAAAAGAGTTATTGAGAGAATATATGAATGAGCATTGAAACTCCTTGCCACAGGATGCTGTGGGTGCTAGAGGACTACAAAGCTCAAAAAACAAGTGGGGGAAAGTTACAGAAGAAAACATCCTTGAAGGATCTCAAATACCAGCATAGAATCTCTGGGCTGGGAAGTTCCAGGGCTGCATGTGAGAGTCTGGGAGCATTTCCTAGGAAAGTGTTGCTGTCTGCTTGCCCCCCTTGCAGTCTCTCCTGGCTGCTGGAGTGACCTCCAGCACTATCCAGCGTGGCCATTGCCAGTTTTTGAGTGAAGGGTTTATCCACAGCCTCTCTCACTAGTGCTGCACATAACCAATATGGACCTAAAACAGCAAGAAATTATGGGATTTATGGTCTCTAAGTGTTTCTGATTCAGAGGCAAAAAGAACAAGGGAATTTGGATTAAACTGATAAGACTCCTGATGTAGATAAGGCACTAAAATCCTTATTATGATGCCACAGAAACCAGATGTGAGCAGGATTTGACTACAAGCACTGAGGCCTTGGAGGTGCCCCCCTTGAGCAGTGACTTATGAGTGATCTTTAAAAAGGTACAGATCCAGCACCTCAGTGTTTCTTAACAGAGATGACCTCAGTTTTTAACCAAAAAATCCTCCCCCACACCAGTTTTCCACACAAGCTGTACTGTAAGTGTCTTTATATTAATTGTCTGTGATTAAGCTTTCCTAAGGCTAAAGCAGGTAAAGTTTTTGGGGTTTATGGCCCTGCTATCTCAGCAATCTCATCTGGATGAATAAGAAAACTGAACATCTCTCCTCTCTTGTCTCATTCTGGAGTGTCACAAGAGAATGAAAATGGGTTCAATGGCCTGTCTCCCTGTTCCAAACAAATTCCTGTTCTCTCACGTGAGCGTGGTTGAAAGAAGTTGCTGTTCAGACTAGTGCCTACCCCAGAGAACAAGATAACAGGTAGGGTTAAGAGGGGGAAAACGGTGGCATTTTCAAAACACCAGTTTTGTGTACTGCAAATTCATCACTAAGGCTGGGAAAATCTCCCCTTTCCCCAGTGGGAGCAGAGTCATCACTGCTGTCTGTGTCATTAGTCTTCCCAGCCACTTTTATCTCGTGGCATAAACAGAGTTCACATCCCCAAGGGACACCCACAGCAGCATTTTAGCTTCCCTGCTCCCTCAGACCTGATCCCTGTGCCAGATTAGGGGATGCACTTCAGTAAACACCTGAGCCAAGCACCAGGCACTCACCTGAGTATCGCAGTGACTGGAACTCTGCAACTCTGTGCAGTGAACCTGTGCCCAGGGATGGAGCACATGCAGGCAGTGGTGGTCCAGAATTCCCCAAACACCTGAACTGACCATTGGCATTTTAGCAGGAATGACTGATGGCCATCCCTGCATGGTACTGAAAGGAATATATTTATCAACAGAGTTTGTGAGCTTGTTGTTCACATTTCAAGCATGCAGCAAGCCTCATCCATTGCCACTAAGGAACACCCAATAAAGAGGAGCCACAACAATCCTGGCAGAAACACCAGCCTTGCCTGTGGATGTTTGAAGGATGTGGATGTTTGAAGGATGCGGATCTTGGCCTTTGCCAAGGGAAAGGTCAGGCTTTGCTGGCTCAGATCCCTCTGTCCCTGGGTCAGATCTGCCACCAACAAATGGGGTGGGCAGCAGGTCTGGGAGCATCAACCCATTCCCTGCTGACCTGAAAATTCCTGAGAATCACCTCAGCACAGAGAGAAGCTCATTTTGAGAGCAGTGAGGGAAGGACTTGCTACTAGAGAGCAAGGAAGATGTTGGAGCACAACGTTATCACTCACTGCAGTTACACTTATGTTTAAAATTCTGGAATAAAACCTAACCAGAGTGTCTACAAAGAGTAACAGATAAATTCAGCCTATGCTCTGCTTTAATTTTTTTCAGATGAATGTTTCTTTTTATACCAAGCATATGGTGCACTAGATTTCAAGTCTCATTGATAAAGACTCTAATCTCTGCCGTGTCTTTATTATATTTTTTCCATTTTCTGCTGAGTAGGAAAATGGCATTGCATGCCATCTGTCAGCATGATCAGAGTGCAGTTTGCAGAGGTTTCAGGCCAGTATGGTGCTTGTGGCAGCTCACTCTTCTCCTCCAACTTGGGTTCTTATGGAACCAATATAGCCCCATTAAACCTTTCCTTCCCAAACATAAACTCATTTGTGCAGCATGCTAATGATAATAATGCAAATGAATCTGTCATGTTTGTAGTTACTATCCCTAACCACCCTATTCATGAATATATGGTAATTAAGCTATTGCTGCAAATGTAACTGTGTCAGCACTACTAAATTAAGGGCTGTACTGTAAATAAAAATGGGGTCATAAAAAGGAAAGAAGGCAGTAAAATATAATGGGTAGAAATACTAAGAGCAAAGTAGTAGAGGCTTTGCACAAGCAAAGGAAATTACTTTAAAGGCTCCTACTAAAGGACCTGTTTTGATACCGTGGTTTGAGATTGCAGATAGATGCTGATTCCTTACAGAAACAGTTCTTTTTGTCCTCAAATGCAATTTTAAATCCCATGACACCTGCAGGTTTGCAATTAAATCAATAAAGGATCATTAGTGTATTGCCCCTCTACTTTGTCTCCATCCCTGAGGTCATTAATAACTGTACAAGGTGTGACAACATGACTGAATGGACTCCTTTTGGAAAAGTTTGCCACATGAAAGTAAGAGGTTCCTCTTCCCAAAGAACATTTTGTAGGCTGGACTGTGCAAAGTCATGAGTTTTTTACTTGGTAAACTCAGTCCTCAGTGCAGCCAGTTTCAAAAGTCAAGCAGAATTATTCCCACAAGAAGAATCGTATTTCCATTAAATTGGAGAGAAAATGGATATTTGTAGCAGAAACAATTTTGTTACACAAATGTAAATCACGAGAAACACCACTGAAATCAATATTTTTGCTTAGGTTCATTGCATAAATGATATCAGAGTCTGGCTGCAGGTGAGAACTGCAGGGGCACACCAAGCTTACTGGTGGGACCTGGACAACCACGATGCTGCTTCAGTATGAGAGATTTGAAGGTTGAAGAGATGAAAAGACAAAATCCTGAATTAAAATAGATGTCCTTGCTGAGGGGGAGAGAGAAAAGATGGGAATGATTCAGTTTGGGGAGGTGAAACAGACTCAGAGAATGAAGGACAGACACTCGTGAGCCATTTATTGCATATTCTGCATTTCCAGACTTCTCCTGAGTCCCTGATTTTATGGCACATAAAAAACCAAGAGCACAGTGCTCAAAACAGCAGGACACTGCACACAAAGAAAGCCACTGCCTGTAATTAGCCTGGGAGATGCATAGAGGATAAACAGCCCTGAAGATGGCACACAGGGAGATTTATCTGTAAAGTGAGAGTTTTCTCCACCAAGTCAGATAGAAGAAGTTTATCTTTCTCTGAGGGGTCTAATCCCTTCTGCTCCAGCACAGAAAATGATTGCCAGCAGAGATTGGAATATTTTCTCCAGGATGTTTATTCCCCTTGCATCCACAATGTGGTTTTCTGCCTTTTTTTTTTTTGTTTGTTTCTCTAGATCAGCCAGAACAGAGCCCTGAAAAGGATATGGCATAGGATTTGATGTCCCCAACATGCAAATCCTAATTTAATACAGATGAGTGTAGGCTGCATCTATTTGCAGCATAAATATATATAAAAATATAAATTATATTGGCACAGGCACAGTATAGAGCTATGTGGTTCCACAGCATTTCAGATATTGTCTGGGAAGTTCTGGCTGAACTCTCCAAGGTACATCACCTGGCAGCCACTCCTAACAGCAGATCCCCTTCAAAAACACCTTTGCTTTGACATTTGCATCTGAAGCCAACTGCATTTTGCAGTGATCCCCCTATTTCTAAAGCACTGGGCACAGACCATCCAGTACAGAAGGGATCTGCTTCCTTCTTGGCATTTCAAGCAGCTTGCACCCCAAATCCCCACTCCTGTTTTGCCTCTGGTGTCTCCCCTGGCTTCACCCTGGGGCTGTGGATGGGGAATATGATGCTGGGGGAAACAAAGACTGCAGCTCTGCAGGTAGAGCTCAGAGCAAACCCTTCTTGTTGCCCTCTCAGACGTGCCTCTGGCAGCATTTGTTTTTGCCCAGCTAGCGTGGGGTGAAAGCAATTACTTGGCTGCTAATTTTCCAGTTCTATCTAGAGAGTTCAGTGGTTTTCTTGAAATGCAGGGCGGCTTGGAGCTGCTCGAGGAAGGAAGTTTGTGAACCAAGGATTAAACATAGCAAAAATAATACGAGGCAGTGATGGAATGTGAAATAGTTCCAGTCAGTTAATACAAAGTAACCATGCCTAGCTCTGGAGTAATTATAAATAGAATCACAGAATCATAGAATGGTTTGGATTGGCAGGGACCTTAAATCCCATCCAGTGCCACCCCTGCCATGGGCAGGGACACCTTCCACCATCCCAGCCTGCTCCAAGCCCTGTCCAACCTGGCCTTGGACACTTCCAGGGATCCAGGATAACCACAGCTTCTCTGGGAAACATCTGCCAATGCCGTACCACCCTCACAGTTAAAGAACTCCTTTCTAATGCCCAAAATTCTCTTTTAAAAATAATTCATATTTGCACACTATTGAGAAGGTCAGGTTTGAAGACAGATATCCAGGGCAAGAGAGCATAAAGGCAACACTTCAAAGGTATTTGTCCTAAAGGCTAAAATTAGAGGTGAACTGTGGGAAGGTAGGAATTAAACTCTTTTAGTTTCATACAGATATTCTCACCTTCCTGAGTGCTCCTGGCTGCCAAGCCCCGGGCAGTTCCCTGGCACTGTGTGCCATTATACCATGCTCTTCCCAGGAGATTCATTGACAGGTCAAGGTCTTTGCTTCCATTTCTGACAATTCCAGTGCGTACCAAACTCACCTGTGTGTCTGTGGGGGGAATTGCTGGGACATTTCTGAGTTTCTGACGTTTCTGACATTGCTGGGACATTTCTGAGAACTCCCACTGGGTGCAGGCATCCCTGGTGGGATCAGTGTGTCCTGCAGAGCTCCATGCAGGGACCACAGGCACAGGACCCTTGGGCAACAGGAGCACCAGGAAATGCTGAGGGAGCTGGAAAGGGGCTCAGCCTGGAGAAAAGGAGGCTCAGGGGGAACCTTGTGGCTCTGCACAACTCCCTGACAGGAGGGGACAGCCGGGGGGATTTGGGCTCTGCTCCCGGGTTACAAGCAACAGGACAAGAGGAAACGGCCTCAAGTTGCATTAGGGGAGGTTTAGATTGGATATTATGAAAAATTCCTTCATCAAAAGGGTGGTCAAGCATGGAACAAGTGCAGGAATCACCATCCCTGGAAGAGCTCACAAGGTGTGTGGATGTGGCGCTTGGGGACACGGTTTAGTGATGAACACTGTGCTGGTTTGAAGGTTGGGCTCGATGATCTCAGAGATCTTCTCCAACCTTGCTGATTCTATGACTCTGTGATCCACTGTGGGATGGAAAGAACATTGTGGCAACAGGAATTAAACTGATTTTCCTGTTCAGTTCAGTGGGAGCAGCAGGTGTAAGTCCTGGAGCCTGATCTTCCCCTGATGTGAATCGAGCCTCTGCCACTGTCATGGGCCGAGCTGTCCCTTCTGCCACCAGCAGAGCCTGGGGTGTTTGCTCAGTGTGTGTTCAGTGGAGCAAAAAAAGGCAGAATCCAAAATAGTGCTAATAAAGGTAATCCAGAGAAAAATTAAAACTACTGAAGAAGAGATGTAGAAACCTCCTGCTTATGTCTGCACTGCCAGCTGTAGCTCCAAACATCTTGTCAAGCTGGATTTCATCAAGCTGCACCACTTCTTGCAAATCCAAGTGGAATGGCAGCCCTGCAGGGATTACCCTCTGCCCAGTTAGCAGGAAAAAGGTTCTGAAAAGAATCAGAAAGTTGAAAGAAAAAAATTTCCAGTTTCCTACTTTAATTTCCATGTTTGGATGACCTGAAGTCATCTAAGGCAGTGATGATAAAAAAAAAAAAAAAAAAAAAGAAAAAAAAATCTATGGCATTTTCTTAAGGGATGGATTATTTTTAGCTATGGAGATTTAAAGTTCTCTCCAAGTTTCTGAACTTGCAGAACTTTTCTTCACTAAGGAGCTTGACAGCAAAGCAGGGTCTCTTTTTTCTCTTTTCCCAAGTTTTCAACTGCTCTAATTATGCAAAATCTGCCTTTCTGCACAATGAAGGAAAACACTTTTTTTTTCAGCGAGATAAAAGACATTTTTCCCAGAGGCTTTATTACGGAGGATAACTGACTGCTCCCCTTTCCATTTTTAGGGCTCAGCAACTGTCCACTTTCTGGTAAAGAAATGGAAAATAAATATTTTTTTCCATTTTACTTGTTACTGTTCTTGAGATTACTGGTCTGCTTTTGTGACACAAATTGGGTTTTCAGAGCCCTGCTGGGCCTGATTCTGATTGACACCAGTACCACCAGGCATTGCCAGAGCTTGGTGTACATGGAAATCTGGTCCTTGATGGTTGAGTTCAGGTGGCTCCAGAGGAATGAATTCCCAAATGGGATAGAGATATATAGCTTTTTAAAATGGACTTTGGGCTGGCATGGTGTTTCAAAAATGACACTGCTTTTTAATCCACCTGCATTTGTGGGATTTTTGGAGGTCTTTGGTGTTGCTTTTGGGGTGAAGTTTCCTTGCTGCAGCTTTGCCCTGTTCCCCTGCTAACACCACTCAGAAAGGAAGGCTGGAGAAGCCCCCTCCTATGTTTTCTCTACATAAAAACCAGAGGCTTCTGCTTTAATTTTTTGTCTCACTGGAACTATCTGGTCTGTAACCTGAACCTAATCTTGGCTGTTAAATGGACTCTCTCCTTGGGCTCAAGGCTGTTCCCTGGCAGTAAATTCAGCTCATCCCACCGGAACAGGGGCAAATGGATGTCACTGACAAAGCCAACTGCACCCACTCAGCACATACACGTGGGCACAGCACAAAGAAACCCCTGCAGCAGCCCCTCACATGTCCCAGCCCTTGGAACTCAAACCCAAACCCTAAAACACAGGTTGGCTGAACCTGAACAGGGAGAATATAGTTTTGTGTTCTTGGACTGACACAAAACACAGGCAGGAGTTTTGAATAAATGATTTGCTGTGAATTATTTACTCAGTGCTGCTCAGAACCTCAGAGGATAGGGAGGGCAGCTCAACATTTGCACCATAAAATATTGAGTGGACTCCAGTGCTGCTGGCGGGGGAAGAAGAGTTTGCCCCAATGCTGTGACCGATTTAGGTGGTACCTCCCTGGCACGGCTGCTGGTGGGCACTGGAACTTTGAGCCGTGGAGTCTGGCATTGTCTGTGTCATGTTTTTGTGCCCCATTAAAGCTGTGGTTGCATTTCTCCTCACAAGTGCTGCATCTCTGTCACACACAGAGTGGTCCCCGTGCGCAGGCTGTAGCAAATAAACTCTTTCCTCAAGGGAATCATGAGTGAGGTACAGCAAATTCAGAGTGTGAGCATGTATTGTTCATCTTTTACCAATATCACAGCAAAACTTAGGGGAGTTTGGCAATGATTTCTATCATTAAAAGGGCAGGACATGGGTTTGATGTGTCTATAAAGCAGATTACAGGCTCTTGAGCATCAAAACTCGGGGCATGAAGTGTAAGGAAGGCTCACTTGTAACAGTTATAGTGCTTACAAAGGAAAAAGATGCTGTGATGTTGTGTCCCATGACAGAACCCAGGAGACAGAACTGGTGTGGTCCTGCCCATAATGGATCTGGCTGTGGGAATGTCACAGTGTGACAGTGGAGGCAGGATCACTGTGACCTCTCTCCTGGCTAGCTCCTTTCAGAGGTCAGTTGCTCTCTCCTGGTCCAAGGGAAGTCCTGCATTCAGCTTGAGGCGCAGAAAGGGGAGAAGTGAACCCCAGTGCAACCTGGTGGGGAAGGGAAGGAGGAGAAGTTCCTTAGTGTGACCACAGCAAGCTATCCTGGCCAGGGAAAAGGTGCAAGCTGGAATTCACTGGATTCAGTCTGGCTTTAAAGGGGTTAGGAACCTTGATCAGTTGTCTGAGACACATTGACATCCATGAGACAAAGTGGCTGGGAAATGAGGAGGAGATAACGACTCAGAGCCCTGAGATGGCTGCAGAGTTCAGGTCCAGAGCTGGTCCCTGGACAAGGTGTCACCCGGAGCTGTGCTGGGAGGTTCTGATGGCTCTGGGACACTCATGTGACAGGACCAGGCTGGTGGGGGACCAGGCCAGGCTCTGAGGGGTGTGAAGGAGCTGTGGGTGGGTGTGGGTGTGTGGGTGTTGGGGTTTAAGCCTAGCCAGTAACAAAGTACAGTGCAGACCATTCACTTACACACACTCCACAAACGGGATGGGGTGGAAGATTGGAAAGAAGACAAAACCTGTGGGATGAAATAAAAACCGCTTAATAACTTAAATAAAATACTATCACCATCATCATCCAACTGTAATGAAAAGGGAGGTAACAAAAGAGAGACAGGAATGAACTCTAAGAAGGACAAGTGATGCACACACAACACAGACACAGACCACTTGCTGAGAGATGCCCAGCCTGTTCCCCAGCAGTGGTCAATGACCCTGGCCAGCTCTCCCCGTTCCTATACTGGGCAGGACACCGTGGTGTCCCTTTGGCCAGTTCAGGTTGGAAACCCTGGCTCTGCTCTGTCCCTGTGCACCAGCTCACTGACACAGCACGGGACAGCCTTGGCCTGGGGTGAGCCCTGCTCAGCAGCAGCTACAACTCTGGGGTGTGAGCAACACCATCCTCACCCTGAACCCAGCTCATACTGGGGAGAGAATTAACTCTGTCCCCAGCCCAAACCAGTATGGGTGTGAAGGTGTGTTTGTGCATGGGAGTGTGTGTGTGTGAGGGGCGGCTGTAAGGGGTGGCTGTACCCAAGGGAGGCTGTCAATGGAGGGATGTGGGTGAATGTGAGCTGCAGCTGTACCCACACTTGAGTGGGGTGTGTGCTGGGGGGTGTTTGTGTGTGTCAGGGTGCCTTGGGGTGTGTGCAGTGTGTGTCGGTGTGGGGTGTGTGTCCCTGTGTGGGGTGTTTCTCTGTGTGGGGGTGTGTGTATCTCTGTGTGGTGTGTGTGTCCCTGTGTGGGGTATGTGTCTGTGTGGGGTGTGTGTCGGTGTGGGGTGCGTGTCCCTGTGTGGGGTGTGTGTATCTCTGTGTGGTGTGTGTATCTCTGTGTGGTGTGTGTATCTCTGTGTGGGGTGTGTATCTCTGTGTAGGGTGTGTGTATCTGTGTGTAGGGTGTGTGTATCTCTGTGTGGGGTGTGTGTATCTCTGTGCGGGGTGTGTATCTCTGTGTAGGGTGTGTGTATCTGTGTGTAGGGTGTGAGTATTTCTGTGCGGGGTGTGTGTATCTGTGTGTAGGGTGTGTGTATCTCTTTGTGGGGTGTGTGTATCTCTTTGTGGGGTGTGTATCCCTGTGCGGGGTGTGTATCTCTGTGCGGGGTGTGTGTATCTGTGTGTAGGGTGTGTGTATCTCTTTGTGGGGTGTGTGTATCTCTTTGTGGGGTGTGTGTATCTCTGTGTGGGGTGTGTGTATCTCTGTGTGGGGTGTGTATCCCTGTGCAGGGTGTGTATCTCTGTGCGGGGTGTGTGTATCTGTGTGTAGGGTGTGTGTATTTCTGTGCGGGGTGTGTGTATCTCTTTGTGGGGTGTGTGTATCTCTGTGTGGGGTGTGTGTATCTCTGTGTGGGGTGTGTATCCCTGTGCAGGGTGTGTATCTCTGTGTAGGGTGTGTGTATCTGTGTGTAGGGTGTGTGTATCTCTGTGCGGGGTGTGTGTGTGTCGCTGTGTGCGTGTGCGGGGCGGGTGTCTCGGCGCGAGGGGCGGCGTGTGCCCGTGATCGGGCGCGGGGGGCGCGGCGTGTGCCCGGGCGCTCCGCTCGGCTCCGCTCCGCTCCGCTCGGTTCGGTTCTGCTCGGCTCGGCTCCCCTGGGGCCCGGCTGCCTCCGAGGGACGGGCGGAGGCGGCGGGGGCAGCGCGGGGATCTCCCGGCGGGGTTTTTGGGGAGGCGGGTCTCGGCCGTGCCCGACGCTGCCGCCGGGGCTCGGAGCGCGATGCTGCGGCCGCCCTGCCCTGGCCGCCGGCGGCGCGGAGCCGCGGGGCCGCGGGCAGCGGCGTAGGGACCGGCAGGGCAGCGGGCGGGCGGAATGGGGGCGGCCGGAGGATCGCGGATGAGCCCCGGGCCCGCGGGCACCCCGGCGGGTACCGCCTGACGGAGCGGCGCGGAGGTGAGCGGGGACGGCAACGGGCGGGGGGACGGGGTCCAGAGCCCCGCGGTCACTCTCGGAACTTGGAGCCCCGAGCCCTCGAGTGCCAGGCGCGGGTGGTCGGGGCCGCTCCGTGCCCGCATCCCCCGGAGCCGCCGGCACCCGCCTGCCCCGGCGTGCAGCGCTGATCCCGCTGAAGTTGCCGGCGGCGGAGCCGGGAGGGATGCGGGGCTGGGAAGGATGCGGGGCTGGGAAGGATGGGGGGCTGGACGGGATGCGGGGCTGGACGGGATGCGGAGTTGGACGGGATGCGGAGCTGGGAGGGATGCGGAGCTGGGAGGGATGCGGAGCTGGGAGGGATGCGGAGCTGGGAGGGATGCGTGGCCGCGCTCCCCCACGGGAGTTGCCGGCAGCACCGGGACTCACATCCCGAGGGACGTTGCTGGATTTTGTCTGTCCTTGCCCTAAATGATAGCACGCACCGACCACCTGCACCCTCGCAGAGCGGGTTAAATGCCGATTTAAATTGTTATTCATTCGGGCAGCCCTTGATCCGGCTGAGTCGTCCGGGTGACCCACGTGCCCTCAGCATGGGAAAGGTGAAAGTGATACCGGAGGGGTGTTCTTTGCTATGATGCTTACAGAAGAAAAAATGCCTTTTTTAATCGACCGTCTTTGAACTACCAGGCATCTCTCAGTTTATAGTGTATCAAATTCCGCAGGGGAAAAAAAAAAAAAAGGCTGATTTTCAAGACTCTTCATAAGTTCATTTGTTTACTATGGAGCCGTGACTTCAGTGGTCTCTTTGGTATAAAAACATTCTGCTTGTGTGATATTTTTGGTGGCATTGACAACAGATTTGTTAGTCATGGTTATGAATATGGTAATGTGTGAGTCTCCCATTAAATTCTCCATGCTCTAAGGTAACATGGTTGAACAGTGGCGTACCGAGTCTTGCACTCTCGAGCAGCATCACTTTGAATTCCCAGTCTGTTTGATCACTTCTTCTTAACTTTTCCACTGTATTGTAAAAAATATTTGATCCTTCTGCCGGTCAGATGTAAACCCTAAGTTTTGTGCCCGGTCACAAAGCAAGCAAGCTTATGTAATGCAGTGCCCTGTGTGGAATGCACGAGGGGATCAAGGAGCACAGAATATCCCGAGTATGAAGGGACCCTCCGGGATCAAAGCTGGAAGGAAAGATTTTTCAGGAAGAGTATTGTCTCTGTGGTCACGGTGCCTCTGTGCGTGTGCCTGTCCCCACGGGAGAGCTGAGCAGGGTTTTTCTGTTCTGAGGACATCCTCCCTGATCCTGGGCAAGGCTCTCAGTCTTCTTCGGAGTTGATTGCCTTCTCCTTAATGACGGCATATCCTGTGTCACTGCTTCCCAGGGCTCCGTGAAACTGCTCAGAAGCCCTTGAGAACACTTTTCATCCAGGCAGGTACTGTGTAAATGCAAATTACTGCATTGCTGCTTTAAAAATGCTTTTCGGAAGTTAAAGCGGTATCTTCAGGCAGTTTATCGGAACTTGCAGCCAAATGCCTGTTCAGAGAGCTCCAAAGCAGACTAAAGGACCTGGGATTTTGACTCCCTCTTAAAGAAATCTAGTGCTGTTTCTCGAGAAAAGGCAGAAAAGCACTCCCCATTTGGGTGTTATCAGATGTGTCACTCTGTTCGAGCCATGACTATTCGCTCCCACTTTCCCTGGGTAGCAATTATCAGCTGAAGAAATGCTCCAGCCGCAGAGCCTTTAGTGGATGAAGACATGAAGGTGCTCCCCCTGACCATGACACCCCCTGGCCCTCTGTGAGCCCACTGCTCTCTGTGCTGGGGCTCTGCTGTTCCCTCTGGTTGTACTTTTATTCTCAGCTACAGCAGGGATCAATACGCTGTCAGCTAGGTGCAAGTCTTCCTAGGCAAGAGCTATACCTCAGATTCTTCTACACGGTACATTTCTAGAATTAAAGAAAAAGGTCGAGGTGCTGTTTTTTGGGTTAGTTTGTTGTTATTTTTTTGGTTTGTTTCTTTTTTTTTCTTGTAAAGCGATATAGAGAAACTAGATGGAAAAGGACTTGAGCTTGATACTAGCCTCTGGTCAGTCTTAATATATCTTGCAAGTGCATAGAACATGAACAAAATTCCTTATTTTTATTACTGGGCTTCTGAGAGAATGTTTTCTATTTTAATGTGCATCACTTTCACTGTAGTGTATTGAAATCTCATTGGTTTTGTAATATGTTTTTTAAAAGGTGTTGTTACTTTTCATAACCTCTTCCTGCTTTGGTAGGATCTCTGAATAGCTTCTAGAATTGCGTTAAAGGTAATGCAAAGCTCAAAATTCTTTGATCAGCTTGCTTTCTGCAAAGATTTATTTCAGGCAACCTTAAAAAAATCCTGAGGATGTCAATTCTGAGGTCTTTTCATGTTGTGGATTTAATAGACAAGGTACTGTCAGCTGAGCTATGAGTCTTGCTAAGAATATGATTACGTTGTTTTTTGAGAGATGTAGTTCTTGAAAACATACCTTGGAGAAGAAAATTCACAATAGCTATGTGCAAATACTTTTTTTTTCTACAACAGATGGAAGAGCAGTCAAGGGTGGCTAAAATTAGTTTGAAACAGAATAGATTATTCCTACAAGTACAGTAGTATAATTTGTACAAAAGGAGCCAAATCCTACTAATTGTTACGCTGTAACTGGTGTAAATATAGAGTAATTTATTTGCCTGGATTTTCTCCTTTTTTATGAAGAAATGCAGAACACAGGGGATTATGAGGCTGTTGGATTTTGACGTGCTTGCAAAAGTCAGTTTTTCCTGAAACCCAGTGGCAGAATATGGCCCCCCACTCTCATCTTGACAACAGTATAATATTCACTCCCTGAGACTCCAGTTCCAAATTTGCTGTAATGTGATTGTGGGTAGAGGGTTGCTGAGTGACTCAGATGAATGTAGCTCAGAGTAAACAAACATGTAAATCATTTCTGGCTAGAGACAGAGAAAGGAAAACATGAGAAGAGCAGAAAAAAGCCAACCTGCAGGATGAGACATTTGTAAAGTCTTGTTGAGCAAGGATCACCAAGTTCAGCACATGGTGCAACCATCAAAAGCTGGGCTCTGGATTTGCCAAGGGTCTTCTATCTCTGGAAATGAGAGGCACCTGTATGGAGTGAGTGCCTAAATGCAGGTATTGCACACCAGCAGAATTCTGCAGTTTCTTGGGCTGACAGCTTGGTACAAAGGTGGGCAGGTTCATCTCAGCACCTGCATTTGGCACATTTCAGAGGGTGGGAGCTGGGAACCTGGTGTGCTGCCTGTCCCAGAGAGACAGGGTGTTGCCAGGGATGGATGTGAGTCTCTACAATGTCCAGTTTGGGGGGAAAAAATAGCACAAGCTAGCAAATGATTCCTGAAAGTTTCTGAACCTGAAATCCTGGTGAGCAGTGTGGAACTGGTACGAATAACTGCAGAAGGGTCCAGACCCAGCGTGTGGTTCAGCTTAAGAAGTACCAGAGCAGTCAGTGGCTTTTAAACAACTGTGGGTTTCTTAGCTAGACAAGCACTAAATCAGAGTGAGGCAAAGGCTGCTCTCACTGGATTTTCCTGCCAAGGGAGATGGCCAGTAAGCACAAATCGCTGCAACACAGCATCTTGCCAGCCAGCTCCTCTTGGATGGCCAGGCCCAGTGCAGTCAGAACCCAAGGGAGGATGGAGCTGTCCCTGTATGAGGGAGCTGCAGTGGCTGGAAAGCTGGGGCAGGGTTGTTATTCCTTTCAGCTCTCGGAGCGATTCCGCTTCAGTGTGTTTTCAGGCTAAGTTAGGTTAAGTTCCCTCTTGGGGAAGCAAGAAATGTGCTGGCATCCAGAGTTGAAATGAGGAGAGCTGGGGCTGGTCCCCTCCTGCTGCTGCATGAGGATCAGTTCCCTGCAGCTCTGCCTCCCTGGATAACCTGCCTCATGTTCTGGATGCTTTCATCATCCTGGTAAAGAGGCTGCTGTGTTGTGTGAAGTTCTTCAACATAAAAGTTGTGCTCTTCCTGAGATTTCTTGCCTTGGAAAGCAGTGAGTAGTCCCTAAGTGAAGTGTGGCTGTAGGTATGGCATCCTTGCAGTGTTTTCTGTGAGGTGATGTCTGGGAAGGGGAGGAACTGGAGAGACAAGGAGTATTTCTCTCTGTGTGTGAGTAGCAGGTAGACTTGGTCCTCATTTTCTCAATATTTTATTTTTTCTTTAGAGCACATCAGATTTGATATCTGTGTTGGTCACAGATAGATACCATGGGCACTGTGACCAACACTGTGACCACAGTGCCCACAATAGGAGACTTGACTTAGGCAGCAGGATGGTTTCTGCTTATGGGAATGATGGGTGCTTCTGTTAGCTCATTAGACACGTATTATTATTTATTCTCAGCTCAGTCTCTGGATTCAAGCCAGGAAGCTGCTTTGTCCTTATTCCCTTCTCCCTTCTCTCCCTCTCTCTCCTTCTTCACGTGCAGTGAACATGTTCCAGTGAGAACTGAAGCAATTTCCTGGCCCCTCTCACGTGTCCTGCATCCCTTTTTTTTTCATCCTTAGAGAGCAGTCTGATTCACTGTTTGGGAAGGACTGGCTTAAACACCTGAATTGAGTCAGATAGGTTCCCTATCATGTCTGCTAATTAAATTCTAATGCTCATTACCACAGGATACTGTGGAGGGCAAAAGCATAAGCAGGTTGAAAAACATGAGGCAAGTTCACAATGCACAGAGAGAGGATAAGAAAGATGAAGGTCTGGGTGTCACCTCTGCCTCCTTGGAGTTGCCAGATGCAAGGGAGAGTGCAGAAGGACACCCAGACTGCTGCCCATCACCAGAGATGGCATCCTGGGATAGAAGGAGCATGGATTTAATCCATTTCTGTGTCCTCCCAGCCCTGATATGCACAGCTTGCAAAAACAGCAACTCACTTTCTGCTCAGTAAAATAGAGAGGGAAGGATAGAGCTTATGGAATAGTGTTTATTGGGCATTTTGGTTCCAGAATGATAACCAGGGTAGAGATTTCAGCCTGCTCTCACAGGTATTAATGGATTAACATAGGAAGCTGCAAGAATTTCATTGTGTGAAGCCTTACTGACAAAACCAGTGAGAGGATGAAGCCATTTGGGGCTCAGGGCTCTGACTGGGACAAAAAGATGAAATAATTCCTCTTTCTCATTCAGTCTTTGTGTCCTGTTCATTCTGGTTTGTGCTGCATTATGAAATGGAGGTGCTGATCTCTTACTTAGCCTGGAGCTGCAGTTAATGGAAATCTCTGTATTACGTGTATTGGGGTATTTGAAAGTTTCCAGGTGGAAAGACCTCCAGGTTTATAAAATTGTCCTAATGCCCTAAAATTGTTCATAATAGGAACGAGAAGAATAATAAGGATTGCTGGGATGTCAGTGCCTTGTCACCCATTTCTTCTGTGAGGTCGAGTTGGAAGCAGGGCTGTGGTCAGGGACCGAATGGACAGGGGGCTGTGAGGGGGTCCCTGAGGAACTGCTGGGTAAGCTGATTCAAAGAGAAGCATCTGCTGCAAGAGAGGGGTTTTCTAACTGAAAAAGAAGAGGTTATGTGGACAAAGAAAGTAAGATGTGATCTGTGGGAGAGGGCAGGAGAGCACAGAGAATGTTTGAACAAAAAGATGCAAAGTCCCTGCAGGGGCTATAGTGAAAATCCTTTCCCCAGATCTTTCTGTCCTGTGTAATGCCGTCAGGGGATCGTCATCTGGGAAGAGCAGACTGAGCCTCTGAAGAATCTTAAGTTTGCTTCTGCTGCAATATCTCATTTCTTCAGCAAGAAAACAAAGACTAACTTTCCTCTTGGGAGAGTCTGCGAGGGCCATGCTGGAGCTGACTGGGCCCAGGGGCTGCTGAAGGGAACAGGGCTGCCCAGACACAGCCGTGTGCTCCAGCAGCCTCCTGGATCCTTGGCAGGGAGAGCAGCTCCTCTGAGGTCCTGGCTGATCCCCCGTGGCCACCTTGGATACACAAGAGGAGAGAGGTGCCACATCCCCATTCCAGACAGACCCCGAGTCCCTCCTCTGTGCCACGGATTTAAGGGGCACAAGCTGACCCCAGACCATGGCAGGGAGATGCTCTGCAGCTGGGAAAAGGGCTCCAGGCTTCTCAGACTGAAGGTCTAAACCAAGGTCTAAACTTGTGCCTTAAAATGCGCATCTTTGTTTAAGCCTGGAGCTCCGTGTTTGTGGGGTGTTAGGGCAGATGTTCTGACATTTGTCTGTGGGTTTCTGTGGATCTTGAGCTGATGCCAGGTTTGGAGTGGCACCCTCCCAGCTCTCCTGACTTGTTCCCCGCCTGCAGGGTGCCCAGAAGCTCACTGCTGGGATAACCCTGGGAACTGGGAGAGGTTTGTTGTGGTCCTGCAAAGCCGCGCCTGCGCACACCCGGAGCATCTCCACTTCCACATTATCTCCTGCAGCTTTCCCTGCACCCTGTCTGTAACCTAATCAAACAGGCTGAGCAGCTGGTGAGTGGGAGCCTTGCCTGTCAAAGACAGAGTATGAATATCAGCAGTCAACAAGCCATCACTTCAGCTACTGGCACAAAATGAAATCGGGAAGGGTAGGCACCCCTCCCAAAAATAAATCCATTGCTGTCCACAGGAGCCACACGAACCCCTGGCTGACTGAAATGGTTTGGGAAAAGAAAGGATAAGAGTGGCTTGGCTGGAAAGAAATGCAGGATGCTGCAGTGGATGGAAGGAAGAGGTGGTTTAGAAGTGTTTTACATACAAGGGTTTCTGGACGATCTGCAGTCAAAAATAATTGATCTGCACTGGCCATACACCTATGAAGTGAGTCAGGGAACACAAAGATGAGCAGATCTCTCTGATTTTGCCAAAGATTTCAGTGTACTAATGAACGGAACGAAACTTAAAATAGGTGGTTTCGTCCTACAAAAATCTTACAGATTCATGGTATGTCACTCCAGTCTTCAAGCATAACAGTCAGCACGCTCCCAAAGTTTTTAATTATTTATGCAAAGAGGAGCATCTGGAGCATCCAAGAGCCTGGTAGTTAAATCTCTCAGCAGAGAACTGGGGAAAGACAAGGAGAGGCTGGGATTCAGGCCACCAACACTGGTCTTTCTGTGGGGAATAAAGATCAGATTTGTCAGAGTTATTAGCTCTGCCTGGTCCCTGCTCAGGGACATTTCCAGTCCAAGGCTGAGTTAAATTCTCAGAATTTCCAGTTCTTGCCAGGCTGAAGGGAATTGTGGCTCTAATCAGCCACTTCTCTCTCACCAGTCCTGGGGCTGGCTATGGGTTGAATTGTTGGTGAAAACTGAAGGGCCCTTCTGTGAGCACAGGAGCAGCAGTGGGAAATTAAAAAATTCCCACTGACTTTAGCAAGATTTAGATCTGGGCATGAAGAGCAGAGTTTTATTTCAGATGTTCTCACTATTCTCTGAAAATTTTATTTTCATTCTTTCTTAGGGCACGCTGTGTGATAGCACCAAAATTCAGGGTAAAGCATTTGGGGTGTAATGAAAGAGTGATGTTGCTGCCATGACCTTCCTGTACATTTTGGGAATAATCCTTCTCTCCTGCAAAAAGCAAGTGGAAAAAAGGCTTCCTCTCCCGTGTCACTGACCTGTGCAGAGCAAGCCAGTTCAGGACTGTTCTGTGGGTTGGTTTTTTTAGCATCAGAGCTGTTTTTTGCTGCTTCTGCATTCAGAGAGAGCTTCTCCTCAGTGACCAGAAGTGCGTGTGTGGAGCAGGCGCATCTGACTCGTGCCAGTGACCTCTTCAGAAGCATCCTTCTGTCCCTCCCAGAATGGGGGCTGACTCAGCCCAGCAGTTTGGGCAGGAGTTACAGGTGGGAGGTAAAATCCGTGCGCTGTTTTGTGCTGTGACAGGCTGAGGTGAAGGGAACTGAGGAGCTGCTCAAAGTCACAGAGGTGTGATTCCTGCAGTCCTGCTGCAGAGCCCCTCTCAGAGTCCTTTAATCTGGTTATTCTGCTTGGCTGAAGTCCTTTAATTGCCTAACTTGAAGCCCTGAGGCTGTCAGAGGATCCTGTGCCTGATTGTTGCAAGATTTACACCGGGATAAATCCATAAACACCTGTGGAATCTCTGCTGTCAGATTATTCACGACAACAACATTGTCACACAGGATTTTTTTTCTTGCTAATGGCCATTTCAGACCTTGATCTAGGTTCTGCAAATGGCTCTGGTGTTTCTGGATGTTTGGCCAAACATGCTTTTGCCAGTTCATAGATTGTCTCTCATTTTCCATGATGCCTGTAGGAGACTTTGGGCAGCCACAGGATGTGGTTCTGTTTGATCCAGACACTGATGGCTGAGCCTGAGAGCCTTTTCAAATGCCCTCTGGTCATACTGGCAAGGTGAGAGCTGTTACACACATTAAGGGTGGGTTTTCCTCCTTTTCCAAGGGATCACCAGGCTTGAGTGGGAACAGCAGGGGCATGCAGAGAGAGCATCCACACAGCACTGAGTCCTGGTCCAGAGCATCTTCCTGTGCTTAAACATTGAAGCATTATTAAGAGAATGCAGAGTTGAAGAAAAAGAAATCAAATTAGGCTTTCAGTTCTTGTTCACTTCTGGAAAATGTGAAGTATGTTAATGGCATTATTACCGTGCCCATATTGCAGCTTAAATTGGCTTTATGGATTGAGCCTCTTAGCATGGAGCTGAGGATAGATTAGCAGCATTTCCACCCATTTTACAGGCAAGGAAAGAGAAACACAGCAGCACACCCCTGATGAGGCAAGATTGAGAAGTCCAAGCCAGGTTTCTTCCTTCCTTGAGGCTGTGCCACACAAAGCTGTCACTGAGTTCAGTTTATTAGCTCAGAACCAAACGAACAGTGTGCTACTAAAAATGTGGATACATGAGGGGCACCATCCTGCTGTGTAGATTTTGTGATGGATGGATTCCCATTTTATTCATCTTTTGTAATCTCAGCACACAGAATATGCCTTTGTGAGTACTAAGTGGGGAATCAAGTCATAAAGAATTGAGACTTCAGATATGAGAAGTGAAGAGTATGGGCAGTTCTTCAGTGCAATTGAAGTCTTTTATAGGGAAGATCATTTATAACCGTGATGGATAACTGATGCTGCTCAAAAAGTACTGATTTGTTTCCAAATTAACCAGCACATAAGTAGACCTGCTCGTGCCTCATTTAAATTCTTTTTTTTATCTTGGTTTGGAACCAGAGGCCCAATCTAATGTTTTTCATCCAACACTCTTGTTTAATCCATATGGATCAATTATCATTATCAAGAGCTAGGTGCTGCTAAAGAGAACGTCCTGCACCTGAAAAATGAACTCTGGAAACAGCCTCCTCAGACTGCAGGATTTTCCTGTCCTAGATGGATCTCCTCAGTGCAGTGGGGATGCTGGAGACACAGGGGGTGTTTGAATGCCAGGTTTTTTTAGTTGGAGCATCTCCTTTTGTTGTGGATGTTTGGAGCATGACTGCACTTTGCATGGGTGCTTGAATCCCTGAGAACTGATGGATGCTGCAAAGTAATGGGGTGTCCCTGGTGGAAACCCTGCTGGCATTAGACCAGCCAGGATGTGTTTGCAGCACTGCTGATGCTGCCTTTCATGTCTGGGCAGCTGGGGAGAAGCCTTATGGGGCAGAAAAGCACAGCTTTAGCTCAAATGAAATATTCAAAGCCAGCAGTGTGTGATTGTGGCAAAGAGTGAATCCTGTTTGTGTTTGTTACAGCCCAGGAACATTCCACGACCTGAGCATCTTCACCTTCCAGGGTAATGTCAAAACAGTCTTTGCAGAGCCCCCTCGTGTTTCCTGCTACCCCACACCCTATTTCTGCACAGAGATGTACAGGGCACCAGGAGGTGGCCCTGTTTTGGTCCATATTTGTGCTTTAGTGGGTTCTAAAGCTCCCCTTAAGGCAGCACACACCCAAGCCCAGCACGGTGATGCATGGATAGAGGCATACTCCTCATTATTCCCTTTTCCTATTTTTTGGGGTGCTGAGGAGGGGAGATAGAGCCCAAAATTGAGAGTGACAATAGACTTAACTCAAAGCTTAGCAGGCTTTGGGGCTGAGAAGTGAAGAAGTTCAGTAGCAGCATGTGACAGACCCCATAAGTGGGACATGGAATGGGCAGCAGTGCACAGAGGTGCTTTGATGTGCTTCCAAAGCTTTGCAAAACCTTCCCTGCTGAGCTGGAAGAGAGTTTTAATTTGGAGAGTCTTGTCAATGGCATCACAAGTACATCCAAGCAGAAGGGAGTCTGGGATAGTGACTTCTCTTTTCAGTTTTAGCCATGCAGTTAGGAGCTGTGTCACTGGAGTCTGCAAGACAAGTGGATCTGCATCAGCAGAGTAAAATTCAGAGTGCACAAAAATGCACTTGAAACAACTTGGCTCTGCTCTAGCTGAAACAAAGTGAAGGAAGAGCCTAGTAAATTAATAACTAACACTAGAAAAGAAAATAGGAAAGGAAGTTAAGAGAATGGATTGGTCTAAGTGCTTTTGTGCTCCAAGATGACATATAAATATATACAGATTTAATTAGGAGAGGGTTATTTGAAATCTCAAAGCCAACTATCAGCCTCTCACTTTCTCACAATATTTTGTTACAGCCTACAATAAAAAAAGGCAGTTAATTAAAACAGATTTATTCATCCAATCACGCAGGTGTTACAATGAGACAGTGTTTCCAGAACCTGGGTATTTTTGTTCGATTTAATGGAAAGTAATAATATCACGTAGGAGGTGTCTCTAGCAGGCAATACTCATGCCTCCTTCCTTCGGTGTGTTCAGTGCCTCTGCCCTGAGCCCAGCAGGCTGCAAACACCCCCGAGGTGTTGTCCGGCATTCCAGGTGTGAGGAGGGAGGATTTCCCCTGAGATTTTGCAGGGCTGCAGCTGCTGATGCTGCCTGCTCAGGCTGCTCGGTGTGCCCTGAAGATTTGCAGCCCGATGCTAATGCAGTCCCTGAAGCGGAGTCACCTTGAGTTATGCAAGTGCAAAGCTGCAGCTGCACTGCAACAGAGATGTCACTGCTGCTCTGAGCCATCCCAGGAGCAGGTTTGGGAGCTGGGTGGCTCAGACCAGACTGCGCAAACCCCAACTGCACAAACCAGAGTGGACAATCTGGTTTGGTTTTGTTTTTGTTTTTGTTGGGTTTTTTTTTTTGTCCCAGGGAGGGGTGGGGTGTGTGTCTGTGGTGTGTGTGTGTGTCTGTTCAAGTGGTGTCACCTTTCCCAGGCTTTAAGGAGGACATTCTCGAACACTTTGGGGCAGTTTTCCCCTCGCTCTCGTGGCATTACCTGGTGCAGTGTTGGTGTGTGTTTGTGAGCAGGTCGGGCTGTGGCTTCTCTGGCACGAGAGCAGCATTCCCAGAGCTGCTCCTCGTTTGCTTTTGTAGAAAGTTGATGTCTAGAAAGAAATTTGTGAAACAGACAGATAGCATTTGATTTTTTTTTCCCACCTGAAATACCAGCCAAGTGACATTTGAGGTCAGTCACAGTGTGACAGTCCAGACTGTCCTGCTAGGGGTTTGCAAGGGGCCTGAGGAGCTCTCCTGAAACACAGGGGAATTCTTGGAGGAGTCCAGCTTCTTTCACCCAGGCCCCTTCTTTCACTCCTGTAGCTCCCCTGGAAGATGATCCATGGTTTTCTGGCTAAGTCAGCAGGAGTTTGGGACTGGCAGGATGCTTTGCTGAGCAGGTTTTTTGGCTTCAGAGGGCGTCTCACTTACAAGTGGGACCCTGTTTGCTTCACCTGACCCAGCACATCCAGAGTGAGTTTGAGTGATGCTGTCGTTAAAAGCACCACAGAAAACTCAAAGTACAAATGAAGGGAAACTGGCTAATAATCCTTATATTTTAAAAAATCCCACCAAAACCAGTTTTAAGGTGCAGAATATACCCTTAGCAAAATATTCTGATTTTGCTAAGGAAAATAAATCGTCCATGACTGAGTGAGGGTGGACTGTTCTGAGACACCTCAGGGATGAAATAAAATCCAGAGTACCAGGAGGAAAAATAAAAGACTTGAGGTAGAGAAGCATCTGCAACTTGGAATCCCTCCAAATTGCACCCTGTGAATAAATGACTCTTGGAGCCTCAAGGCTTGGCCTTGGGGATGGGACAAGGACTGCAGTGCCATCCTCCCATGGCAGGAGTGTGTGGGCAGGAGACAAGCAGGATTGAGGGGCAAATACAGCAGTGACTGGTGCAGGGTGGGATGCACAGCAGTTGCCAGGGTCAGTTGGATCAGCAGCAAGCAGCACCTTTAATTATTTTAAATCATTAAATTATTTAAAATTAAATTAATTGTAGAGCTTGGAGCAAAAGCAGGGCAAGAGGGAAGAGCTGTAGTCACCATGATCATATGGGCAGAGACCTTGTGGCTTCTAACCCTCCTCCTCTTCGTTGTGGAAATCCAGGGGAAACCAGTGGGAGGGAAAAAAAAACAATTTATCCATCCAAGCAACAATTTACTAACGAACACACAAAATGCTTGGATTTGTCCACTAAGATGACATGGAAAGAGTAAATTGCAGGAGACTCTTGAGTATTTTAGGAGCAATTCCTCAGTGCACAAGGATTGAACTGAGCCATTAAAGAGCTGCACCAGCTCTCTCTCCAGCTGGAGCACCCCGTCTTGCAAGGGCTGACAAAAGATGAGTGCCTTGCCCTGGGATCTGTGGGATGAGCAGTGGCAGCAGCATCCCTTGCTCACTGTGGGGAGAAAGAAAGTACTTGTGCTCACAAAGACAGAGCTGAATAGGTGAACAGCTGACTTAGCACTACCTAAAATCAGGGCATGGCTGATGTCTGTAGTTTTCCATGCTTGCCTGTGTGAAAGCTGGGGGGAACGGGGATGTTTGGCTCTGTTCTGCAGGGGGTGCCCAGGAGAGCAGTGTCTGTGCTTGTCAGTGTGGTAAAATCCACTCCACTGTGTTTTGATCAGAAATCAGGAAAGGTGGACCTGAGCTGCAGTTCTAGAAGGTAGGAGTCACACCTGGGCCAAAGGTGGGTGAAGAAAGCAAATAGAAAATTTGACCTAAAATGCATTTAAGACAGAATTGAAAAGAGCTCGTCACTGGCAGCAAGATCCAGCTAAGAAAACAAAAAGCAAGGGCTCTTCAGAGTGCTGGAGAGGACAGGAAAGTTGGTGCTGAATCTGGCTCCCCACTGGAGAGCTGTGCTGGCTAAGGTAATTAATGAGCAGGGGATGGAAATCTCAGAGAAACAGGCTGAAGAAGCTGAGAAAATTTAGACAGGCTGCAAGTATTGTAGCACTAAACACAAACCAGGTCCCTCATGGCACTTCTAAACACAGGAGCCAGGGAATAAAATCTCAGTGCATCGAGAAGAATTTGGCCTTAGTTCATCAGAGTAAAAAATTCATTTTGGTTTGTTTTTTATTTTTTTTTCATGCATATAGAAGTAACTAGCTACTAAATACAAACCCATTCCTTTAGTATAGTTATAGAAAGTGACCTGAAAATCAGGTTTTGAGGAAACTGTGAACCCAAATACTTTTGGTGAATCCAAATTAAGTTCTGTATGTAATTAAGCCGGCAGGGATGTAGGGTAATCCCAAAGAGTAAAGAATTACTTTTAGCTTTGTGACAGAAGCAAGATCATACTCAGTATTTTAACAAATCATTCAGTCTGTCTCGGAACAGCTCAGAATTTGAGGAAAGTCCCAATTTTCCCTTGTGATGATGCATGTAACATGTCTTCCATGGATATTATTTCTGCAGTAATTTTTGCTGTTCTTCTATGAAAACTAGATTGTGGGTAATAAAATTTAATGGACAATGTTCGAGAATGCTAACAGCTAATTACATGAACAAGGAAACGTGTAAAACTAACCATAGAGCTTGAAATGATGGATCTGTACATGGTCATTATGTCAATGCCCGTTGAAAGAGCAAGGGGAAGAAATCCCCAGGTCTTCATTTAATATCTGTGCCAGCTGCTTGTTATACAAGCTGGGTTTAGCCCTTTGTATCTGTTTTTTAATCTGACACTTTATCTGCGTTCCTGTATCTGGAAAGAAGAGTGCTGACATTGAAGAGGAGAGCTGTGCAGTGAAATTTATTGAAAATAGGAAGAAGCAAAAAATTAATTCTAGGAACAGAACAGGTTCCTGTCACAGCAACCAAGGGCAGGCTGTGCTTGCTTGCAGGCACCAGCCACACACCCTAAAACCAGATGAGAGGAGCAAACAGAAGTTCAGGTATGAAAAGCTGCTTGCCCAGAAAGGCAATGAAATAAATCCCCAGTTTGCTAGATCACTGGGATGGGATGGGATGGGATGGGATGGGATGGGATGGGATGGGATGGGATGGGATGGGATGGGATGGGATGGGATGGGATGGGATGGGATGGTAGGGTGGATCAAATGCTGCTGCTGAGAGTCCCAGTGAGAGTCCTGATTACTTTTCAACCCCAGAGAAGCTCTCAGGCATCTCAGGGATGTCACCCTCAGTTATTTTGCCACATCTGACAAGTGCAGTGGTCCCTCCAGCAGTTTGCAGAGATCCTTAAATTTTCTGCCTGTTCCATGTGTTTCAGTGAACACCTTAATCATAGCTTGCTTCTCGTACATGTTTTATTTATGTAGCTCCTTTTAGGTGGGGCAAAATATGTGGGGGTGCCTTCAAACACCACCCAGGCATGGAAGTAAAAAGGATAGTAAGGGGGCTAAAAAGGAAAATAATGCATACTGGTAACTTTCCATCTCCTTTCCTGTATAAGGATTGGAATTGTCACCAGCAGTGATTGTGCCCCAGGATTAAACTACTCACTGAGATGGATGGGATTGTTCAAACCCCTCTAAGCCCTTTGTTCCTTTCCAGGCTGTCTGCTAACTCCTGTATCTGTGTAAGCATCAGATACCTGAATTTTCAGACCCTTCAGCGCCATAGAGGACAAAAGCTTTCAGATGAAAAAGCAAGAGAAAACCAAAAGAAAATGAGGATTTGAAAGAACAGTGCTTGTCAGAAGAGACCAGCAGTGCATCATCACTGTACATCTGCTGCTCTTGTTTGAGGGAAAACATCAGCAGGGAGGTCTCACTCTGCTCTGCAGTCTTCCACTAGGGGTTCAGCTGTCAGTCAATGGTCAAAGTGTGGATGGAATGAGGTTCTTTACTGCCCTGGATATTCATTCAGAAGTTGGAAGTGTCTCCTGGATTGCTTCCCTTAGAAAATGGGGGTAATGGTACTTCCTATTTTTCAGGGCTCCCTAACCAGATGTGTCAGGAGGAGAGCCCTTTGAAAATAGTGCCTGTCTTGTGATATCCACTCCGTTTGCATTTCTGTCTGTAGCCACAGTTACGACTGTGCTTAAATAAAGTTCTCGGGTGTACAGCACATTTTCTCAGCTGATTTTAAGCTCAGCATGGCAGTAATAGAGGTGTCTTGCAGCACAGAAGCTTCAGCAGGCCTTGGCTGTTAAGTTGGCCTGTAACAGAAATGCATTTCTCTGCCAAAGGTGGTGTTAAATTGGTGGCTGCTTTATTGGATTGAGTCAAAGGGATCCTTTGTCTCTCCATGTGAACAAGGGTGGATGATATCTAGCTGGAATGATTTAATGGACTTACAAAACTGCCTTCATGGAGGACACCAGTGATGCTTCTGCAGTGTGCTGGCTGAGTGATAACACCCTTTTAGCTTTATAAATAGCAGAGCAGGCAATCCCTGAAGTGTGTGGGCTTGAGTCAGTGCACAAAATGGCACTGTCGCCCTGACCAGCTACCAGAGCAGAGCACAGACACATCCCTTGCTGCAAGGATCATAACGGGGCTTTTTCCAGCCAGGAAAGGACTTCAGAGGAGCTGCAGTGGCCTGCAGAGAAGATCTGGCATCCCCAGATGAAGCAGCTCCCAGGAAAGGGTCATGGCCCCAAACCTAATAAGAGCTCAAGGAGTATTTGGACAAGGCTGTCAGGGATGCACAGGGTGGGATTTTTGGGGTGTCTGTGCTGGGCCAGGGGTTGGGCTAGTTGATCTTTGTGGGTCCTTTCCAGCTCAGGATGTTCTATGATTCTGTGTCTCTGTGATTCCAGTACTGCCATGGGCTCTAAGGCCCATTTCTCCTCTCTCTGTCCCACATCTCAAATCTACAAACTTTGGCCTAAAATTAGGAGATTTTAAAACCCTAGGAGA
This sequence comes from Cinclus cinclus, assembly GCF_963662255.1. Lineage (NCBI taxonomy): Eukaryota > Metazoa > Chordata > Aves > Passeriformes > Cinclidae > Cinclus > Cinclus cinclus. The sequence goes on from NC_085060.1 coordinate 2,770,029, forward strand.
GAATTTGGGACACTTTCTGTCTGGTTTCTGCATCAATGAAGTTCACTCTGTGACTCACACTCTTTACTTCACACCCCAGAGGCTAGAAACTTTTTTTTTTTCCCCCCCCAGGAGAACACATTCTCATATAATTATTGAACTCCCCAAAGCTGAGGGCTGAAAATAAACCCCAGCAAGTGTGGCTAGACTCCCAGGGAAGTGACAAGCATGGCATGACTGCAATCTAGCCTAGTCGTGCAGGCTGTGAGCAGTTAGGGGAGCACACAACCCTGGGGAAAGCTGCTCTCCTGGGGTGAAACAGCTCCTTGGTAGCTGCTGAGAGTGATGCTGCTTACATGGCCTGCTCCTTGGCGTGTGTGGTTTATCCTCCATCTCAATCTTAATGCCAAAACAGTTGCTTTCAGAGTCGCTTTAGAGCCACTTTGCAGACAGTGCAGTGCTGCTCCCTTGGCAGAGATCAGTATCTTGTGAACCATCTGTCCTGTAAGAAACAATGCTGCCTTGTCGGGGAGATGGTGAGAACGATATCCTACACATTGTAATCTGCGATTTAGCAGCTCCACAGACATTCAGGAAAGACTGGCAGCATAAAAAGCACAGCTTTTATCAGGAGTGCAGGGATAGGAAGAAACCCCAAGCAGCCAGGGATGTGCTGCAGGTAGTTGTTGTTTGGGTAAATGAAGCAATTAGCCAGCTCGCTTCTTTGCAGGTTCAGTGCTCACCATCCCTTTTATGTGCAGTAAATCACAATTTTGGTGCATGGCTGCCATGGTCTGACCTGTGGTTTAGGTACAAGCCTGGAAAGCATAAGCCAGGTGTGCAAAGCAGTGTCCGGGGTGGGCAGAGGAGAGTTTGGTGAAATCGTGGGTGCATGAGCAGGAGAGCTCAGCTCCTGCCTTGCATTGTTTCCTGCCCCATTCCTTTGCCAGAACTGTAACTCTCCTGCCTGGCAGAGGTATCTGAGGGATGCACAGAGGACAGGAGGGGGACAGAGCTCTATGGCACCCCAGGATCTCCCAGACACTGGTTGTGAGGATGGCTGGAAGGGAGCAGGGCAAGGAGCCTTTACAGAGCCTTGCAGGAGAGACATCAACACCAAGAGAGGAAAAGAAAACTGGTGGAGACATCTGGGGTAATTAATAATTGGGGGTGATTTTCATTTAACTGTGAGATCTTCCTCCTAACAGAGCTCAGACAGAAAAGGAGAAAGTGAGGCTGTATCAGAGAAGACCTGAGAGGGAGGAGAAAGGAGAAGGGGAGGACAGGACATCTCCTCAAGACAAAAAGTAATGCCTTGGACTGGTCTGTGAATCCAACGGTTAAGACACACCCCAGGGGCAAGGTATTTGTTAACTGTTTTCGTTTTAAGGTTTGCAGAACATTAATATTTTAAGTAGTTTATTCTTCATTAGCATAATTAAGAATACATAAGTCTAAACTCAGTGAAAACAGAATTAACAAATTAGCAGGTGCAGGGATTTGGAAGCAAGAGGTTTGGGAAAACAGAGCTTGCAAATGTCGACATTAAGTAGAGCAGGGAAATCGTGCCAAGCCTTATTTATGGATTTGTGCATTTCCTCTGCCTGGGCCCACTCCTGCAGCCAAAGGAATGCAGCTCAATTTAAACATGAACCCCCTGCAGTTATACTGTAGCTGAGCCTGAACCCCAGAGCATATAAAATAAAATTCTTCTGAAGAGAAGCTGATGAGCCTCGCCTCAGATGTCTCTTGAAAGCTGAGGTGTCTTGAATCAACACTTAACTGAACAGGGAAGCAAACTGCAAAATTCAATCCAGAAGAAAATGGGAGAAAATTTTAGAATAGCATCTTGATGAAGGGAAACATAAAAAGAAAAAAAGCAGTGACATTAAGGTATAGTGCAGACAAGAGCTGGGGGGGCAAAAAGGCATCCTTGTGCCCATGTGAGAATTTCCCCTTAGGAAGACCAAGAACTGATTTCCAAGATAGTGCCCTGCAGATTTTTCAATGTGTGATTGAGTAGCCCTGTGGGTTATTTAAAATAAGGTTTTTCCCTGGTAATATGGGACATTTCTAGTTTTTATCATCACTTTCATGGGATGAAATTACTGCACTCCAGGCTGCTCTGGCACTGGGCTTGTCTCAGCAGGCACCAAAGAACTGTTACACCTGTTAAGTTCTAGGTATATAATATATATGTGTGTCTGTATCCTGCCCCGTTATCACTTGCTGTCACTAGGATGAAACAAATAGCTTCTATTTTGCTGCAGATTTCCAGCCCATATAACATGAGGATGAGTGCTGTCTCTCCTTTTAAAAGGACTTTTAGGTCTGTGGCTCAAAAGATCAGGGTGTTATTGTTGTTGGCAGCCAAAGGGCACAGTGTAAGTATGGCAAAGATTAAGGAATAACTTGGTTAGTCCTACAAATCTCTGACCCAAATCTCTGACTTTACTGGAACGATCTGGATGTTGAATAAGCAAGTTTTATACTGCAGTTGTTATTCAGGAGCCTTTTAGGGTATTAATGGAAGCAAAAACCTGAGTCTATGCATTCCTTCACTTAGAAGCAGTATAACAGTGCTACTACTCCTCTCCCAAGCTGCTTTATGTCTGTGCAGCATTTTTGGTGAATTTTGGATTTGCCTGCTTAGTACTCTTGAGAACAACACTTTTCCACTTAAAATGAATGTGTTTTTACTGCCTGCAGCTTTTCTGTGGGTCTTCAAAACTGTCCAGTCTGCAGTTCTAGGCTCTTTCCTGAGCTGTCTTAATGAACTAGGATTTGGCTTTGCTTCTTTATTTTATCTGCAGACTATTCTGTTTATTACCACTCTCAGGAGGAGCTTACTCACTCTTTCTTTCTATGAAGATTTCTCCTTTCTGGATGGCATTTCCACCTCCCCATAAAGCACCCAGCTGAGGCAGTTGTTTTGTGCAGGGACTGTGAAGGATGTGATGACCAGGGCTGACCTGTGCAAAACCACGACTGAGACAAACTGGGGCTGCCCTGCAATCTGTCATGCTCCGTCTCCATCCTTCTAAAACTCATTCAGAGAGACCTTTTGCTTGTGGAAATGTTTCTCTTTCTGAGCTCTACAACCATCTGGGTGGCTCAGAGTGGGGTTTGGTGGTGAGGTGTGCCTGAACTAGGCAGAGTCCAACGTGGTGAAGAAGCTGCATGGAAAAGGGACTGTGAGCTGAATTGTCAGGAGCTGGTGAAGGAGATGAAATCTCCCCACACTAAGCTGTGCTGTATTTAAATCAGTCACCTGCTCTAACTGCTTCAAATTTTTCAGATTTTTCTTCCTCAGTCTGGAAGAGGAAATACAGAATTTTTTTTCTCTTGTGATGGTTTTAGAACAGGGAAATGTCTGGGAGTTTGTTCCCTTCCCACAGAGTGCAGGCACTCAGTAACTGTCTGTGGGAGCAGGGTGGCTGCTCTTTGCCCACCCAGTGCTCTCTGTTTGGCCCCATTTGTTCAGACATCTGTGAAATGCAAGTGCTTACTCTCCATGGGGTACGCATTCCTTGTCTTCCTGTCCCCAGTGTTCTACAGATGCAATGAATTTGGCTTTTAACCCCTCTGTATTTACCGTGGTTCAGAATTTAACTCAGGGAAAGAGAATTCACGGCTTTTGCACTTTTTCATATCCAAAAGGTGCTGCAGGTGAACATGATATTTTCTTAAAAAGTCCCTTTTTTTTTTTTTTTTTTGCAACTGGGAAACATTCGTTGGAGAATTGAGCACATGAGCGTGCCTCTTCCTTCCAAGAACATCCAGTGACTGTCCTCACAGCTCTCCCCAAGCCAGTGCTCCCAGATTATCTTGGTGATTGAAGAAATGATGAGCCAGAGTGGGAACAAACAAACAAAAAAAAAAAAACAAACCCAAAACAACAACAACAACAACAACAAAAAGCCAACAAAACCCAACTCTTGTTCAGTAGCTACAGCAACCAGAGATTACAAGCAGCAGGCACAGAAGCAGTGGACACAGCCTGCAGATGATAATGATGCCATGCTACATTAGTGCTGCATTAGCAGATAAGACAACAGGGCAGCATGCTTGACAGTATTTCTCAGTTCAGTTGACATCTCTTTTTCGTGGAAAATGAATACACAGCCCATCTCAAACAAGTAGGGGACAGAGCAATGACGTCAGACAGACAAAATGAGCTTTCTGTTCTGCCTGCATTTGTAAAGATATGTACTATGAATATATTCCAGAGCTTTATTTTTTTTTTAATTTCCTCACAATGGTACATTTTTATTTATTACCACCTGCATGATGGCTGTGTGGCAAGAAGTGGGAGAATTGCAGACTGTAAATACTTTATTATAATGCTACCTAAAAGCATGTTCTGCAGCCATTCCATCACTGGGAAGTCATTTTAATCATTTTAGTAGCTCAGACTGATTTCTGTTGAGGTAATACTGAAATATGCCATGGCTGGGTCAGTACTTCCCCCTCCTGCTGCCTCCCAAAGAGGGGCTTTGCATTTGGCTCTACACCAGAGGCTTTTTCTGTCATCCTTCCCAAAGTAGTGTCTTGCTTTGCAGCTCCTGCACCTCTGCTTCCTTCTCGCAGGTGCAGGGATAACTCCTCTAGCTGTGCTACAGGGAAATCTGGTTTGCAGCTGGTTTTTGTTGCAGAGCTGCTCTCCCCATTCCCAGCCCAGCGTGGCTGAGGGGCTGGGCTGAAATTTTAGCATCGTTTTCACCCCATTAATGCCGTGTGAAACTCACCTGTGGGCCAGCCTGGGCAAATGTCCATCTGCAGCCCATCCCTGGGGTGCATCAAAGCACACAGAACCCATTCCTGGACATGCAGGAGGCTTGAGGGAGCCCTAAGCATTTGAGACTTCTGGTCAGGCCTGTCTGCAGCCCAAATTCTCCACCCATGAATTATGCTCTGCCTGGCAGAGGTGATGTAGAGGAGAGCATCCCATTGCAAAGGGAGCTTGCTTATCTTTGAGCAGAATGAGCCAGGTGAATCTTCAGTGATTTCAAGAGGACACAAAGCTGAAGCTTCCAGCAAGGAGCTAATACACACACACACACATATATATATAAAGCACATACACACATATAAAACCATGTATATATATCCCATATGTGGTTGGTAATGACTCATCAATCGATTATGCAGCGGAAGAGACTTCTACCAAAGAGTTGTCCTTTCCAAATCGAACACATATATCTTTGATAATTGTCACCCTCCCCAGGAAGTTAAGATTTGCAGTTGGGACTTGAATCAAATTGTGACATTTTGCATTGCTGGCGAAGAATTTTCTTCTGGCATCTGTAAACTTTGTAATCTGAAGTCTGAGGTTGTCTTTTTTGATGAACACTTCTGGGTTAGAAGGTTCTGTGCTGTACCCCAGGGAATTTATGGGTTCTTAACTAGGCCTGGAGTGATGATGAGGGAAGAACATTCCATAGGGAATTTTACTCTGTGTCTTCTAAGGACATATCCCCACTGTGAATCACAGACCACTGCAGCCTTGAATTTATATCACATATGCTATTAGTGCTCTTCCTTTCTTTCGTGTTGGGCAGTGAAAGTGGATTACTCATCCCCAGTTTTATTAGCTGTTGGTTTCTCATTTTTGTGTTGTACCGCTGCCCTGCAAGTTTTGGACAGCACTTACTCCAGTCAATGATATATTTTATATAACTTATGAGCTGGATATAAACTCTCTGAGATTGTGGGGCTTTAGCTAAAAGGAATTTACACAGCCATAAAATCAGAAGGTCGCTGCAATTTTATAATTTTAAAACACGTCTAAGGTCAGACATTTATTCAGTCATGGCTCTCTTTGCATTTAAAGGCATCAGGAAAATCTGCTTCTGGTGGTGAGAGGCATCATGAGAGGCAGTGAGACTTAGGGTTGTAATCTGGTTCCCCCCGAAGTCCATGGCAAAAGCAATTTTCTGGAACAAGAGGGTATCTTTGCAGAAGGAAGGGAATTGCAGAACATTACAAAGTTGGTTTTATTTCCTCATACTGTGCTCAGCCAGGCATTGTTAGTAAATAAGATCTAGAGCACTTAAAAGAAGGATCCAATCACAAATCCAATTGGTCCATTAACTACATGTAATATTATTTACCTAAGTGGTCCTTCTGGACCATTTCATAGCTCAGGTTTATAACCTTTTTTAAAAAGATCAATAGTCTTGAGCAGGCAGTGTGTGAGCACATTGAAAGTCAGGCCATTTTTGCAGTTATGGGCCGTGATTTCCAGACCTGGAGTCCAGATTAGAATTGCAAAAGGAGGAAAATGCTCTCCCTGAAACAGTAAAAAGAAGAAACAGCCTTGGCAGGAAGGATGGGGGGAAGCAGTGAAGCAAGGTGTGCTGCAAGGGCTCAGTTCTCTGATGGGGCTGATACAACTGGAAAATGCAGGTGGCTTTTCCAGCACATAAACCCTTCTCAGGTCTGAGAGAGAAGGTGTAGTGGCATTTAAAGCCACCCATGGAGTTTTGCTGAGTTCTCTTGGTGTGAGGGAACAGCCAGCTCTGCTCTGGCAGCTGGGGCAGCTTGGTTGGCTGCTCTCAGGTGTGATACAGAGTCCCGGCAAGTGGGAAAGGTAACTCTTTGCTGTTGGTCTCATGTCCAAGATCCATGTTTGATCAGTTCCTCAGGCTGTCAGATGCTCATGTCAGCTGGCAGCTAAATTCAATCCCCCCAGAGTCTCTGCTGTCTCTGTTACAGAGGGAGCTCAGCCACCTGGAGCATCAGTGCTTTTCCACCACTGAATCAGCTTCATGGTGATGATCAAAGCAAATAAAATCCAGGAAGGTCTTGTTTTATAATGGGCCTAGTGATACATGGCTGTAAACTGGCTCTGGCTGCCTCCCCTTCAGTTCTGCTCGTCCCATTTCCTCCAGGTCACTCTGACTCCCCTGACACAGGGGCGTGTGGGAGTGTGTGATGTGGGACGTGAGGGATGGCTCAACTCCTAACAGACCCTAAAAACTCCTTGTAGCAACAACTCGTGGAATTTTTAGTGGCAAAAGGCCAGAAACTTTCCTCCCCCAAACCAGACTAGCTGTTCCTGCCAGGTATGGCTGCTTTTCAGGGGCTAAAACTCTGATTTCTTGTGGCAGGCACCACAGAAGTGGCGTCAGGCTGAAAAGGCTTGGAGGTTGGGATTAATAATTCAGAGAGAGAGAGAGGTGATAAGAGTCAAAATTGAGTGCTAAATCCTCCTGCCTGTATCTTGAGTAGTTTGTTGTATTTCTCTTGTTATGGTTCTCTTGTTTCTCTCCACCTGTTTGTGGTGCAGGTATCACCACTGCATCAGCCAGTCTGGATATTGTCTGAGGCATCTGCAGTCAGGCATGGGCTGGGAAGAATTTTCTTTGCCCCAGATAGTAACCCAAGTAGCAGAAAATGCCTCTCTGTTAGGAGAATTCATACAGAAAACATGTGTTTTCAGGCTCTCTGCACCGATTCCAAAATTTTAATGTGACTGTGTTTCTATTTCTGCTACCTTCCAGGAATGTCACTGCTGCTTCTCTCTAGGCAGCACCTGTGCATTTCCTTCCCCTGGATTTCATCAATATGTTTGCAATTTTTAACTGTTAAGCAGGAGACAGGACCAGTCTGGGAAACACAAGTGTTTAGGGCCTACCAAAATTGTCTGCTTCACCAAGAGATGCTGCCCCTGGGACACCAGTGGTGCTGAGAGGTGACAGCTAGAGCAGGGATCTTGTGTTCATTCATTCCATCCACAGGTTTGACTGATGCTTTTAAAAAGAATTTTGACTGACAAAGACATCAGTTTTGGAGGGTCTGTCTGGAAATCGTGCTGGACCTCTGGCTGAGGGGCATCTCAACAGATAAAGGCTCTGCTGGAATCTTCCATGAACTCCAGGCAGACATTTTTATTATTTTCTTTTAGTTCTGCCCGGTATTATTGCCAAACCCAGTCAGCAGCATGTGTTTGTAAGGCTATGCAGGTGTTGGCATGAGAGGAATTCAGGAAGATCATTAATTTTGTGAGTCTTTCCTGTTTGGTTTTACTGCAGCTTCCTATATGCATGAGGTATTAACATTATTAGCTTTATTTGGACTGGGGTTGTACTAGGAGATGAGATCTCACTGAAGACTTAAGATACTTGAAGCTTTCTTTTCTTTCTACTAAACTGTTGGGAAGGAAAGGGATCCAACGCTGGCACGATGTTATATAAGGTGACATTTGTTATAACTCATTGCAAATGTTACTCACCATCTACAAAACGTCCAATTAAACTAAAGAGCAGTGAAAAATATCCAATTCCACTTTAGCAGCTGCACTTGTTGCCAGAATCCCTCATGTTTTTTTGAGCCAACAGATTCCCCCAGGAGACCTTTAGAGGATGACTGCTGTCCTCTGGCACCAGTCCCACCGGTTGGTGCTCCCTGCTCCCATCAGCCAGACTGCCACACGAGGACATTTCCCTTCCCATTTGGGCTTATCCTTACTTTCCCAAAGACCTCTTTGGTCCTTAGTTGTTACCAGACCTGTGCAACATCCTTCTGTCTCCTGTCAGTGTTTCAGTGGGAATTAGTTGGATCCCAGAGGAATGTCGTTTTCAAAAACAAAATTTGAAAATGACCTGTGATTCTTGGTGCTTTTGAAAATCAGTGTTGTTGGTTCTACGTGCAGTTTACTGAAAATTGAAGCTTCTGAGTCACTGAGATTCTTCCTTAGCTCCAGAAGCTTTAGTAGCATAATGTTGCTGTAGAAAATAAGCCAATATATTTATGGTTTCTATTCAGATTATGGGTCTTTTTGCCTCCAGTGCCTGTGTGTGTGTCTTGATGTTGAATCACTGGATTCTGTGGTTCTGCCTGTGCTGAGAGGCACATGTGAGCAGTGTGGCAGCATCTCTGGGTATGTACCAAACACAAACTTCTCTTGCACTTGGAGGAGAGCGGGATCCTGAGCGAGCACGTTCCCCGAGGTGCCAAACGGGCTGGTACAGATCCCTGGCTCCCCAGGAAGTTCACAGATGCAGCTTTGCTGTCTGCTACAGCCACCCACTGTTCTGCAGTGTCAGCTGGGCTGGAGCTCAGATCCACCCACTCTGGAAAGGCAGAAATGGAGCCGGGCTCTGTGAGCATGCAGGGGGTGGCACCTGCAGAACCCCAGGTCTGCTCTGCAGCCACCACAGCCTCCTCCTCATCTTTTATCAGCACCTCCTTTTTCCCCAGGGTAGGGCACTACAGTGGACCAAAACTGCAGCTAATTTGCTGCAGGGAGCTGCTGAGCTTTGGGCAAGGAGATGGAATAAGTCACCCAGTTACAACTGCTGGTGGCTCCTGGTGTTGTTTGTCAATGCCAAGCAGAGGTGGACAAGCCTGGTTCCTTTTTTCCTTGCCTGTGAATACCCAGTCCATGTTTCCTATGAGTCCAGTCAGCTGCTGGGATCTTTGAGGCATGGGAGGGACCCTCAATTGATTCAGTTTGCTGCACTTGTTCCAGGGCAGGATTTACTTCTCATTTTCCTTGACCACCAAACAACATCGCTGCCTTTGGAGAGCAAGGGTGGGAGCTTTCTATATCAGCTTGTCTTTAGGTCCTGTTTATAAATGAGGAGAGTGAGAAAAAATGTTTAAAAACATGCAAGATTTAAAAATAAAACCATGACCTAGTCAAAGAGTAAACACTAAGGAAAAATAAAAGACTGTTTTAGGAGACGGAAGCAGAGAAGCAGCAGCAAAAATGTTCAAAATTAATCTATTACTGTAAAGAGGAAGGTGTAAATCAGCATCTCCCATCACTGACAGTTCCGAGATGCTGGCTTAGCTGTGGAAAAGGAGGAAATAAAAAGAACTTTGAGTGGGAAATAAAGCAAATATGAGATATCCACCGATTTGCATGTGATATATTACCCATAAACATCAAGATCATGCTTCTGACCAGACAAGAGACATCAATGGCGTAGTGTTTAAACAAGATAAAAAATTATACTGAGTTTCTGTCCTTGTGAGTAGTGGTGCCACCTTTATGCTTGCAGGTAGCCCTTTGAGGTGGGGTTGCTCAGGGGGGTGTGTTAAGAAAACAGCATCTTAAAAAGGGAAGGGGATCTTTTGCCGTGGTGACCCTTTGGAATTTTGTCCCCTGTGAGGCTGTGCTGTCACTGATGCGTGGTTCTCCTCTCTCACAGCTTGCCTGGTCACTATGAACCATGGCCCAGCTATACTACAAAAAAGTCAACTTCTCCCCGTACCGAGACCGGATCCCACTGCAGATCGTGCGAGCGGAGGCAGAGCTCTCGTCGGAAGAGAAAGCCTACCTCAGTGCTGTGGAGAAGGGAGACTATGCCAGCGTGAAACATGCCTTGCAGGAGGCAGAGATCTACTACAACATCAACATTAACTGCATGGATCCTCTGGGTCGCAGTGCCCTGCTAATAGCCATAGAGAATGAGAACCTGGAGATCATGGAGCTGCTGCTGAGCCACAGCGTCTACGTGGGGGATGCTCTGCTCTACGCCATACGGAAGGAGGTGGTGGGAGCTGTGGAGCTGCTGCTCAACTACAGGAAGCCCAGTGGTGAAAAGCAGGTTGGTTGAGTGTTCCTCTTTAGTTCTGAGCTGTTGTCCTGCCTTAGGAACGTGCTGCTGCTCAGAGCAAAGCTCTTGATGCTTTAAATGCTCAGAGCAGTCCTGTTTGGGTGGTAATTCTCCAACCCGAGCAAACGTGTTCTGCCTGACTTAAACACTCGGTTTTTTTGCTCTTTCACTCACTGTTCTTTCCAGCCCCACAGTGTTTGTGGACACACTGATTTATAGGTTGATTTATAGACGAGCAGTTTCTAAAAGAATTTGTGGCTCTCTGAAATTATATTACAATCTGTAAATATGAACTATTGCCACGCTGTTGTGCTGATATTAAGTGGAATTGCTTTTCATAAGTAAATCCTGAAAGCACACAAGCTTATTTACAGCTGCAAGCAAGCAAACAGTCTGCTGGGTTTCAGTCCTTCACCGTAGTGCAGACAGATCATCTTGGTCTCCCTCTCCAGAGAGCTCCAGGGCAGAAATGCTGAGGCAGGACATAACTCACAGCACTGACTTGCAGGAAGGATCCTTAGCTGCAAAGCCATCCCTAAGTTACATAAGGATCTTTATGGAAAAACCACCAAGTCTGAATCCTGTCACTTCAAGTGGCACCCACTGCACTACCCCAACTGATTTTTTTCTGGTTTTCTTCTTCTCATTTGTAAGCACTACTGCCAACAACTAGAATAATTTATATCTCTTGCTGACCACTGATAATTTTTGCATCTTCACTGCTTAGAAAGGAACATCCAAAACTTGGCTAATCCTTATATATTGAGCCTCCTTTTGAAGGGAACACATCCCCCTGTGTGTGAAAAATTAATACCAGTCAGTCATAGAAGAAAATGTTTTCAATGCATAGGCCCCTTAGCACATAGTTTTTCAATAGTAATTTTATGTAGCCAAAGCAAACAATAAGGATCAACCCTGACAGAATTCAAGAGTGCTCAGCTTATTATTTAGAAATGGCAGCATTGTGCATGCTGTGGCAATGTGATTTTAAAAATTAGAGCGATATCGAAACTCCTCTATCTGACCTTAAAATGGAAATGTTAGTACTGAGTTTTAGTCTGACAAAATGTAAGTAGCAAAATACAGATGATCCATTAAGAATGAGCCATTTTTTCCTTCTAGAATTGTGAGCATCCTGCAGCTGAACAGGACAGAAAGCAGAATAGAAAAGCTTTTTTTTTCAGTAGCATGAGGAATTGCCACTTATTATAGCAGGCTAATGACAAGTTTCTCCTGAAATGTCATGGAAAGCAAGTGATGGGATTCATGTGGATTTCTGCAACATCCCCTGAATACCAAAACTTTTATCCACACAAATCCAAAGCTCCGCTGGCTTAACTGGACAGAGACAGAGGTCTGTGAAATGAGGTTGATACATACAGATGAAATTCAGCGCCAGTGTCTCTAGTTCAGTGATCCATTTCAAAGTAGGCCTGTTCCATTTTTCCTTATCTCTGTGCCAGCTCTCCTCCTGTAGCTAGAGTTGTGTGTGCTGCAGGGTTTGCAAGTTGGAGGAGAGCATGTGTGGGGGAAAAAAGATGCAGTGCCAGTTTCAGCTTTATTTACAAGGTTTGTTGCAAGACCAGATTTTGTCAGTGTGTTTTAAACTAGCACTGGCTTGGTGCAGGGTTCTATGAACAAACTCAGATGAACTTTCCTGGCTGGAGTTCAGTTTCTTCTGGAGACTGCAGGAGGTGTTTGCTGGTAGAGGGCTGCAGGACTGGACTTCCCTTTCAGCTGTTTCAATGTCTGCCATGCAGGGATGGTGAGGAACATTTATTTCATGTGTAGTGATAGGATGAGCTGGGCCAAAATTGGTTATTTTGTCAAATCACAAAGCTGTTACAGGAGGGGTTTCTGAACACAAGCTCCTGATGCTATTTCCACAGCAGTATCAATATACATTCATTAATTGTCCTTGCTGGACCCTTTCTCAGAAGGTCCTTTGGGAACCCCACGCCTAATTGCTTTCACAAAAAGCACCTGATAAAGCAGATTAGCACAGCTTTGTCCTCATCAGCTACTTAGATGTTCTAAAACATGTAGAAACCCTGCTTTTTGTTCCAGTAGTAACAAAAAATTCACACCTCATAAGAAAGTTTCTGGCTGTGAAATTTTATGAGGTGGTATCGCTGCACTTCTTATATATTAGGTTTAGTATAATCTATTAATTAAATGTACAGAGGGTTCAGTTTGCCTACAGAAGCCTGTGTGGGGACAGCTTCTTGGCTCGTGTGTGGCAGCCTGTTTGTCTCTGCTGCACTCTGGGCAGAGGTGCAGGAGCAGCATCCTCTGACTGCTCCGTATTAAATGTTCATGCACCTGAACCTGGGCTCTGGGAGATCCTGTTGGTTCTATTTTCCTGCTGCCTGCCTCTGAGCAGGTATTTTTTTGCCTCTCTGCCCAAGCCTGGTGTCTCTGGCTGCCGGGCATGGAGAGCTGTTCCTATTTGTGTCTGCTCACGTCAGCTCGGTTAATTGTTGTCTTTGCATCTCAAAAGCAGCTGAGCAGCATCATCCAGCATAATCCATTTCACGGGTGTGTATCTTCAGCCTTATCACCGTGCCACAATCCTGACAGCTCTTCCAGGCTGCCTCATCCCAGCCTCTTGTGGAGTTACAGATGCTGGATCTTCTTAGGAGAGACACCCAGAACAAGGCAGAAACCCAGGCTGGACCTGCCAAGGTTCACTCACCACTGAGAGCAGAGCTCCAGACCCGGCTCTGAGAGCTGCCCGAGGGGAAGAGCTCGGCTTTTCCACCTGTACCATGACCTTTTCAGGGAGCAGAAGTTCAAAACCTTTCAAGCACAAGCAGTGACCTTTGCTGTGCCCCCCGTGTAAGAGAAGCGGGTTCTCACTGATGATGTGAGAGGGAAGCAGGTGAAGGGCTCGGGCGGCACAGAGGCTCAGATCCTGTTATTAAGCGAATTTTTATGAGTCATTTTTCTGCAAACCCTTGCTAGACTGCTGTTGACAATGGCAGGGGTAGGTGACAGTCACTATAACAACCTGCACTGCAGCCGGGGCTGGCACCGAAACAAATTGCACTAATTTTTACATCTGGAGAGCTGGGAGCAGGAACCACCTCGTTCCAGAGGCTGCTGCACAGCACAGGAGAGATCAGCAGGGATGTGCTCGAGTAGATGTGGTTCTTTTTAGGTTTATCTCCGTGAAAAACGAGGTTCACTTTCCCGGTAAATTTTAAAAGGTTCAATAAAAGACAGTAAGAGACAAATAATAAAGTGAAAGAATATAAGGCCAGCTGCTTGGCCTCCAGCCAAGAGCACACCCTAACTCAGAAAACACTTCTTTAAATGCATCAACCTGTTGAATATTCATAGACCTTTATACATTATTCAAAATCATCCCCCCAAACCTGTAAATCAACTTTTTTTGTTGTGCCATCCCTGATCAATAAATTCCTTCCCTGGAGTTCTGGTTATCTTCATCGACATAGGATAATCCAAGAATGTGAAGAATTTCCTGGTTATCTTTTTACCGTTCTCTGAGTTAGTTCCATGAACAGAAGCTTTTTATTGTCACCATGTTGCAGTCCAAGAAAAATATATTTATCACACTACTATTTCTAAGTTTTGTTAATAGCAGAACTAAAAGAAGCTATGTTCATACAGCTTCATACAGTTCATAAAGTTTTCCAACATTATGCATGTAGCATTCATTTTAATATTTGCAAAAAGCCAACAATACAATATGCACTTAGAACAATCTCCAGGTGAGGTTTGTGGGCTATTTTAAGATCTTAGCATTTCTCCTTAAATCCGTGCTGCCCAGTCCAGACAACTTAGAGCTGTGGTTTTGGGTACTGAGCTGCGAGGCTGCTGGTGAAGCTGGGGAGGATAGGCAGCTATCCTTACAGGCAGGATAGTGCTAATAAACTTACGGATGTTTTGAAAGATGCTGTTGGCTATGGGAGATTTCGGGGTCAGTGAGAAAGTCATCATGGTGCAACCATGGTGAGAGCATAGAGATGTTCTGATGTGCTTCACTCCCAGCAGAGAGCAAAGCCCAGGCTTGGACGACCCATGCTGCTCTTCAGTAACCAAAGAGCTTTCCTAATTTTGTGATTTTTCAGGTTAACTTGTAATTTCCAAGTGTTACATAATTTACTCCAATTACTCCTCGATGGTTTTTATAAACCATAGCTCTCTTTGTAAAGTCACACTGCTGGTCACTTAAACCATAGCATAGCTTGTTTTTTTCCCCAAACTCATGCCAGGTGTTTGGAAATCAAGCAACTTATCCATGAATATTAAGAGGAACAACAAAACAAACTGGTATTCGTGGAACCTGGAGGATGTGCAAGTGTCCCTTTCCCTGCAGAGGTTTATAGTCAGCATTTTCCAGGAAATAGAAGTGAGCTTAATCTCGTGCTGTGATAGTTACTGTTTGATTTTGTGGGCAGTGCAGAGGCTGGTGTTGTACTGCACAGTGGCAGAGGAGTAACGGGGGTGTACGTGGCAATCCATCCTAAGTGATGAGTGCCATGTCATTGAAATAAGACAACAAACCACTGGAAAACCATCAGAAAGTGTAGGAGTAGGTTCGAAATAGCAAAAATTAACACCTGCAGATGCAGTATTGACTTTGGCCTAGGCTTTTCTCTTTGGGGGTGGAAATCTTGAAATGCAAAGTTTTTGTCTGTGCATGGGACAGGTTCAGTACATGCAGTGACAAAACAAGGCAGTGGGCACACAGCAAAAACAGGGGTCCTATGGGGTTGAAATTAACAGGGAGCTTTAAATTATTGGGTTTTTTATTAATTCAGAACTACTGTACGAGCAAGGAAATGTATTTATGAAGCTTGTTGAATGAATTCTCCTTCTCTGTAAAATCTTCTGTCTCTCAACCTATTTGATCTTTGAGTTTTGCAGGTATCAGATGCTATCAGATGCTCTTTTTTTACTATACAGCAATCAATACAGTGGGTTATGTTTTCAGCCGAGCTGGATACTGCACCTAACCTTCACCAGAAAAGAGCAGGAAATTCATGTCCGAAAACTCCCATTTCCCCCTGTATTTGATTCACCCTCCATTTACCTGTAATAGCTGCATTTCCTGACACTTTGAAACCTGTTGAAATCAGTACAGATTTTCCAGATGAGGTGTTCAGGGGCCCATTTTTTTTTCGAGCTGCTTGGGTGAATTGTGCTGGAGTGGTGGCAGCACCCCCCTGAAGGTGCATCACAGCTCTCAGATCTCAGCTCTCAGATCTCTCCTGCTCCTCTGCCCTCCTGCCAGGGCTGTGCTTGCAGCACACCAGACACGGTCTGTGCTGCCTGCTGAGCCCTCCTTCCTTCTTTAAGGAGCTGTAATCAGTCATCTGAATTACTCCACGTTCATAAGCACCTCCACTGGTGGCTGTTTTCTTCACAACAATCAGAGCTGACATCAGCTGTTTACATAAGGAGGGTACGAGCATCTCTCTGGTATCTGGCAAACTTTGCAATTCTCTCTCCTGGCAGATGGCTCCAAATTAAGCTGGTTCACAGATGGGACTACAAATGCAATTCCTCAATAATGAGAATAAAAAAAAAAAAAAAAAAAAGAGAAAGGGATTTTGGGATTCATGGCTGTGATTTGGTTTGTTCTGATGGCCTTCTGAATCTGTGTGATCCATATGTATTCCAAAAAGAGGAGTTTGCAGGTACAGCCTCTGGAAGATTATGGTTGCGAAGAGGAAACTGTAGAGAATAAAAGGCAAGTTTTCAGTTCTTAGTTGCTAATCATTAGATTGGTAGAAGATTGCTGCACCGGATAGCGTTAGTGGTCCTATAATTTGACCTCAAAAATCCTCTCTTTGGTGAGCTGATGAGTAAAAATCCACCTTAATCTTTGTTCAGATCCCACAGATCAACAGCACAGAGACAGCCTTTTGTGAAACTGAAATGTTGTATTAAACCATTTGATTCTTGCCCAAATCCAGTCACTTTCTTGAGACAGTGTGATTTAGCTTAATTTCCCTATTCATATAGGGTTTCTGTCCAGTGTGCAGAAATCAGTGTTAAGTTTAACCCTTACCACTGACAGCCCTTGATTTTAGACTTGCTGGTACAAGCTCATTGCCAGCCCTGTGCTGCCACTGATGGGACTGTTTAAATCAGAAGAAACAGTTCAGCTGTCGAAAAATCTCACAATATAAAATCTAGATTATGCAGGCAATTGGAAAGAGGAGAGGTTTAGGAGCAGGCATCTGTATCAAGGAACTGATGGTGGCAATTCTGAGTTGTGGCTGTGGAGCAGTGTAACACAGAGGGGACCAGGCTGATGGGTGTGACTCAAACCAGTCATTTCCATGTTCATAGGAGGGGTCCAAAGTGAAAAGGAAAGCTGAACCTGGTTAGAAACACTCCTGAGCAAGTGGAGGTTCTGAAGAATAGAACCAGTTAAGAAAAATATGGCCACAAGTTCTCAGTGTGGAAATATTTGAAAGGCACAATAAGGAAGAAGGATCATGTCTGAAAACAGAGAAGCAGCTTCAAAGCCTAATGGCTCCATTAGCACCCAAGCTTTTCATTATTTTTATTGATGCAGTAATAATTCACAGTTATAGTTAACATGCCTTTGACACTGGCGGCTGCCTTCAAAATGAATTCCATCTAATTAAACTAAACAACAGAGAAATCAAAGATCACTTCAGCTAATGATTACATTTAACTGTGAAATTCTTTCCTCCCTCCCCATTGCCTAAGTCCCCAAAGAATCTTAAATCTAGGTGAAAAAGAACATGAGTGAAACATCTCCTGGACTCAGTAAGTAGCATCAAGATTAAGGCAGTGACAGATACCAGATTTCTGACAGTGGTAATAAGGCACTGGGTCAACATAAAGTCTGTTATTATTTCCTGAATGCTGGTGGGGGTCAAATCAAGAACTGCATCACAGCCTGCACAAACATGCCATGCTTGTAATTGAACATGTAGGCAGGTGAGAAGTCAGGAATTTTCCAAGAGAATTGTCTTTAGTGATCTGTAAGAGTGTTCTTAGCACTTGCCTGCTCTGGGCACACTGTACAGGGAATTTTCAGTCAGATGTGATGGGTTCTCAGGATTCAGCTGGGTGGATGAACTGTTGTAGGCGAAAAAATCCTGTTTGTGCTGCCACACGAGTAAACTTCTGGGCTCTCTGTAGATCTGTTGATCGAGGAGTTTAGTTTCAAAAAAGCATATTATCTACCCAGCATCCATGAGTGCCTACTGTACCCACCTCCCTGTGCTCCTGAGCCCCAATTACAGCATCCCCTGGCATCACCCAACATGTGTTTGCCTCTAGCTTGTCTGAAGCCCCAAACCCAGAAGTTTGACATGGCTGTTCATACGCCCTGATACAGATTTATGGGAGAATCTTCTGGTGCAATAGTTATAACACATTTTTTCTAAGGGAAGCTACTCTCTGTGGGAAAAGTGAATGTAACAAATTACAGGCTCCTCCAAAACAAAGCTCTGGGATCTGTAAAGATCTGTGAAGAACTGCAGGGCAGTTAGCAGGAGTCCCTCCTTACCTGGCTGCTCAGTAGAGCTGTGCTGGGTTGGCAAAGTCACATTTATGGCTTGTTTATCCCGGTATGTGCAGTATTTTGCTATCCCATGGCAAAATACTGCCAGGTGGGGCAGCACTTTGGTGGCATATAGTGGTGGTGGAATATCAGAAGGGCAGCAGTATTTCTTGTCTCTGAATTGCTGCAGTGAGGAAATGCTG
This sequence comes from Cinclus cinclus, assembly GCF_963662255.1. Lineage (NCBI taxonomy): Eukaryota > Metazoa > Chordata > Aves > Passeriformes > Cinclidae > Cinclus > Cinclus cinclus. The sequence continues at coordinate 2,788,292 of NC_085060.1, forward strand.
TGATCCAAGGTCTTTGCTCTGTCATTGCCTTGGGAGGATGCTGGAAAACTGCTTGAGAGGCTCAGGGCCATGAGAATTGTTGGTACTTGGTTCATGGCAGTGAGAGAGGGCTGGTGTGCTCCAAGTCCTCTTCAGGCAGGAGATGATGAGGCAGGGCCAGGCTTGCAGCAGCAGGGGCACAGCATTGCCTAGAGGCTTTCAACTTCCTAGCATTGGGAATGTCAGAGGAGGTCACTGCCTGAGTGGGAATAAAGGAAGATCACAACCACACAGATTAATTTTTTGGGAATAAAGGAAGATCACAACCACACAGATTATTTTTTTCCCCCTCATGCAAGCCCCTGTCGCCTGTCTAGGTTGTCATTTCTTTGCTGTTGCAAACTCTGGGGTCTTTTCAGAAGGCACAGCCTCTTCTTGGTTGGTAAAACAACAGTGCCAAAAGCACAGCTTAGTAGTCAAAATGGGGAATAATGAACCTGCTTGAGCATCAGGATGTGTTTTGTGCACCATCAGGCAGTGCTGGGATAGCGCCAGATGCAGTAACTCTTCTCCCTGACACTGTCTCAGAATCCAATCTGATATAATATTTTTTTTTTCTGAAGGAATGTGATTGAATATGAACACAACCCAAGGAAAAAGCCCTCCCTCTTCAAGCCCTGTTAGCAACATATTACCTCACCTAAACTTAATGAAACATCTCTCTTCCGCACAAGGTGATGAATTACAGGAAGAAGGGATGTTTTATGTACAAAGATTATATAAAAGGCTGTAGATAGCATGATTATTAACCTATATTAGCACACCTTGTCCTTATTACCACTAAGAATAGATAATACAGAGACCAAGAAAAATGAATCATAAACCTGGACAGCTCTCCCTCCCAGAATAAAGCCTGAAAAATATTAGAAAAATAGTAGTCATAATAAAATAAAATTACCTTGAAGACAGAGCCTGAAAATTTCTAGATAACCGTGGGCTGTCTTTGTTTCAGTTGTGTTTGGGGTCAGGGGAAAGCTTATCCATAAAATGAAAAAATACCTCAGATGAAGCAACATTCCAAAGTCCTTGGAGTAGTTAAGAAATTTATAGGACTGGATTAAGCAAGCTCTTTAATAAAATTTGTTTCAAGGCTTAAAAACAGCATTAGAAATAAGGAATGAACCCTAATAACTTTTACTCAGAACAGCTGCTCCTATCGCAAAGTAACTCTTGAAATGGTGATGAAGAAAGGTGAAAACAGTATTTTGTGTTTCCACATGAGGTGATGAAACCCCAGCCACCAGGAATATGCCAACTAGTCTGCCTATCCAGTCTTGAGGAGATAATTCAGTTCATTCCCATGTCAGTATTTCTGGACTTAAACCTGTGCTGGTGTCACAGTCTCAGGGAAAAGCTCCAGCAAGCAGCCAGGGAATCTTTGCATTTTGGGAAGATCCATAATATTGCATTTTTGGTGGACTTGGGCCACTTCAACAACTTCATCATCGTCTGGATTTGTGTCAGTCCTGAACTTCTGTGCTGTGTTCGTTCTACCTGGAGAAGTGTCCCCATTCAGTGAGCCCCAGGCTGTGCAGGTGTGTGATGGAGCCAAGGTTCCCTGGAGATAACATCACATAATATATGATAAATCAGGACTACAGCAGGCTTGTAAAACTTTCCTGCACAGAGGAGAAGGCACAGGCAGGAGAGGCTGCAGCTCCTCGTGGCACAGCACCACTCTGGATAGGGGTAGGCACTCTCCAGCCCATCCATCTCCCTGCTGGATTCAGTGGCTCTGAAGTGCATCAAGGCACGGGAATTCAGGGCAAAGTGAGCTCAGGCTGCACTCCAGCTCAGTCCCAGAGGTTCAAACACGAGGTAAGTCTTTGGAAGCATCCCTCTGTGACTCGCAGAACCAGCCACAGTGACTGCACTCTTTCTTCATGTCATCATCAAGTGCCTCATCTCATCTCCTCCACTGGCAGGGAAAGGAGAGGGCTCAGGAGGGAGGCACAGAGACACACACAGAGCTCTGACTGCAGGAACTTGCCACTGGCCATTAAAATGCATATTTGCAAACTCCTTTCCTCCCTACAGCTCTTCTCTGAATCCCTCTTTTTTTTTTTTTTTTTTTAATCCCCAGCAGAAGTTATTATGTAGCATCAGCCACAAATAATGACATCTTTTGACAATCTCTCTGGCTGTGCTGCATTTCCTAAACACCAGCCTGAGCACAAGGTATGATGCAGTTCTGCTGCTGTCAAGTGCACTTGGTTTCAGTTCAGGTCTGAGAAAGAATCCCTTGGGTTTACCTCCATTTTTAAACACATGGATATGAAGCCAAATTAAAACTGGAAGAATCTAGAGCAGGTCTATCCGTGTTTTACTTTTGTTTACTGGTTATAGAGAAGGATATTTGGTTATACAGATATCACAGATGTACTTTTTCTCATTCTTTCACTAGCAATGCATTACATGAATTAACAGTTATTGGCAATTCTATGATTCTATAGCACGCTTTTTAAAAAAATTCAAATGTACCTATTTTAGTGTTAATGTGTACCATCTGGTAATCTTGTATCAGCATTTGGCTTGCTACAAGGCACTAAAGGGTACTAATTTTCACGGTTTTGCAGTATCAGTCTGAGGAGCAGAGATTTTATTTGGCTTTACAGGCATATTTGTAAGTCACCGAGAAGATTTTAGACCAGAGGGAGCCTTTTCTTCAGCTGGATATTCTGGGACAGATGTATTGGAATCAGTGGAACACTTCAGTAACAGCAGAGTTTGCCCATAAATACATCTACAACGTGTGCCTTATGCCAAAGTTACAAAGATCATGAATAACCAGTACAAAAGCCCTTAAACTACATTAATTTTTTAGATAGCAGTTTGTGTTGCCCATTATATTTCCAAATTACATCATTTCAGTCGATGAATTGCTCTTGAGAGAAAAAAAACCAAACTCCCTATTAATATAAATACTGGTATCCCTCTGATACCAGACATCTCCCAAGGCATCTCTGGTTAAGATGCTGAGTTAGTGAAGCCCACACCACTGTATCACCTAAAATAAATGCTAAAATTTGCACAGCCATGTACCATTTTCCTAGGGTTCCACATAAGGTTGCTTCCAGTGCCTAAAGGGAGCTTACAAGAAGGCTGTATTATATTTGTAGCTTTCCAGTGAGGCTTGCACAAGTTTGTGTTGGCAATCAGAAAATCTTCTGTAACACACAGCTGAGTCAAAAAGTTACACAAGCTGAAAATAATGCAGATTAATGTATTTACAGTTAGTCATGGTTATACTTACTATTTGTTGCATGGATCTAGGGGTGATGATGGTTCATGAAATGCAGATGGTTTGAAAACAGGGCAATTCCAAATGTTACAGGTTAAAGCATTATGAGTTATTTACAGACAAAATATTATTATCCGTAAAAGGCAAAAGGAGCATTTTCGTTTGTCTGTTAGTTTGGCTGAGGTGAATGTTTTTGAGCTGAGTCTCCTTAGTTTTCTCATTTATTGCAGTGTGGTCCACATTGCTGAGCAGTCTTGGAGCACTTGAACTGGGTTGCTTTTACACAACACTAAAGCAGAGGAGCTGCTCCTGGAACAGATACCAAACTAGATTAAATTCAAATTAAAACTCCTAAAAGACCTTAAGCAAAGCCACCAGATCTTCAGTGTCAGTTTTTTTCTTTTTTTTTCCCCTTTTGTAGTTTAATTCCTCTTACACTGTACTCATGACTAACAGCAGAGATTCCTGCTCTCTTTCTATGCAGAGCTCTTTTCCAGCAGTGCACTATTTTGCTGGAAAATTTATTTTTCCATTCAGAGGAGAGCTTAGCTGTACTGAACAGCACTTTTATGTGAGCTAATCCTTCTCCTTTAATGAATTAAGCTTGTTTCTTCACCCTCCTTTTCAAATAAAGGGGATTTTTCACTCGCTGCAGCATCTCTCAGAGCAGCAGTGGTACAGGGGTAAGCAGGCCACCTTATGAGGCTTAAATCTAGGTAGATGATAACAAGCATTCAGTCACTTGTTGTTAATGGTAGAATTAATTTCTCAAATGAAAAGAACCAAGATGAAATGCAGAAGAGGTGTTTGCTCCTGTAGGTAGTGGCAGTAAGGTTCTGAAGGACTCAGGTTAACAGCTGGAGTCAGGTGATGAGGTTAATGGAAAAGAATTTTGTTTTTCAGGTCACTTAATGAAAGTAACCTTGGAAGAGCTCAGCAGAGCCCTTGGGGTGTAGTAAATTATCCCTCTTCTGCTTCCATCACTGCAAGTTAACCCAAGACACAGGAGAAGCTGATCTAAACATGAGCTCAGCTGGGCAGAGCATCACAGGAGGAACATCAGTGCTCTTGTAATCTCTGCTGCCCCTCCAGTGAGGGAGCACAGCCCTTGTCCAAAGGCTTTAAAACAGACAGTTTAGGATGCAGGTTATCAAAAAACACCATGTGAAAGGACAACAAAATTATTTTTCACAAGACAGGCAATTTTGGGCCAATTTGTGGCCTCTGGGTGAGGCAGACACAGAAAAGAGGCTGCAGCAGCCCCTGGTCACACTGTCCCTGTGCTGGGTTGTGCTGGTTTTGCTTTGCTGCTCAGAAATAACTGCAGCTCTTGAGACTGGAGGCCTTGAACTGATCTGCTCCTCGGGAGGCTCCGTGTCTCTGCACCACCATTTCCCTCTTTATCCCTTAACTGCAAGTACTGTGAGTGAGCTGCCCAGGAAAACACACCTTCCCCAGCACTGCTGGAGTCCTCATGGCTCCAGAGCTCTGTTCTGGGGCTGAGGGCTTGTGATACGAGCCAGAATAAAGATCAGAGATCACTTCATTCGATCCCAAACCTTGGGAAAGCCATTTTGAGTGCACCAGATCCATATTTAGAAAGCCTCTGGAGCAGACAGGTTTTAGCACTGTCCCCACCTGTAGCATCACTACCTTCTCGTCAAGTACCCATTTCATATTCCAAGCAACATGAATTCCTCATCTGTGTAAAGCTGAAAATCCTTTTTGCAGCCCTGGGTAGAATAACTACCATATAGAAAAACAAGATTAAACTTGACAGTAATAGAAGTGATAGAGGAGGAAAAGCGTTCTTCCTTTGAGGCACAGGCTCTGAACACAGTAGCCAGTCACTGATTGAAAAAGGGCAGGAAGAAAGAGGAATGCAGTTATACTCAAGCATCAGGTCTTAAAAAAATAAAAAAGCTTCTAAGAAAGACAAAAAAGAAAAACCCACGCTTCTCTCTTGACATTTAACAAACTACCTAAACGAGGTAAGCAAAGGGAAGGAGGAGAGTGCAAGACCTTACACAGAGTGCTGCTTTCAGCCATTTGTTACTGGATATCTTAAAACACATTTATCCAACCCTGCTCAGAGCCACCAAGCCCCTCCATGACCCACAGCAAATCCTCAGGACTGTTTTCTCTCCTTCCCCCCTCTTTGGGGACCATGCTGCTTGGCAAAGCCTCTCCACACCTGCGTGTCTGCAGGTTGCCAGGGATTTAACTCCTCATGTGCCACATCCAGGGGAGCAGATTTATCCCCCAAAATGCCTGCAGGCACCCAGTGAGCCGTGCTCCAGTGACTGACCCTGCACCTCGGCATGGTGAGCACCTTTGGGAGCGTGCTGTGTGCCATGGACACTCCCTGTCACACTGTTACGTGTAAGGATTTATTGATCAGCTTTGGCTCTTTAGTGCTCTGGACTCCCAGGAAACTGAGATTCCGAGGCTGGAGGTCTCATCACCAGCCTTAGGTGTATCCTACAGAAGGATTTCTTACCCTGTGCTCCTCCATCACTGCTTTACTTTTGGGTTTAGGCAGACTGAGGAATGTTTCCTGCCATTAGGACTCCAGGGCAGCAGTTTCTCCAAGACGTTTTTGATATTTGCAAAGGGAAGCAGACCCACTGTTCCCCCAGCCCAGCCGTGCCCCCTGGAGCAGTGGGATGTGCCAGGGCAGGAGTGGTGGGCAGGGGCAGAACAGAGCATTTGAGTAGTGATTAACACAACAAAGAGAGCTGCCTGCCTGCAAATGGAAACACACTGGGTGCTTGCGATGGAACAGCATTCCCATCTAATTTTACACTCTGCATATAGTAATAAGACACAACAGGGTGTGCATTAAGCTCATCTTTTGAGAAGTGCAGCAGTAGCTGGATAATGCACACCCTGGAGTGGCTTATTTGTAGTGGACTATGGCTCATTAATTTTACATTTAATTTTTTTCAAATCTGTTTTTTAAAAAACCCACAAGTCTATTCTGAGGGCAGTTATGTAATGTATCCTTACACTGAAAAATATTTTCAAATAAAAACAGTAGGCAAAAGTGAAGAGGAGTTTTGATCAACTGCAGACCAGGGTTTGGTGTGTGCAGGACCTGACACAAGCAGGTTTTTGGCCTGCTGATGCAGATATATAGTGCAAATAATGGTACTTATGGAAATCTATTCAGTGTTGACTCTTTCCTGGACTTTTCTTCCTTTTTGTGTAAAAAAACCTGAACCTTTTTTCTTCCATTTTTTACTTCTTCTTTTTTCCCCCATCTGATGTATGAGCCAATACCCATTTTAGACCAGATTCATACATAAAGCATTTGGATGGGGATGGTACTGACTTTTACACCAGACTGGGAACGGAGTGGTCAGGAGGCAGATTTTCAGGATTTAGGGGAAATTGGTTTTGCCGGAATAGCAGTGTGTGGATGAGCCTGCCTACAACAGCATTTAAAGCACAGAGGGTGTCATAAAACCCCTGTTTTGTTATGACATCACTCCAAAAGTATGAAGGAGTGTTGGAACCCTGGAGCCTGGGAGTTTTGAGCTTTCTGTGCTTTCTGACACTGGCCCCCTGGAGAACACTGCTTTTGACTTTAGGCCTTGGGGAAGGCTTCCAAATTTGAGTGATGGAGTTAAAGTCAGGGGTGTGTAGTTAAAATAGAAGTGTGTGATTTCACATGGTGAAGGGTTTGGAATTTGGAGCTTTTAGAATATAGTAATAGGTCTGGGACAAGATGGAAGTTCTTGGGCGTTGTCTCTTTCTCTCTCCCTCCTTCTTCATGCTTTCAGGTAGTAGTTTCTGGTTGGACAGTTAGTGCTGCACTGTGTGTCACAGGTGTTTGGTTATTAGGTCAAAAGTATAAATAATATAAGTGTTAGCTCTTTATTGGACTGTTTAGCTTTAAGAGACCCTGTAACTAGCTAGGCACATCTCCCTTTTGCTCACTTTTAGCTGGTAGGTAAAAGTGTTGCAGAACTCTCTGTACTTTAGATAAGATTTAATAAACAGCCAAGTCCGAACACAAGAAAATTTGTCTCCTTCAGGTTTTTTAATCCTAACTCTGAGTAAAGGCAGAAGAAAATAAAGACAAGCCCCTAATTAAGTGGTGCAACTAACCCATTACAAAGGAGGGACTTCTGAATTCTGCTTCTCCACACAAGATATGACTTTCCCCCCCTGTGGTTTATCCCTCCATGCAGGTTCCAACGTTGATGATGGACACCCAGTTTTCGGAGTTCACTCCGGACATCACCCCGATCATGCTGGCCGCTCACACCAACAACTACGAGATCATCAAACTGCTCGTCCAAAGGCGGGTGACGATCCCACGCCCGCACCAGATCAGGTGCAACTGTGTGGAATGTGTCTCCAGCTCCGAGGTGGACAGCCTGAGGCATTCCAGGTCGAGGCTGAACATCTACAAAGCCTTAGCCAGTCCTTCATTGATTGCCTTATCGAGCGAGGATCCCATCCTGACCGCCTTCCGGCTGGGCTGGGAGCTGAAGGAGCTGAGCAAGGTGGAAAATGAGTTCAAGGCTGAATATGAGGAGCTCTCACAGCAGTGCAAGCGTTTTGCTAAGGACCTTTTGGATCAAGCACGGAGTTCCCGGGAGCTGGAGATCATTCTCAACCACAGGGATGATCAAAGCGAAGAGCTGGATCCCCAAAAGTGTCACGATTTGGCAAAGCTGAAGGTAGCAATAAAGTATCACCAGAAAGAGGTAAGAGTCTCCTAAATGGGAAAGTATTGGGTAAAACAATTAATTTCTCCAGTTGCTGTGGGTTTATTCAGTGCTGGCTCTCAGGTGGGACTTTTGGATGTGCCGCATGGATTAGTCACAAGCCAAGAGGCTCAGGGACCTCAGTGACACTGTGAATCTGATGACAATTGAGGGGACAACAGGACTGGGACTTGCTGCAGTGTGCTGTGCCTTGTACAGCACCAGTAATTTCTGTCTCAAAGCTACTTGAATCCCATCTCATTGTAACCCATGCCCCTGCAAAGAACAGCCTTCAGACATTTCCGGGTCTGCTTTCTTGGAAAGCTTTTCCCAGTGGCTGCTTCTGTACAGGAACCCAAAGCTGGAAGGGGTTGCCTGGCTCCTGAAGACTGGCTCCCTCGTGGAGTGCAGGAAATAATAGAGCACACAATTCACTTTCTGCAGCCACCAAGCACTTCCAAGCACCCATTCAGCACTAATTTGGAAAGGCCAGAGATGTGACAGCAGCTAAAGAGAGCAGGAAAGGTTGGGAGCACTCCCAGAGTCCCAGGTCTCCAAGTTGCTAGTCTTATAGAAACACTCATGTGGTGCAGATATTTCTTCACACCTGTGACGCCTCTTGATCCTCGGTCCTCAACCCATCTCTGTTTTAGGAACTGAGAAGCAATTCCCAGAAATTCAATCTCCTGCCCTTAGTTCCAGAGAGGGAAGCCATACTTCAGGTAAAGGGCACAGAGCCTTTCAGAAGCCCTGCAAATCCACAGATTTGTGAGTTGATTCAATAAAGGCCACGAAGCCCAGGAGAATGCTGACAACAGTTTCATTAGTTGGCTCTGGATTTCCTTTCTCTTTCCAAATCCAGGCAGAATTTAGGAGATGATCTATTGCTGTTGGCCGGCGATGTTCCAGGTTATCTGAAGGAGGAATTTAGTGGCTTGGTTGAGGAACTGAATTTCAATGTGCATTACATTCTTCTGTGTCTGGAGGGTCACCTGAGTGGCAGAAGATCCTGTCACATTCCCCTTTTCACTGTCTTCCCCACATCCAGCACTGACCCAGCGTGGTGTGACCCATTTCAGCTCCCTGAAGGGCTGCACGTGTCATCCGAGGTACAAACAGCCAAGAGGTGAAAGATGCACATTTCCTTTCATCCCTTTGGGCTGTTGTGCCCCACTGGTGCCAGCCCCTCCATGCAATAAGCTGGAGCCAAAGCCTCAAAATTCCTGGGATCCAGCACTTGGCAACTTTCTGTTCTCGCTGGGCTGCTGGAAGAGAATGTCAGCTCACTGGTGTCATGTCAGGTTGTGTTTTTTGTTCTGTGGCAGGGTTGGGTAACACCACAAGTGCTTTAGGGACATGGGCAAGTAGAGAAGAGTGACTCTGGAGAGGGTCAACCCAGGTAATCAGGTCAATGTTCATCGAATCTAAGAAGGAGCAGAGATTCTAATTCTATTTTTCCACTGTCCTGGCAGGCCCAGACTCTGCAGCCACAAGCTCCAGGTTACCCCAGCACTGCTGTGTGCAGGTCACTGCTGGTCCCCCTGTGTCACTGGTGTCTGTGGATGCTCTAATCTCGTGTTCACACTCAGAAACTGCAAATCTGAAGCAGATCACTGTGTTTAAAATGTGGTGCTGAACAGTCCCGAAGCTTTTTTATTTTAAATTTTTTATTGGTTGCCTGCTTTCTTGACAGTTTTTATATATTTTTTTTAGGCGTATTTGACTGAATTCCAAGCATATGGACAAATTCCATGTTTTGTGACATATTCATGACAGTTCCAGCCTAAAAATGATAGCAAATATGCTTTGTGTTGCCAGCTAAAGTCAGTACTGTTTTCAGGTGGAATACTGGTGGGCAGGGGCAGAATGAATGAGGCTGGGAAAGCAGTTCCTGAACCCTATCCTCCCACCTGGTTATTCACAAAATACCTGAAGCATTCTGCAGGGTGGCTGGGGTTTTCCTTTCATAATAATTAGGCTATCTTATCATGGTAATTAGCACAACACAAAACATCAAGCAAGATACAAACATCCTTGCCAGCTTCTGAAAAAAAAACCAAGTAGGAACCTTTGCCAGGGAGACACTGAGAAATGTTTTTTAATCCTGAGTGAAGAGTATCAGACTGAGGGGATTTTTATGGGGACAGAAAGGAAAATAGAAGCGAGTTTGGTTTTCATCAAAGACAGTTTTGCAGAGAAAAACTGCAGACTTTTAAAAGTAGATCATCTTGTTCTGCTGAAGCTTTTTATGTCTTAACGTTAAATGGGATTGGATTGGATGGAGAAGCTTTTTACACCTTAACATTGACAAAGATAAAAAAGTCAAATCTCTGGTAGCCTAAGAGAAGAATTCAGCGTGGACTTTGGTTATTTTCTGGGGTGTCAATTGTTACTGCAGTTGTTACTCCTTTATATTCAGCACAAAGAATGTGTAATTTCATATTGATTTCAGACAAATTTCCTGCATCTTTTTTCTTTTTGAGCGGAATAAACCTGAAAATTTCTCTCAAAATATGAAATTATTGCCTTTCAGCTTAATCAGGCAAATAAGGTCAACTTCAAGATTCTTTTCAGAGAAGCTGTTAAGGGGAGATGGTGAAGAGATTATGGGGTTTGTCTTTATAAAGGCTAGAAAAATTTCACATTATGTTTTGGTGTTGGATTTTTCCCCCCAAAAAAAACCCTTGGGAGGTACAAGTTTTGATTACTCCCAAACATGACCCATGCTAAATGTTTTATAAACTGAGAAACGTGTTGCTCATGAGGAAGAAGACCATTCTTCTTTGGAGGAGGGCCAAAGCAATGAAGAATACATTTGTTGCTTTTCTTGTTTGTTTTTAATAAGCCCATAAATCCTAGAAGGTAAATTACTGTTTACACAGAAGGGGGACAAAAAAATCGACTACACAGGAAAGATTAAAATGTGCCCCAAGGTAGCTTTGTAGTATATTTTATGGCAGTAAATAGTAAAAACATGCTGTGCAATGTTCTCAAGCTGCCTCTCTCTTCTCATGTGAAGGGTAGAATGGTCGTGTCCTCAGTTTCAGCTTACTGTGATCATTTTCCTAGAAGATGGGAAGGACTTAATAGTTGTGATACCTCATTGCATGGCAGTCACAAAATCTGAGGAAGAAACGAGGACAGCACTAAACATGGTGGAATACGATGAGTTGGACCCAGCATGGACACAACCGTTCTCTTAGTCCACTGTTGACGAAATTATTTTCCAAGGATCACAGTAATTAAGGTCTAAGAGACCTTTTCATAAACCCTCTGTAGTGGGTGACATGTCTTCATATTATTAGTTCTTTTATTCATGACTACTTTTGGAAGGAGAAAGGGTGCTGAGGGCCTAAGAGGAAAAAGCGCAGCTCAGCTGTTGAAGATCAGTCTTCACTGTGCTCTCCTGGCACCAAATTAGCTCTGCATTTGTTAATTTGTTTGCATTTCTAAGAAAAGATAGGGAAAAGTCATCTCTTAGGATCTTGCCAGTCTCGTGAAGCACAGTTGTGTATAAAGGGCAAGTGGCTGGGTTAGGGAATCAGAGCAGAGGCAGCATGCAAAGAGAATTTTGATGTCCTTTAAGATTTTTTTTATGTTGCCAATAATGTAAAACAACCATAGTGTAGCAGTAAGTCAGGTCTAAAAGGGCAGATTTCTGCTCGTATTTAACATTCTGCTGAGCCTCAAGAACAGCAGTACACATTCAGCTTATTGCTGCTTTCCTGCTCTCCATCACAGGTCATTCACATCTCCAAAATGAAGTGAAACATCACAGTAGTGGAGGTTTAAACGTGCTTTCCTGGTGCTGGCAAATAGCTGGGCAGGTTTAGTTTATGTGTGAGAAATCTACACAATGCAAGGCACTCAGAAAAAACCCCAAAATGTTATTTTAGTTATGGCTCTATTGCTTAGCGCTTCCACAGAATTAGATCTGAGGAGTGCAGAGAGAAGTTCCTTATCAGAACCCTTAACCTCCATCTCTCTTCCTTACTGTGCTCTAATCAAATGGCAGGAAAGGACAGAAGCAGAATTGTTTGCTTTCTAGTTTAAACACCATGCTCTTTGCTGTTTTGCTCTTCAGGATGAAGCTTCAACAGCTTCAGTCCTTTTTTTATTTTTTTTCCAAGACATTTACATAGACAAGCACCTCCTGAGATGCAGTTCTGAAGCAAATGAATAATCATTCCTGCCATGCCGCATATTTTTCCGCTGTGTCTTGACTCATGTCAACTGTGTGGCTGCAGTCAGAAGCACAGCATCCCTCTCCAGGGAACATGCATAAACCTGGGAAATTTCTGAGGGCACTTCACTTAGGGTATAAAAAGAGCTTATAAAAATATCAGAGATGCATGAAAAATGAAGTGCAAGGTCTGTGAAAATCAAAGCTCTTCGCCTGCACCTTGTTTACCCGTTTTGAAAGCCATTCAGGTGTCTTGATGGATGGCCACAGATTTTTCTTTGCTCACAGGCAAAGCTCAGTTATTCTCCTGTGGGTTTGTCTGTTTTCTTGCCATCCTGCCTGGAGGAATAATGATACAGGGCTGAATATTTGTATTGTGCTCTTTAAAGGCACAATGCAAGGTCTTGCTTGAACCTGCACAGCTCAGAAGAGTTATAAAGAGGCTTTTACTTCCAGATTTCTAGAAGGAAATCAGGTCATGAAAAGATCTTTATTAGGACTAGGTGAGGGAAGCAGAGATGCTCCTTGTGGAAGTTTTTCTTGGTTTCTAGTGATCTGGAGCACCGGTATTTCTTAGAGTGCTCCGTGGTGAGGATGGCATGGTCTGTCATGTGCCACAAACCTGAACGTAAATTTAGGGATTTCAAAAGCACTGAGTGTCCAAATGTGACCTTTCCTTTCCCAACAGCCATCCTTTCATTTGTTCATTGCTGTCTGCAGCAATGTTCCCATCTGCTGTGTGAGCAGTGGCCTGTGCTAAATGAAGCTGTTTTCTCTCAAACTCCATCCCAGCAGCACTTGACCACCTTAGAAAATCTTCTGCGCACGTGGCGCTGAGCTGTTATCAGCAGCCTCAGAGGCAGAATTTGGTGTGTCAGGTGGGGAGATTTGTCTATATTTGCACCCTTAAAAGAGCCATCCCTGCTGATCACCGGTGGTGCATGACTCAGAGCCCCTCCTCTACGGGCTTGTGCAGTTGCCAGATCTCTTTGTTCAGTTTGGGAAATTGTCACAGAAATTCAACCTGTACAGCTGCATCATCGTGTTATAAAAAGTAGGACAAGTGGCACTTAAATCTTAACTCCTCTCCGAACTTGGAAGAAGAAATAATATTCAGAGGGCTGATGGCTCAGTGGTTTGACAAAGTGGACTGGAATGTTTATTTGAGGGAACAGCATTATTTGGTACATCGTTCACGTAATGCCAAAATGTTCTCACTTGATGAAGGTTAGGCACATATTGCAGCTGTCACGGAACAGAAATGCAGAACGTTGTCTTTTGACAGCAAAATCATCTCTGACTAATCTTGTCATGCACCAATATGAAAAAAGCACCCTAAGACTGTTATGTAGGTCAAGGACAAGGACTTGCATTGAGTTACAGTGATGTGCAGTGGGCAGAAAATGCCAGGATCATTCTTTAAGTCATTTTTGGTGTCTTGTGCCTCTTCCTTAATGATCTCCTGGACAAAGATGGGAAACATGTTGAAAGCTAAACAGGGTGCCACTGTTTTAACAGCGTTCAAGAGTGATTTAGTGAGTTTGACAGTTCTCTTAACTTCATGTATCCTATCAGCCAGCCGAAGAGGAGGCTTGGGAAACCAAAGCCTAAGTACAGGATATGATCGATGGGCTTTCTACAGACAACAGGAACTGGAGAGGAGAAGTGATGCCTTGTGTGTTGTTACAGCCAAGTGTTCAGTGTTCCCACATCTGAAGGGCTGAAGTGTATTTAGAGTCAGCTTTATGTCAGTGGAGAAGAGTAAATCATGTTATTTCATAGTTTGAATGACACTCTGAAATAATAAACTCTGGAGGAAAACTGTGGGCATGGATTCTCTCGTTTGGGTGTAGAAGTGATCACTGTTATTTACTTGACTTCTGGGAATTTCAGCTGCACTCCTGTGGCTTAGAGAAGCAAGTTGTGAAGCTCCATTCAGGAAAGAACTGAGGTTGCACAGTCCTCTAGCCTCATGTGTAGATCAGGTGCATCACCATCTCCATGAGTTGACTGAGAACAGTCACCACCTCACAGGTGGCTCCAGGAGAAGTGAGATGAAGAGATGGGTTTGTCATGGCACCCTCCGAACTGAGCTCTTGTGCAGACTGACATTTAAAAGCAGTGACTGCAGTTTTTGTTCTAATTCTCTCCAAACCCCAGCTGGCTGAGTCAACTTCCCTCAGCAAAGCTATGTTCTGCCAGGGTGATACAACCCAGGAGCAGGGATAGCCTTTGGAGATTCCCAAGGAGGTGAGAAGTATTTGTAGTGTGCTAGTCTGCTCTTTTGTGGATATTGGAGTAAATTTACTCATTCAGAAGAAGGTAAGGTAGAAAGGTAAATAAATCCAAAATTACAGTTTCAGCATAAATGTGTCTCAGGTCAGAAAGGAAGCAAAGGAAAACTAATTTGGGGACTTTTTATTAACACTAATCGGGTAAAGTGGATATATATTTAAAAATACCCATAAATGGCTTTTAAAATTTTCATGTTTGCTTTACTTATCACTTATTTAATGTAAATGTTAGTAATCCACTAGAGAGAATGAGCCCAGCCTTTTACTTAAAAGTCAATCCCTTCCCCAGTTCTGCTAAAGCCCCTGAGAGCTCCCAGTATTAACTTCCAAAATCTGTAACTCCTGAAGTGCTGCCTGAAAAAGCACTCAGGAAATGCTGATAGATTTGTCTCTAAACAGTTTTTAGTGTTTTTCCAGTGCTTCTGTGTCCGATATCCCCTGTCCAGCTCTTGGGACCCAGGAATGTGTTGGGAATTAACTCTCTGTGGGGTGTATTGCTCATATTCAGCACTCCAGCACTCTGCCTTTGGAAAACCCAGCCCAGACCTCCTGCATCTTTGTGAGAGAACTGTATCCTGAGATGTTTGCTGTTTGATACTTCCCTCAGGAATTTATTTACCAACTGTAGTCTGCTGTCTGCTTGAATAAATACTGAAAAGTTGTGGTCCTGTTGGGCTCTTGCTCAGGGTCTGGCCCAGGGGAACCTGTTCTGCTGGGGTGTCTGCTCCAGGAGCACTGTTCAGCACCTTGCCTTGATTCTGTGCAGAATTTAATGCACCTAAATCCTGCTGACACAGGCCATAAATACAAACCCACAGCTAAACACAAATTTAAGCACTCTGGGTAGAGATGGATTTAATTTCAAGCTTAAAGACTTTATAATTGCTTCTTCCGTGGGTAGGTATCCAGGATTTGCAAGCATTTGTCTTTGTCCTAGGATATGTGGGACCTTTTAATTTAAATATTTAAGTCAATCCAACTTGAAGGTGTTAAACCCATGAATTTTGATGGAACAGTGGCAGGATTTTAGAGGTTATTCACTCTTTCTTTTTGTCAGCATTCACCTCACTGCTGAATTCCCAATTGCTGCCACTTAAGCTGAGTTCATGTCTGCTACCACCAGAGAGATCTGTTATGAATAGGAGACCTTTAGTTAAGATTCATGTGTCATCATAATTTAAAATATTTTAAGAACGGATTAAACTGAACTCCTGCCTAATTTGAGGCCATATGTTCATCTGTGGAGGATCTGGAGTTTGTTTTATTCTCCAGCTGAGGGTTTGAGCAGTTTGGGTAGCACCTGGCTTTCCTGAAGGGCTGGTTCAGCTCAGCCGTGTGCTCTCCTTCATGGCAGGAATGCTGCCATTTGGATTTTCATCTGCTGCTACTCGCAGCTATTTTTGATTCTTTTTTTTTTTTTTTTTGAATATTTGATACCCTGTTTTTGATAGGATATTCTTCCTGCAAAAAAATTATTATGTCTTGGAAGTGTCTGATGAGGAATGTTGAGTTGTGTAGTTCCTTCCCCCCCATCATTACACAGGCCCCCCCCTCCTCCAACTACTTTGTCTCATTTCTCCTTATTTTTTTTTTCCTCTTGCAGAAAGTACTTAATTAACAGGATGAACAGCCATTAGGTGTTTACCCTCTGCAGCTCACACTTCGGCAGCAGAATGTAAATAACTTTGCAGTCATTAACAAGGTTGAACTTTAAAAAGAAATGTGCTACAAAAGAGGGTTTTCTTATTCATCTCACTGTTTGCAACACTGCAAACTTGAGGATGCTGGCGTTTCTTCTCCAGATTATGTGGTCTCACAGGACTCACTGGCTCCCTGCTGCAGGCATCAAATTAGGCCACACAGAGTTTCTCTCTCCTGTCTTGGGCTAATTTAGAAATTAGGCTCTTTGACTATGCTGGAACTTCCCTTATGAGCAACCAGCCTGATGCAACCACCACATTTCCATTCTTCCTCAGAAGATCCTGTTCTTGGTGAAAACGGAGGCAGAGGGGTTGGTGTGGCCCTGGAATCGTGTGGTGCTGCTTGAGTGGAGAATGGCAGCGGCATTTCTCCTTTTCACGGGAGACAGGGATTCACAGGAGATGTGCATTCTTCACAGACCTCTCTGAGATGTGCTGCTGCATCAGACACGGCACACAGGCTGCAAAATCTAGCTCTGTTCCTGAGAAAAATCTGCCTTTCCAAAGCCTAATTAGCTTTAATTGCAGAGGGCAGCACCATACAGAATTACCCAGCAGCCTTGCAGGTTTGAGATGCTCTGGGCTGCAGTGATGTTGGTGAGGTCTGACCTACTGAAGGGGGTGTCAGGTGGGAGCTAAAGGTAATTTCATGGCTCCCATGCCGTGTTTGGCTCTCACTGGTGACCTCCCTGGGAGTTGCTGGAGCTGACTGATACAGGAACTCGATCCTGCTTATTAAGACAGAGCTCTGCAGTTCCAAATTAGTGGTTATTCATCTATGAAGAGC
Organism: Cinclus cinclus; assembly: GCF_963662255.1. Classification (NCBI taxonomy): domain Eukaryota; kingdom Metazoa; phylum Chordata; class Aves; order Passeriformes; family Cinclidae; genus Cinclus; species Cinclus cinclus. The sequence continues at coordinate 2,805,254 of NC_085060.1, forward strand.
GTTCGCCCTCACCATCCACAGCAAGAGCACAGACAAGAACTGCAACAAACTCCAAACAAGAGGCTGTTGGCAGCAGTCACGATAATCAGAATAAAGGCAGAGGGATGCTGTGCTCAGCCCCTGTGATGTCTATCAGGGAGCTATTTCAGTTGCTCCCTGAGGCATTCACATCTCAACCCATCTGTGTCTGATCCTAAATTACTTATGACTGCGAGAGATCAGGGATTTCCCCATAGATGAGGGGAGGGGGGTGGAACATAATTTCTGTGTTTGACAGCATGCAGAAAGCATTTAATTCCCGAGAAATGGAATTTAGGTGACTTAAAAATATCAGTAAAGATTAGTTATTAAGGGAAAAGACAGTCCATAGAGCAGCTGCTTTTTTCCCCTTAAAAATATCCCCCTTGGTATAGGATTAGGTGGCAATGAGCATGATGAACATTGAAAATGAAATTCTCTAATAGCACAATCCACCTGCAAGCCAAATGTTACACAAAGACCCTGGCAAGGCTGAGAGAAGAAAAAGAGAACGTAAAAGACTTTGTACTGCAGTAATCTCTAGAGTGCTTCCCAGCTATGACTGGAGTTGCTGATCTCATTTCTTGGAAAGGCAAAGATATTTATCCCCAATTTCTAAAGGGGAAGACTGAGCACCTTGCTCAGAGCTATCACAGGGGTGTTGTGCTCACAAGCAGGGACTCTTGAGTTGCATCTTGTCTCCCTGTGAACTGTGTCTTCAGCTAGGGACAGGTTCTGCTCAACAGGTAATAGACAAGGAGATGTTTTTTGGGATTAGCTCCTCCAGAAATGCTTCTGCAGGTGGGGACCACCCTGGACAATGTTCTGTACAACCACAGGCTTCTGTGGTGATTTAACCCCAGCCATCAGCTCAGCCCCAGGAGCCACCCGCCCACTCCTGCCCGTGGGATGAGGGAGAGAGCTGGAAGAGAAAAGTGAGAAAACCTGTGGGTTGAGATAAAGACAGTTTGAACAGGTGCAGCAAAAGCCATGTGGGCAAGCGAAGCAAAACAAGGGATTCATTCACTGCTTCCCATGGGCAGGCAGGAGCTCAGCCATGCCCAGGGCTCCCTCAGGTGTCACAGTGCTTTGGGAAGACAAACATGCCCCATTTCCTCCTTCCCTCCTCTTCTCCCCCAGCTTTATGTGCTGAGGGTGATCCACACGGTCTGGGATATCCCTGGGGTCAGCTGGGATCAGCTGTCCTGGCTGTGCTCCCCAAAATCCTTGTTCCTCCTCAGTGGTGAGGGTGAGGAGCAGGAAAAGCCCTGGCTGTGTGTAATCCCTGCTCAGTGATAACAGACATTTTTGTGCTATCAGCCCTGTTTTCTGCACAAAACCAAACCCAGCTGCTGTGAGGAAAATTAACTCTACCCCAGCCAAACCCTACGCAACATCAGATGTTCAGTTCCTGCATTCACTGAACTGAGCATAAATGCCACCTCTTGGTGACATTCCTTTTCACTGCTGCAGCTGTCAGAGCATTCTCCATCCTGTCTGTGGGGTGATGTCTTGTGCTCCTGTTTGTGGTACAGACTGGAGGCTCCTGTAATGCAGCAATCCTTGGATAAAATGCTTGACAAGTGTTGGAGAAATAGTGTTTGATGGTCATATGTTCTTAGCAGAGCTCCTGGTGCAGTGCATCTGCCTCTGACTCTGGACCATCCATAAAACTGGGACAAAATGCAGGTTTTTTCCTGCTCTTTGTTGTGCAGAAACTTTCACTGATGCCAACTCCTGTCACACATGGTACATTCATGTGAAATGATAAAAGGTTGTGATGTACACGGGCACTATTTCAGTCTGTGGCACATGAAAGGCTTTGCAAAAATGTGAAAAAACACATTTGGGGTTACTTACGTGGAAAATTAACCTTCACTCAGGAAAAGATTTGGTGTAAGTAGTGTTGAAGATGTCAAGTTGCTTTTCCAGTTCTCTGCTCTGCTATTTGCAAAGTAGAAATTCTCTTATCTTTATGGAAAAATTTGACATTATGGAGGATAACAAAAGTTCTACAGCATTACCAGAATTTCATGGTACTTCACACCTAAAAGAATATATTTTTTTGTATTTTGTGTGCATTTATTTAGCACTATGACTCCTAGACAATCTTAAATAAGTTGAGCATTCAATGGTATAGTCTGGTCAATGAATTTGGGGGTTTGGTTTAGTTTAGTTTAGTTTACAGCACCTAGAAGCAAACTCACCAAAAAACAATAAATTCTTTAGGCAGCACACCAGTGGCTTGGTTTGCTTCTTCATTACAATCCAGAATTCCAGTGTTTCTGCACACTGGAAATTTTGTTTTTCAGCCAACTGCCCTACTGGAGATAAAAGCATCAGTACTTACTGATTTTAAATCTGTGATTAATAAGTTGGACTAATACAAGTTAGTAAAAGTCTGCTTTGGTAAGTGCTTGGCCTTACCTTTAATAAACACAACATTTGGTGGTTTATGACATTAGGGAGTCTCTTTGTGTGGTGTGCTTAAATTTCCCTTGGGCAATTTTCATTGAGGTTGGGACCAACTTGATTGGAAAATTTAATGGCTTTTTCCATTTCCATTCCCTTTTGCCAATCTGCTCTTTAAAGCTGCTCTTTCATGATGTGTGAATTTGTCTCCATTTGAAGAACTAACATCAGATACAACTGAGAAAGCAGATTTTAGAAATGAGCTATTAGGCAGAGAAGAGGCACTTTTAAGATGCTTGCAAGTTGCACAGCAACCAGAGGAACATATAGTCATTTGATTTCTCAAATGACTTTGACTTTGACTCAGGGGAAAAACAGTTTTATTCTCCCCTCAGAGCTTTCTATCATATGTGATAAAGAGAAAATGTGTTTATAACATTTTCTCTCTCCAAAAAAAATTTAAAAAAATAAAAAAAAGGAAAAAGTTGTGCCTCATCTCAGAGAAGCAGCAGCATCTCTTGCCCTGTGAGTCACTGCAGACATATCCAGTAACGGCTCCTGATGTGGATCTTGAGAGAACAGAGCTGACCCTTCTGAAATCAGAGTTAAAACACAGCCAAACACCAATTGATGCTTGGGAGTTTTCCAGTTTCTGTAGAATTGTTTCTCTTACCTGCTCACAGCAGCTGTGGCTGCCCCTGGATCCCTGGAAGTGTCCAAGGCCAGGCCGGACAGGGCTTGGAGCAGCCTGGGACAGTGGGAAGTGTCCCTGCCCATGGCAGGGCAGTTAAAACTGGATGAGCTTTCAGGTCCCTCCCAACCCAAACCGTTCTGGGATTCTGAGATTTTACCATCACTGTCCCCATATATGGAATTTTACAATAATGTTTTCTCATCATTACAAGTGACAGGTCTTGGCTTTTTCTGGAGACCATCACCCCATGAGCTGCTGTCCATTTTCAGCTGCCTGCATGTGTTGGTTGCCTCCAAATCACACATTCTTCTGATATTATTTCACTCTGGAGCAGTGTCATCAGTTTTGTGCCAATGCAGAAATCATCAGAAGCTTATTGTTGTAATAACACATCAAAATCCATCTTCATAAATACCACATAGTTCCCTTGGAGAGCTTATTTTCAGTTCTAGTTTGGGTCATTCCATACATTTGAACGACCCAGTCCAAAAATAGTCTGATTCTGATATAAACAGCCTGTTAAGACATATAAAATATATTACCAAAATCTAAAAATACTTCTAGAAGTGAATGACTTCATCAGAATGAGCAACTAATTTGTCCTTTTGTTGGACCTAGGTTTAGTAATTTTGAACATGGCACTGACAGTGCTTTGCTTGTGTAGAGCACTCTGAGAATGGTGCTTAAAAGTCCTCCCAGTACTGGGCATGTTTTTGTGGTGAATGAATATTTAAAAGATTTGGATGTGGGCTAAAGATTTGTGATGAAAAACAGAGTTGTCTTGGTCTTGCAGACATCTCTAGTCAGTTTTGAGTCCGGAAAGCCTTGAAAGCCATGGGGCTGTGCAGATATAATCAGGAACGTGAAGTCTTCTGGCACTGAGCAGAAATGGCTTGGTTTGAAATCCCAAGGGCTGTTTGGTACGGGAGCAGCCTGAAGGAGCTGCACCCTGAGCATGTGTGGTGTGGCCTGGCTGAGATGCACCAAATCACCACCACAGTGCTATTTTTTACACAGTGAAAGTGAGCTGTCAAATGTGGCTTCCACCGCTGTTATCAACGACTCCTTCTGGCCTCTGCTTGTGCTCTACAGCTGAACAGCCAGGCAGGGTTCCAAATGTGCTGTCCTGCCTCCCACCAGATGTCACCTGGCCACACCTCATGCTGCTGTTTGCTGTCTCATGCCAGCCCAGCCCACACGCACACATGGCAGCACGTTCTCCCTCTCACACACACTCTCAGAGTTTTGCACCTTTTCCCTCCTGCCTCATCTTTTAGTCACTTTTTTTAAGATGCTGACAGTGACTTGTTCCAGGCGGTCGAAACCTGAAACATTCTGAAAAGGAATGTGCTCCAACACATGGGGAGAGAAGCAGCTCGTAGTAATTCTGGGGCTGCTTTTGCACGAGGCTGCGTGTGTGGTGAGTCGCTGATCCGCATAAGGATGCTGCAAGTAGAAAAACATTTCTAAAACATTTCTTCCACGACAAGGAATCTTAAATCCTACATACCAAAAGAAGAGTGAAACTTCCCTCCTTTCCCCCCTTTATCTCCAAAATATTCTTTTCCAGCCCATAGCTGGCCCCAAAAGCAATCTGAGGGTCTGTGTGGGCTCTAACACATAAGTGAGGGGGAGTGCACGTGGAGTACCAGTCAGGAATAATCTTTATTTCTTTTTTCTTCCCCAGTTTGTTGCTCAGCCAAACTGTCAGCAGCTACTGGCAACGCTTTGGTACGACGGCTTCCCAGGATGGAGGAGGAAACACTGGGCAGTGAAACTCTTGACCTGTGTCACCATTGGACTGCTTTTCCCTGTGCTATCCGTGGCGTACCTGATTGCACCCAAGAGCAGGCTGGGACTGTTCATTAAAAAGCCATTTATCAAGTTTATCTGCCACACTGGCTCTTACCTGACCTTCCTGTTCATGCTCCTGCTGGCGTCACAGCACATCGTCAGGACTGACCTGCACATGCAGGGGCCACCTCCCACCATCGTGGAGTGGATGATCCTGCCCTGGGTTCTAGGTAAATCCCACACGTGCTCCTATCCTGGGCTCTAGGTAAATCTTGCTCACACATAATCCTGCCCTAGGCTCTAGGTAAATCCCAGACATGATTCTGCCCTGGGTTTTAGGTAAATCCCAGACATGATCCTGCCCTGGGTTCTAGGTAAGTCCCACACCCAATCCTGCCCTGGGTTTAGGTAAGTCCCATAAATCCTGCACCCAGGAGCACTGAGCTACAGGGCCTGATTCACACCCATGGCAACTGTGTGGGGACTCATCCCCGAGCCCAGCATGTGAAGAGATTTGGCATCCAGCTCCAGAAACTGCACAGAACAGCTGGGCTCCTTCTGGAACAACAGATCCTGTTGGCCCAGGGCTGCTGTGCTGTTCTGTGCCATCTGATGTGCCTTTAGACGTGACCCGAGCAGCCCATGGCAGACGTGGCTCCCTCCCTGCTTCCCCCACGCTGGGTGAGAGGAGCAGGTGGGGAATGAGCCCCAGGCTCACCCAGGGTGCCACTGCTGCTGCTGGCTCGGTCCTGCTGGCTGGCACAGGGACAGGCAGTGCCCGGAGCCTGGCTCTGCTCTCCCTGCTCCCTGACCTGCCCCTGGAGGCAGCAAAACCAGCCTGGCTCATTCCTCCCAGGTAAGCTACAGAGATGCAGGAGGGGGAAGATAAGCCTCACTCTCTGCTGATAATCACTGATCACATCAGCAGCGAGTGCTCTGATATCAGCAGGACAAGGAGGGTGTTGGTTGCCTGGAAGTTAAACGTGAGGCTCGTATTCCACGTCTGGCTTGGGCAGCCCGAGCTGGGGAGAGGAGGAGCTGTTGTGCTGAGGGCAGGATGTTCAGGTGAGGCAGTGAGATGGGAGGAGGTGGGAGAAGAACGGAGAAGCCAGATGTATGTACTTTTAATGAGAGAGGGCCATTTACCCTTCCAAACTGAGCTCCAGCACAGCAGCACTGGAAACCTGTGAGCTCCATCAGGATCCTAACCCCTCCTCTGGTTCAGCTCCCATGTCCCTCGCTGTGCCACCAGCATGTGGCACCCCTGGGAGCTGGGAATGTCACCAGGCACTTTGCTCTTGGGCAGTGGTTTCTGCACCTCTCTGGCTCACCTGCTTTCCCACACCTGCTGACTCCCCTGTCCTGGTGACACCAGGACACTGCTCCTTGTTTCTGTGGCTGGCCCTGTGCTGAACAAACCCAGCTGTTCCTGTGCCAAACCCAAACCTGCTGATAGGAAACTAGGAAGGGAAGTAAGAGTTGGAAACATGTTCACAAATCACTTTGGATGGTGATCCAGGGCACTGTGCTCCTTGCACAGCTCCATCACCAGCCTCATTATCTGATGAAGCTGATTTATGCACTGAAATGCAGGTGTTGGTAGAAACTTCAGAGTAAACTCAGGAGGTTAAATGTCTTTTCTGAGATTAGGTGATACCTTCACTTTATCTTTAAATTCATGGTTAAAATTGAGGGAAATGGTAGGCATTTCAGTAAAATTGATTTGCAGATGAAAGAAAGATATTCCATTTTAAAAAGCCTTTCAAAAGCATCTCTTACAGCTGTCTGTTCTTGAGTTCCTTTGTTTCAGATAAATAGAGAGATATTGTATGACTGTTTATTAAATAGAGAAATTAGAGCAGTTTCACCAGATTAAAGGTTATTACTTACGAAATATTTTCCACTATAGAAGGAGAGCAGGCACACACAGCATTGCTGTAGCTATAGTAACCAGCAACGATAACTCACTGTAAATACAGTGCATGAGTTCTTCAACAGGTTCCTCTCCATTGATTTATTTTATTTTATGGGTTTGCGTGCATGCAAAGACGTGGAGGCAGCTGTAATAAGATTACCTGGCTGGCCCTGACATTATGTTTGTGTGGCCATTGACCTGCTGGCTGGCAGCTGAGCAGCTCAGATTGATACTTGGGGGTGTTCAGCAGTTCATTGCAACTTTGTCTGCTCTTCAGATTGAACCTCCAGGTCCTCAAAGTTGAGTTGAAAACAGCACATCAGCGACCACTGCAACATCCTGTGGTTAGGCAGGGGCAGCAGTTTGGGGAATTATATTGGTAATGCACCTGGAGGTGCATTTTGTTTTGTTTTGTTTTGTTTCCTCTTCACACATTTCTGGTTTTCATTTGAGGATAATGTCAAGTGGGTAATTCAAAATATCTGGGGCTCTAAAGACATTTTCAGATGCATCTAGGGGATGAAGGAGCTGCCGTTTGCTTTTTAATGGGACTTTGGCTTCCAAAAATACTCAGTCAGTTCTACAAGAAAGGACACAGAAGTTACTTACAATCAGAACTGTGTCAGGTGGGTTTAGCAGTCTGGTGATGAATTTCAGAAGCTGCCCTTCACCCTTTCAGCTGCAAGGAGGTATAGTGAGCATTAGCAAGTGCCAAAAATGATCACCAGAAGGCATTTCAGAGTTGACATGATGGGCTCTGGCTGTATCCTTGGGAACAAACACCTCACCAACCCCACAGCCATATCTGACACCAGGTGAGTCACTGCCAGGCTGCAGTGCCCTGCTTCATGCTGAGTCTTACCTTCCCTCACAAATAATCCCTGTGGGCTTTTTGTACAGCAAGATGCATAAATACAGTGGCTGAGCACAGGGAATGGATCCGCTTCTTCCTTCTTTGGTGTGGTAGTTCCAGGTCAGGGAGGAGCTGTGCTGGCATGTGCTGAGCTGGTCTGGTGCTGCTAGAGAAAGTCAGGGAAAATCAGTGCTGTCCAGCAGAGCAGTGAATTGCTCAGAGTGTCTGTGAGAGCAGACAGTGTGTTAGAAACCATACCAAATACAGCTGCTTGAAGAGTTTATTCACGTAGAGCAAATATCAGCTGAGCCAGTTCACTCGTACTGGTTATAAATAACATGTGTTTGAGGCAGTCTCCTTGTGTGCATATCTGGAGCCCTGGGTAGGAAACCAAGGTCTTTTTTTCAGCTCTCTCCAGACTGCATTCCTCACAGACTTGTAAAATGTCTCATAATCAGCAGCACTGTACTTGTAGAAGGCAGGAGGGATGAGGCATTTTTTTCCTAGCTGTTAATTTCCAATTGTCTGGTATTACATCATACATATATACACAGAGCTTTAATGGCAAATAAATGCCTTGTCGTGGCAATGAACTCCCTTTCTTTCCACAGGTTTCATCTGGGGAGAAATCAAGGAGATGTGGGATGGTGGATTCAATGAGTACGTACATGACTGGTGGAATCTGATGGATTTTGCAATGAACTCCCTCTATCTTGCAACTATCTCCCTTAAAATTGTTGCCTATGTCAAGGTACAGTAACTTGGGAGAGGGAATTGGTAATGTGCTGGTGAGAGCTGTATTATACAGGGTACAAACTGTTCAAATGAAAAATCACAGAGCAAAGAAAATAGCAGCTTTTCAAGCAGTCCAATTTTGAAAATTCACCTGGAAAGCTTATTATTTTGTTTGGAGAATGAACATCCTGCTCATTCCGACTCTTTGATTAAAAGTTAAATAGATTGTTTGGGCACTGGGGAGAAATTTCTCCACTTTCCTGTGCCTTTCATAGCTACTCAGATGCCAAAGCACTTTGTTTTCTGTGCTGGCACTAGACCTCCTTCAACAATGCATAGGGAAAACATGGCTTTTAAATGAAATGGTGAAGGGAAAACAAGAATAAGGGTTACCTGGAAACTTCTAGAGCCAAGCTTTATAATCTGTAGTCCTACAGATCTGGAGATCAGTAATCAGAATTTTGTGACAGGTGTACTGAGGAGAGCAAGACTGTTATTAGGAGGCTTTTATCTGATGATCTGATATAAAGGGGTCAATTTACTCTTCAGTATGTAACCCGTGGGCAGGGAAATGACAAAGGAGCAAGCTGGGGCTTTAACACCCTGTAGGTTCTTCCCTGTCATGTTCCATTTGTGGTGAGAGCTGCACATCAGAGCTCATCCTCAAAAGCACCTTTCACATTTATAAACTTCTGATGCTCCCGATTAGCATATGCACAGGGTTTGAAGCCAGGGGATGGCCTGAAGCACTTTCCTTCTGTCTCCCTTTTTCAAAGACAAGACACAAAAGGCATCCTGTAAAATTCCTTATGCAACAGCTCTCTTTGGCTTCAGCTGGAGCTTGGTGCTTGGCCTACTTCTTCCCTTGGTATGAATCAGCAGCAGCTTCACTGCAGTCAGTGGAATTACTCAGGTGTAAATCAAGTCCCTGGGATCTGCTCCTTGGCCACTCCTGCTCTTCCCAGTTCTGCAAGGTCTCTACTTCTGGCAGCCCAGCTCCCAATAACCAGGACAAGCACTTCCCCAGAGCAACCCTGTTTAGTCCTGCCCAGCAGGCAGAGGGGGAAAAAGGAGAAAATTTCACCAATCCCATTGACTCCAAAATGCAAACAGTCCTGATATGGGGTCTTTGTTAAATCCTGAAGGCTGCAGTCCTGGTGAGTCAGATTTTCAAAGGGAAAAGCTTTTAAGCTGGTTGCTGCTCCCTGAAGAGGCAGCTCTGTAGCAGCATCAAAGCAGGAACAGATTATGTCTTTTATTCTCCCAATATTCAGAAGCAGGGAGGAAATTACAGACTTGAAAGGTTGGTCTTTAAAGTACAAGGAATACAAAAAAAAAAAAAAAAAAAAAGCTGGAGATGGTAAAATGCACAGACACATCTTAAAATGTTAACAGTCTGGTTCTTTCTCACACACAAATTGCCAGAGGAGCTGTGCATCCACAGGTTTGTGCAGTCACACTCTGGGATTTAAACTCACAGCCAAAGCACAGCTACAAAGGAGGTGCAGCTCTGTTTGTGTTCCCTGCAAGACACACAGAAATGTGCAGGCTAACCACAAAACCACAAAAAAAAAATGTGCAGGAATAGATCAGCCTGAGCCCAGATCAAACCCTCTTGGGTTAAACCTGGCTGATCTCAGGTCAGCTCCTGGTGAGGGCCAGTGTCAGACAATTCTGAGAGGTGCATGAGGTCTTCTGTGGGAGCAGTTCTAAACATGTGGTCACAGAAGTTCCCTCTGCCCTGTGTCAGTCAGGGCACTCTGAAATGTGAGGGTTTGTAAGGTTGATAATGGCTTCAAAACATTTTGCAACATGATTTGTTATTTATAGAACAGCCCTGAGCTGGAAGAGGCTGGGATATATGCCAATATACCATATTCTAACACTTCTTAGAACTTCAAAGGATTACACGGACATTTAACTTTCTGCCAAATATCAGAAAAAAAATAAACTGCATACTGACACTAAACGTTTTCCATCCTTGCTTTTACATGAAGACTTTTTTTTCCCCCTCGATTTAACTGGTTCCTAGACCTGGCTCTAATATTGTCTGACACCAATGGAATCTTCAGGCTAATTACAGGGTAGAAATACTTTCTTTATCAGTTTTCGTTTGCTGCATTGAATTATCCTGTAATGAGGAAGGGCAAATGTGACATCATGGTGTAATTTATTTGTACTATTCTGTGTACATCTCTGCTGTGTTTCATCATTTGAAGAGGCACCAAACCAAACTACTCCAGCCTTCCCAGACACCCAGCTTCATTAGATACCTCTGCTGTTTCTCTCTTACCTGTCATGCCAGGCTGCTCTGGAGAGGAGCTCTCAAGCAAGGAGACACCATCAGTTCATAAAGGACCAAAATATGACCTTAATGACCTAAATATTGCTGTAAAAAGAGGTGTGGACACCAGAAGACCTTTTCCCATACCTTTATGTGCAATCTGTGTTAAACCTTAGCAGGGAGGCCTGGGCTCCTGCAGAAGAGAATTGGGAATAACTGTGCAAATCTGCTGCCCAGGCTTCCCAATCCCACCCACCCATCCCCACTGCTGGAAATCCACCAAAAGTCAACCTCTCTGCCTGTCTGTAGGCATTTTAAGATCCATCTTCAAATCAAGCTAACAGGCTCAGGCCATGATGTTCATGTAATAAAGAACGGTTTGGAAATGTCAGAAGCAATCCGAGGTCATGCTGAAATGCCTTTGTATCATGTCTCATCTCCTTCATGCAGAGGGATAGTTTGAAATATCAACCTGCTTTTTGCTGAGCCCTTGAAAACATTGGGAGCTTGTGTATTGGGCCTTCAGATTTAAATAGAAAGGCTCTGCAGTCTCGTCTGACAGTGTGATATTGGTACCATTTCCTTTTCAAAGGTATACCAGAATTATTTTAGGAGTCCTAAACAGTGTTAGCTGTGTTATTCTGTGTGCAGTTTTGCCTTTTTATGCATGCTAAATGAGTGGAGATGAAAGTTAAAAGGACAATTATTCCTTGATGTTAAATGTCTTTGACTCCATTCTCTGTGCCACTGTCGTTAAGCCAGAGCAGTTACATTTTACAGACCCAGAGCATTTTACAGAACCAGCTCTTTTGTGTTACCTGCTCCCATCTGGCTGCACTTTGCTCAGAAAATGCTTCTGCTTTTACAGTTACATTACAAACCCAGTTAATGTTGTAATTGATGCACTCAACTGTACCCAGTGTTTCAGCTGTAATTAAGACCTCTGCTTTAGCAACTCTCCTAAAATTGCCATGACAAATTAGCTAATAGGAAAATTAATACGAAGAAAGCCTTTTGGTTCTGGGCTGCTGGCTCTTTTCTTTTTTTTCTTTTTTTTTTTTTTTGAGATTACATGAGAAGGGAAGCATCCAATAGTTCTCTGCTTTTCTTCTTCCCTTCCTTCTCTGTCCCTTCCATTGTTCCTGGAATGTGCGGTGTTTATAATGTGCAGGCATATTTAGGAGGAAAAAGAACAAAAGTAATTTGAAATTTACATCTGGAACTTGCTAAAATCTGAACCCTTTTAAATGTTGAAAGAGAAGGAGGTTGTGTATGAACTCATGGACGTAAGGAACCCACAGACTGTGAGCTCAAAACAAATTTTAAAAAATCCTAATTTTTTAGTTTAGGCTAAGAACAGCCTCATGCCCAAAACCTTTAAAGAAAACTTGGTCCCAAATCTCTCACCATCAGGGGATCATAATGTAGGAGGCAGAATTCATAAAAAAGCATCATTAAACCTTCATCTCTGCTCTGATCAAGTCAGCTTCAGTCCTGAATCCCAGCTGTGACAGCAGCTGAGGTGTAAGGGGTTAAAAGCCCTTTTTGTGTCACAGTACCTGGTTAGGATTTACCTGTGAAGGGTTGGAATCAGCGGCTGTGACCTGGAGTCCCCTCAGAGTCATTAGAACCAACTCACTTTCATAACCGCGCTCTTTGTTTCTTGCAGTACAACGGGTCTCGCCCGAGGGAGGAGTGGGAGATGTGGCACCCGACTCTCATTGCTGAAGCCCTTTTTGCAATATCCAACATCCTGAGCTCCCTGCGCCTCATATCCCTGTTTACAGCCAACTCACACCTGGGACCCCTGCAGATTTCTCTGGGACGCATGCTGCTAGACATCCTCAAATTCCTTTTTATCTACTGCCTGGTGCTTCTGGCTTTTGCCAATGGACTGAACCAGCTTTATTTTTATTATGAGACCAGTGCCTCGGAGGAACCCAACAACTGCAAGGGGATCCGATGTGAGAAACAGAACAATGCCTTCTCCACGTAAGACACCCTCTCCTTTCTGCTTCTGAGGCTGCTTCCCCTGTCCCCTGTGTCCCCCGCTCTGTCACTGCACTGACAGAGCCTTTATTTATGCACTTGCAAATACACCAGGTGAGGTGGTTAAGGTGGGAGCTCAGTGGGGGCAGAGATTCTGCTGAGCTCTGCTGTCACAAACTCTTACTTCGGTCTGGCAGTGGGAGACCTTTTAGTTCTAGAACAAGGATCCCTACATGATCCTGCAACTTAAATCATATTTTAATGTCACAATTTCTGTATATTCGAGAAAGGAAGCGTACTTTTGCCACATTAATTGTTTTGCCTAATTACTGAAGAAAGAAGGGCAGCCTGGATAGAATAGAATAGAATAGAATAGAATAGAATAGAATAGAATAGAATAGAATAGAATAGAATAGAATAGAATAGAATAGAATAGGAGTATTAATAAATAATGTGACACAGCAACAACAACAATCTCACCTACAGCATTTTTATGGATACATGATGTTGCAGGGTTTTCCTGATTTCCTTGCAGACTAAAATCCCAGCAGAACATTTTTTTTTGCTGGGAATGCTGTTACTTTACTGAGATGCTGGCATGGAAATTGCTGTGAGGACAGCTGGCAGAGCTGAAAGAGAGAGCACATGCTGAAAAATGACATGAATTGTCTTGCTGATGTATTTGTTTTAATTACTAATAGTGGAAATAATTATAATAATCAGCCCCCACCCGATTGTTCTTGCTGCTTGCACAGTACTTAACTCACAATGGCAGGAGAAATAAATAAAGCACGGTCTAGAAAAAGGCCCACACCCTGCAAACAAGCAAAACAAAACTGTTGTCCACCACTTCATGCTAAATTAAATAAAACTTGTCATGATGCCCAATAATTCTCCACCCTCTGTCAGCTGAAGGCTCGGGGTTAAGAAAGGATTTGGGACGTTTTTGCACCATTATCAAAAACAGATGATGGCTGAGACCACGTGGCTTGGTTGGGAGAGGAGAGGTTCCAGCGTTGTCCTGTGGGCTCTCTCCTAAAAGAGATTTGGAATTTTCATGGGACACAGCCCATCCTTCAAGAGCAGCATGGCCTGGTGGACCAGACACGTGCCATTTCCCACTGCAGAGCAGGAACACCACAGGCTTGATTAATTTTCTCCTGAAACCCATCTCTGTCTGGGGGAAGTGGATGGACCTGCACTGTGCTATGAGAAACAGAATTAGAGATTTCAGGCTTCTTAATGTCTCAGTTGCCTCACATGCCCCAGAAATGTGTCGTGCTGCCCTTGCAAAGGAATTAAACAGCAAACACTGTTTCTTGATCTGTGTCCATGTTGATGCAGCAAGCAGAGGGAGGAAAGTTTGGCAAGCACAGTGTGTGTTAAGGGGTAAATTCTGCCTCAGGAAGGGACAAGGCTACAAAATCCAGTACCAAATCCTGCCTTTCTCTGGAGCTATGGTGAATGGATGTGTTCAGTTCTGCATTCTGGTTTGGACCTGCCATCACTGCAAACATGTTTTTTGACAGATTTCATTGTGTCAGGTAAAAAACAACAGCAGGATTTGACTGAAGAAAAAGAGCATTGGGCCAGCAGGAAAAAAAAAAAAAAAAGAACAAAGCAACAAACCAACCATCCTGAAGTCTGTAAGAAGTTGTAATGTCTTGGGAGCTAAATATTATACAAGAAGCACTTAGCACAAAGTCTGTAGATCAACTTAAATACAAATCACAATTTCTGCCACCTTAACATCCATTTAAACCCCCTGCCAAGGGAATGTAGCACAGAAAGGAAATTGAGGGGGCTCAGCCTTTGTGGCAGAGGTTTGTGTAAAACAAAATCACAGTTGGAGGGGATCCATTAGGAGTGAGGTCTCCTGGCAGGGGACAGAACACTCTGCAGGTACTTTTTGTTTGAGGCTCGCGTAAGAAATTTATTTAACGTGTTCTTAAAAGTTTAAATGGTCGTTATTAACACCCCCAGCACAAGCTGACATTTGGCTGGGGAGCAGATGCACAGCATGGGGCAGCGGCTGGGAAGGAGCAGCTGCAGATCCAAAAATTGTATTGGAGGGGGAAGCAAACTGGAGCCACTCCAGCCTGAGCTGGATACCCTGACTTTGCTCATGGTTCATTCCTGATGAAGGAATAAATCTGCAAAGCTTTGGATCAGTGCGCTTTGATTCCCACCAGCATTGCTGGGCTCACACAATGAGTTCTAATTCTGCAAGGGGAGCAGAGAGGACGCCCCTCGTGCGTGTGCAGCTTGTGTCAAGTGTGACACCTATTTACTGGCACATTAGTTCCTATTACTCTCAAAGGGTGTGTTTAACATTTTCATGGTGAGGAAATTTTCTGCATTGCACACACAGATCATGGAAAAGTAATATTCCTTTGTGACAGCAATGAGGGGAAGTAATGAATAATTTAAGGTTTTCTGCTTTGGCCTTGCCATCCCTCAGAAGGCAGAGTGCCTGCTGCTTAGGTAGATGATTGGAAAATATGTTTATAGCTGTGATGCTGGCAACTGAAGGAGGGAGATGAGAGTGAGGAAGAGGAGGAAGGGGTGGAGGAAGTCACACGTCCCTGCCTGCCGTGTCCTTCTCTCTGGAGGGTCACATTGCCATTCCCCCTGGATGCAGGTTCCTGAGGTAGAGGGGCACTTGCTCTCTCTAAGCCACCATGGAGAGTGCTGGAGCTTTGAGAATTCTTTTGTTTGATTGGGATTCAAAATACACTCAGCAGGACATGAGAGCCTCTCAACCACAATTTCCAAAATTCTATTTCTTTATAGCTGCTTCTCCAAAGTAGCGTGAGTCCCCCCTGAAACATGGGCTGTGCAAAGAGGCTGAGGACCTGTCCTGTCACTAAACACTGAGGACACAGCACCTGAGCCTCACTGCTGTGCAGAGCTGCAGGAACCACTTGGTGTCTTTGTCAAGGGCACTACATGCCCACATGTGAACGTGCTGGCTTTAGTCTGGGCCCAAATGACACACCTGGGTAATATTGTGCATCCAGAACAGAGCACTGATCACTTCTAGAACTTCAGTTTAATGATGAGAACCTCTGTCTCTGTTGTGCCTACGGCCCAAGCAGTATTGCTACTGTTAATAGTAAAAATATTATAAATATTTTAAAGGATAGCTAGCACTCCATCAATTCTAGTAAAGAAATGCTTGGCAATCTTTGGTTAATCCTCATTTTACTACCTCGGTTATTTAATGTCTAACTGCCTGAGCTTTGGGAGAAAGTTTTTTTGCTTTATGATTTTGGCCAGTGAAAAACATAAGATACATCCACAAAATATAAACTGAATCCTCATATAAGGCATGGAGATACATGTGAATAAATGCCTGGAGATGATGGGAGAACAGATTTCTGGTATGTCAAATAAAGCATCTGAATTATTCATATTGATTTGTCTAGTAGCTGCATTTGAAAACATCTGCTGACCTCAGGCCAAAATGGAAACTTTTAAACAAGCATATAAATGTCATTTTTGGATGATATAAATGCCATCTTTTGGAAAGCCAAAACAAAGATGCCCAAATAGAGCAATTATTTAGATTGCTGATTACGCATCTGACGTGACTGTGAAAGGTCACTTGTCTGCGGCTGAAGCAAAGAGAGACCTGGGATGATCTCATCAGCTCAGTGGGGTCAGGTCCAGTTCATCTATGGAAAGAAGCCTTCAAAAGAAGAGAAACTCCTGAGCTGAATTAATGTGATGACTCTCTTCCATCTGAGTCATTACTGAGCAGTTGGTTGCAGGGTTCTTCCAGGGACTCTGCCCGTGGTGGGTGGGAGCTGCTGCACCAGCTACTCAGAGCCACCAGAGTTTTGGGCAGGTGTATTCCAAACAAAGCAGAGTTTTGGGCAGGTGTATTCCAAACAAAGCAGAATTTTGGGCAGGTGTATTCCAAACAGAGCAGTGTTTTGGGCAGGTGTATTCCAAACAAAGCAGAGTTTTGGGCAGGTGTATTCCAAACAAAGCAGTGTTTTGGGCAGGTGTATTCCAGACAAAGCAGAATTTTGGGCAGGTGTATTCCAAACAGAGCAGTGTTTTGGGCAGGTGCATTGCAAACACAGCAGAGTTCTGGGCGGGTGCATTGCAAACAGGGCCGCAGCAGCTGAAGCAATTGCAAACTCTCAGCCTGTATTAGAGCAAAAAGTGCAAGTGGTTGTGATTTCTGCCATCTCCCACCTCACGGTGCCTTCTTGGGCACTGTTTAACTGCTGCAGTCACGCTGTACTTGGGGATGGGCTCCCTGAGCATTTATCCTGCAGACATGTTAATGATGCAGGCACTGATTAAGCAGGAGAGTTTATAGATAGCAGCAGCATCGCGGCATGGCAATTTTAATTAAGTGGAATATATTGTGGCTGTTCTTTGCATGTGTGCAGAGTGGGAAAGGGAACCTTGGGTTCCTCGGGGCAGTTATGCTCATTGCATCTCCCAAGGATGTGGACTGGGCTCTTGGACAGACAGCAAATGCTGTTGATGGGACAGCTCTCACTTGCATTGGCTGGCGGGTCACTGTGGCTAAGCACAGGCTGTCCCCAGGGAGGGATAAATGGCTGTGCTGAGTGGCTGCTCTGTGCTGTCTCCCCATATCTCTGTGTTCCCTACATGAAGATAATTTTCCACCTCCCAGCATCAACTAAAAACCTGTCTTTCTTTGCAGTCTTTTCGAGACCCTCCAGTCACTCTTCTGGTCTGTGTTTGGGCTGCTGAATCTCTACGTCACCAACGTGAAAGCCAGACACGAGTTCACGGAATTTGTTGGGGCCACGATGTTTGGGACCTACAACGTCATCTCCCTCGTTGTGCTGCTGAACATGCTCATAGCCATGATGAACAACTCCTACCAGCTCATTGCTGTGAGTTACCTCCTCTTTTTGCTGTTGTTTCTCCCCGTGTGCCTCGTTTGTCTGACTTGCAGCAAGTGGGTCCCTTCTGGGATGCTGGAGATTGCTGTGCCCAGTTTCTGCCAGCGGGTAGTTGGGATTTCTGCTGCCCAGCCTGAATCATGCCTGTGGGGGAGGTTTTGCTCTGTTTGTAAATGCTGGTTAGCTGGAAAAGGCTCACAGGCTGTGATCTGTCCCTGTCTCCTCCTGTGGAATAACCTTGCTGACCACCTTGGGTGTAAAAAGGGAAACCTTCCCACTGCTTCCTGATGTTTGGTTTTAACTTGGGGGGGTGGGTGTTGTGGTATATTTTTTTAATCCTATTTCTGTTTTCTCATGTGAAACTGTGTGTGTCAGGAGCCCAGCCCTGCAATTTCTTTTTCCACAGTCTTCCCACTTGAAATTAGATCATGTCCATCTGTAATACCAGAATCTCCTGGCTGTAAAACCATAATCTGAGATTCCTGAGTAACCCCAGTACAGGGTGGATCTGAGCTGAGGCAGCTCAGGGCTGTAGAGCCCTTATCAAACTGAACTTTCATTTGAATGTTCAAAACCGGTTTCTCCTCTGTAATCTCATTCTGTGTACCCAAAAGCCAATCTGTACCTTGATGATTAAATTTGTCAACAGACTGAAAGCTAAAGCAGCGTGGCTCTGCATTTTAAGGCTCTTAAGGTCAGGAACAGTAAGGAAGGAAGCAAAATCTTGTGTGCACAGTACTTCAGATAAACCAGTGGGCATTTACTCTCCAGCTCTGACCACTAACATGATAGGTTTGGAGACAGGGAGGTGATGAGCTGCTGCATCATCTGGGAACAAAACAGGCGTGGGGGGAGTTGTTTGTGTCCTTGGCTGGTCACTTGGTATAGGGTAGAGGCTTCCTCCTCTGCTTTGGGTGACTCTTGGTTTATTCTAGAAGATAATCCAGAGCAAAAACAGAACCAGCAGCAGTTCTCCTGCTATTTCCATTTCCAGATTCCTGGACAAGGCTCTGAGGAAACGTGTGGGTGAGCTCCTTTCCTGGCTAAAGCAGAGGGGAGTATTGAGTTGTTTTCTTGAACAGGTTCCACAACTGTGGTCGATTATCTGCTAATATAAGTGGCTCCTAAATTCACTTGGTCAAACTGAACACAGACTCATCAAATTGCTGATTGTTTTGGACATCTGATCTTTATCATGGTAAAAAGTATGAGAAAAGCTGGACCACTGACCTTCCAGATGAGCAGAAAAGCAGTTTATCACAAAGGCATCGCTGCTTTATCAGTCTATTTCAATGCTTCGAGTGCTTTCTCTTTGTTCACTGCTACTTCTCACATTCCAGGGAGACTGGGATGAGGGACAGAAAACAAAGATTCTCTCCTTGCCCATTTTCTCCAATTCCCTTTCCTTTATTGTCATCGAATAGCCTTGTCACTAAGACAAAGCCCAAGCCTAAGACTGGGATAAGAATAGCAGTATTTGCTATTCACTGGGCCACTAACCACTCATCATTCTTTCCCCTGAATAATTCCAGTGATGCAATGACACATTACACACAATCCCACATGAATTAGAGGGACCCATCATAACAATTAACTGAAGTGAAGGGTCCAGAGAGGGCTGTTGTGTTAATGGTTTTGTGTCTGGAGCAGCTGGGAGCTGGACTGGCCCCATCAGAAAACCTGCCCTTGACACACCCGGGGGTAGAGCACTGAACCCTCCAGATAACCCAGCCAGCAGCGTGAGCCTCTGCTCAGGAAAATGGCACTGGAAATGCTACAGGAGATTTCCTTGTCACTTAAACTGTGTCACTGCAGCTGGACCGAGAGCAGTGACATTTCCTGGCAGTCACTTCCAATCCAATGTCTCCTTGGAAGCTTCATTCCTGCATGCCTTCTCTCGGGGACAAATTTCCTTCATGTGTCTTCTAAGGGTGAACATCAATTAATCTCTCCTCCGAGGAAAACAAGTCGTTAATAAATGTTGAGCTTTACAAATGTGGGTCGTTAATTAACCTCCAGTAATCAGGTTCACCCCCTGCTGAATCAGGCTGGGTGCTAGACTGGGCATTTCTTCTTTCTGGTATTTATATGATATTGGATACACATGGAATGACAGCGTTCCAGGGGGAGGGAGGGGAAAGGAATCCTTGGGGTGGGCTGGGGGTCTTTTTCTGAGGACATCTTCATTAATCCTGTTTGTTAATGAGCCCCAGGCACTGCTGCAGTGCAAACAGGCTTTCTCCCCTCCTCACCTGCAGGGACAAATGCACTTATTGCATTCGTAGCAGTTACTCTTCAGGTCAGCTTTTCTCCCGTGCTCGCACTGAGTTTGTGCTGTGAGGTTTGAGAAAGGAGAATCTGAACTGCTCTGCCTTGGCCCTCCTTTGTGTCTGCCCAGTCTAGGGATTAGGGCTTGGTGCTTAATTAGGCACTGCAGGCACACAGCACGAAAACACCTTGTCTGTGGAAGGCAGAGCAAGGCAAGCTAAGAGTTAAACCTCTGCTTCAAGTGGTTCTTGTCTCTAAGAAGGAAGAACTTTTCTGCCATAACTTTGTTGTTTTTTTCTTCAGCTATTTCAAACTTCAATAAATACATACTTCCAGGAGTGCCCTGAAGCAGTTTCAATATCGATTATTTTCAGACAGCCCATTTTTCTATTTTGCCACACCATAGTTTGGTTATGGCAGACACCATCTTTCACCAAGAAAGCAAACAAAATTCAAATGCAATCCCCCAGATTTCCATACCTTCTGCGCTGTTTCAATATGGGAAGAACACAATTTTATATAAAAGCAGAACAGGATGCAATGGGATATTATGCACTGCCAGCTCCCTCATCTCAATACCTTCCCAGACGTGGCAGAAATACCATCACCCAAGGATGGAAAGAGGAATTTGTCACAATCACAAGGGGAAGGACAAGGGAATGATGCGAGAGTAGCCAGGTGGCTCCATCATTTGTAAGTGGCAGAAAGTAACTGAGTGGGTGATGAGGACATTTTATGTGATGGGCTGTTTCTCATCAGAACCACTCACTGCACCTGAAGTCATACAATCCTCCTGCCAGTTGCTAATTTTTTCAAAATAAGTGGGATAGTTGGTGTTCCCCTGGGTGCAGGTGCATTTTGGTCCTAGGGGTGCCCTTGGGTGCAGGTACAGCTTGCAGGGAATTAATGTATATTTTCTGAATGCCTGTTCCTTGTGGCCACACCTGTGATATTCTGGGGAGTCAGGCAAGAATTAGTCACTGGAACTGCACCAACAGTTCTGACTCTGCAGCAGCAGGAGCAATATCAGTGGAAGAACAGCAACCAAGAGCTGTGCAGGATGAACACCACGGGCTGTGAGCTGGTGGTCAGAGCTGCAGGTGAGCCAGGGTGATAAATGGAGCACAGCAGCTCTGCAGCACGACCCACCACCAGCACATTCAAGAGAGATGTGAGCCCTCACAGCTTTCAGATGTTCTAGGACAGAAGTACCAAGATGATTAATACCTCAGGGATTACTGACACCAAAGTGAGCCTGAGAAAAATTCTCTCTGACTCCCAGGTGTGAAGGTGTTGCAGCCTCAAGTGTGTAATGCAGTGTCCGCGTGTGATGTTGGAATAATGACTCCAGCAGCGAGTATAAAAGTTACAGAATTGTTCTGTATATTGCATTTTGTATCCTCCTGTTGCTTGGTATGTCTGTTATTTCGAGCTAGCTCATCTCAGACAGCTGCTCCTGCAAAAGAATTCAGTTTTTAAAAAAATTTAAAAAATAACATATATATATATCTATATATATATATATCTAAGTGTGTCTCTGAGAGTAGTGTATGTCTAATTTGGAATTTAGCTGACAGTGTTTATGATGGAGGAATCAGGGCACAGGGCACCAAACTCAGGGCACAGTTTTAGATGATGAAAGTTAAAATGGAGTGGATTACCACAAGTAGTTAAGGACAAGAATGAAGAAAATAAATATTTTGCATAGCAAAACAAAAGCTGTACACTAAACAGAAATGGCATGTGCAGCTAAAAAAATAAAATTTGACTATAAGTATAGGGATATTAGATGTGGAATTTTCTCAATTTTTGCAGACTAGAGAGCTGAAAAATTAAGGCACAGAGAAACATAAAGATTTTTCAGCTCCCTATTACATTGTTTCCAAGATAAATTTGGATTTCCCCCAGGTGGCAGTTTCAAAATTTTTTTCATCTGCAAAGCACAGGGATTCCTCCACTTTTCTGCACCAGTTGAACTCCCTCAGCACCATGGCAGTAATTGCTACCCAGTTTAATTCACAACACCAGCAGAAATTCTCTTCCCCGCTGTGATTTGTGACCCTTAGGACTGTCAGAAAATGTTCCTCTGCTTGCATGACCTGCACAGTTATTACCTGGTGGTTTTGCTAAGGAGGAATTTTCTGAATCAATAAACTTGCTTTGAAATACAACAGCTGCCCAGTCCCTGCATGTGGCAGATTTTGGGGTGGTGGGTGTTCCCCTATAGAGATAAGGCCAGCTCCTAAATCTGGACTCAGAACTAAGCTCTTGTAAAGCATCAGGAAATGTTCATCTCACCAGGCCCATTTCAGTACCATTAATTTGAATTTCTTAGAAATTAAGCCGTCGGTGGTTTTGAACTCTGTAATACAGCAGGAAATGAAATTATGCTCTTGTTGTGCTGCCAATACAAGCTGGGATTAATATTTCTTGAAGCTTTTTATGGTACAGCGAAACAAGTAGGTTCTGGAAAGAGGACAGAACGACTTTTCCTTAATTTGCCAGCTGAGTGAAATACCCCCTCTCTGTCCCTCAGTTTTGTGGTCCTAAGAGCCTCCTGCTGACCAAGACACACATCTGCTGGTCACTGCCCAGGTGACACACTCACACTTTTCCTTTATTCTGTAGCACAACTGTAATTACTCAGATCTCAATTACTGCAGTTCTAAAACTCATCCATGGCATCAGCAGTAGTTAATTGAAATGGGAAATCCTCCTGCACTTAGTGCCTTACAGGCAGATAGGACAAGTGGGAATGGCTTGAGCTAAAAGAGGGTGGATTTAGGTCAGACATGAGGAAGAAATCCTTCCCTGGGAGGGTGGGGAGCACAGGGTGCCCAGAGCAGCTGTGCCTGTCCCTGGATCCCTGGAAGTGTCCAGGGCCAGGTTGGGTGGAGCTTGGAGCAACCTGGGATAGTGGAAAGTCCCTCCCAACCCAACCAACCCAACCCAACCCAGCCAAACCCAGCCCAACCCAACCCAACCCAGCCAAACCCAACGCAACCCAACCCAACCCAGCCAAACCCAACCCAACGCAACCCAACCCAACCCAACCCAACCTAACCCAATGCAACCCAACCCAACGCAACACAACGCAACCCAACCCAACCTAACCCAATGCAACCCAACCCAACGCAGCCCAACCCAACGCAACCCAACCCAACCCAATGCAACCCAACCCAATGCAACCCAACCCATTCCATGATTCCATGACTTTTGTTCCATTTCCCCATGGAGTGCAATCCATCCCCACTCCCTGTTCCCTCCTGAGGAGCTGTAACCCACCTCTGGAGCAGTGGGATTCACTCCCAAGGTTCAGTGCCCTCTCTGGACCTTGTGACTGGATGTGGGGGGACTCCCAGCAGATTTTTATTGGAAAGTGAAGGGAAATATGTTGCAGCAGTGTTGGGATGCTCCCGTACAGCCAGAGGCCTGGGTATGAAATTAGCCCTTGAGCCTCGCTCCAGACTGGCAGGCAGTTTAATTGCTTTTTGTTAGCAAGCTAAAGGATTAATTTGAAGGTGTAGAACTGTTTGTCTTTTTGCTGGCTTTGGCCTAATTACATGTAACCCATGGACTCGAATCACATTGTTAATATTCATCTGGTGTTTGCAGAGCCTCTAAATAGAGGCACTCGATGTGCTCCAGCTTCACTTGCTGCATCTTCTGTTCTTAGACCAGACAAAGCTCATTCTCCTTCCTAGGATCCAATCCTGCCACTCCTGGGAGTACTGTCAGCACAATCAGGAGGTTCAGCCTTTCTGCTGCTTTTCATCTTTGAAACCACAGGTGTCTATGTGTCTCTGGGAACCACCATGGCCAAACCATTTTGGGCCTTATTCAGGGCAGATTAAGTAAAAAAAAAAAAAAAAAAAAAAAAGAGCTTGCAGTCTGTAGATGAGCCCTGGCTGATATAAGATATTCCAGGGAGTTTGCTGGCACTTATTTCTGGAATTTTCAGGGCTGGGCTCTGGGGTTTTTCGGTGTAGTTAACACCCCAGTGGCCTGCCTGACAGGTCAATAACTCTCTGCCCATTACGTGTGAGCAGCACAGCAAGGTTTGCTCTTGCTGTGTGATAGAAGTTGAAGTGTCCAGATGGAACCACATAGGTTGCAGCCCCCTGCATTATCCCATCTTTTATTTAGGCCTGACAAGCTCAATTAGCATTATCTTGTGCCTCTGCATCAAGGGGACTCATGTTAGAAAAGCAGGAGAAAAGAGGAAAAGTGAAAGATAAAGCAAGAATATTACTGAGGAAAAAGAAGTGAAATACTAAAAGGGATTTATCTGGGAATAACATTCCCCTGGTGCTGAACAATGGAAACAGCTATATTACTAAGAATTCTCTGAAATACAACTTTTTAAACACCAGTGCTTCACAGATTTCCTTTTCAACATGATGCAATCTTGCAAATAAGTTGATGGTGATCACATAGGTGAAAAAGGATGCACACAAGCACTCCTAATTAAATGGGGATATGATTAATAACCTGGATGCTTTAGCTCCTTGTCTGTTACTGTTTGCTGCTCCTGTTCCCTGTAGCCTCTCAGCTACACCCCCTGTTTTTTGGGGGAGAAAACAGGGACTTCTCTCCTGATTTAGTGCTATCTGCAGAGCTCAAGGTTCACTTACAGACTTGAGCAATGTCCTACATTTATAATCTGTCCCTTTCCTTCGGCTCAAGGATGTATTTAAATGGTCAGCACATAGGATTTTTTAAATTTTTGAGCAATTACTCAATTTTTTGGCAGCTAAGCTCAGGCACTGCATGTAAGTGGCTGTGCAAGCAGGCTGCCTTCCAGAGGTGTTGGGCACCTGCTGCTCCCTCTGGTGCTGTGACCTTTACAGGCTCAGTAAAACACGTAATCCAGCTCCACTCCTCTGCTGAGGAAAGGCAATTTATGGTCAGTCATAAAAGAGCAGAGCACTGAAGCATTTTGGTGCCTGGATACATGCACAGAGTCGTGTTCCTTCGAGGAGCAGGGAGTGAGGAACAGCAGCCTTGCTCCCAGCTGACTGATTCTGAGGAGCTAAGGGAATTCTGAGGAGATTTGGGGAGGTGAAGCCTGGCACCTCCAGAACCCCCTGCAAGCCCCACAGGCTGCTGCAGCCCAGTTTCAGAGTGTTCTGCTCCAGTCCTCAGCAGGACACCGTGACTCACAGGCTGGTTTTTGTGCTCTCCCCATGGCTTCAGGCACACGTGGTGGATGGTTTGGTCATGGTTTTTCCTTCCCCTTTGAAAACACACCTGCAGCATCTCAGCTGGAGGAGGCAAGGTCAAACCAAGTGCTTTGCACATGGAGTGGAAAGTGATGAATTCTGCAGTGCTCTTTCCTTTCAGGCAAGTTTATGCCAGAGAATCATTCTGGCAGAGAATCCAAGGTTCCCATCCACCTGCAGTAGGTGGCCTGGACTGACAGATTGAGCACCCTAAAGCCAGGAGAGAGAACTGAGTTTGATTCCTAAGTGTTAGGAGTGGTTGCTCAGAGAGGAGCAGGCACTCTCTTGAGCCCAGCAGTATTCCAAGTGTAATTCAGATATTAAACCTTTAGCAATGCTAACTTTGTGGGCTCTTAGAATGGCTTGGGTTGGTTTTGAAGATCAAATCCCAGCTTGACTGGCTATGCAGAAAAAAAAATCAAAGACAATATTCTGGAAATAGGACAAGTAGAAATGAGGCTAAGTTTGATTATTTTTTGCCTTAACACTAACAGAGTTACCAGCACTCCAACACTTTGGGTCAGCCATGCCTGCTCAGCCCTCCAGTTCTCCAGGGCATGTGTGAGTTACTTGATTTTGACCTGGCTGGAGGTAGTTAACATTATCGGCACAGATGCCCCTTATCTCTCTGACCTTCAGCATGAAAAGAGGCTTTATCAGGCAGTGATGGAGGAGAGAGAATGGATGGCAGGAAGAACAAAGCCTTGGTGATATCTTCCTCATTGTTTCTTCCTGCTGAGGCTTTTAGAGAGCTGTTTCTCTGCATGACCTTCCCACTGCTCCGATTTATTAGACTATTAAAATAAAAACTGAACTTAACTGCAATATGACTGCAGAAACAAAAAGGTGTCAGTTCCCATAATTTAACTGCACTAAAACCAGCACAATCCCCAGTTCTCTGTTTTATCCAATATAATATTCCCTGGCCTTCTCATTAGCTATCGTTATTTCCATCCAAGATGCTGGTGGGAGATGAAAAGTATTTGATATATATCCATATATGTATACATAACCCAAATACATTGTGGAATGCAGCGCATTGCAGGCCATAATAAAAAATTTAATTATGAATATCTTCTGCACATGGAAGTTATAAATAGCAGAGATGCTAAAGCATGCATTTTCTAAGTACAAACAAACTGATTCCCCGTGGCTGGGAGAAGCAGCCAAAGTTCTGGGCAGGGGTGGCCAGTGCCACAGCTCCTGTGACAGATCTGCTGGGCTGTCACCCAGGAGGGAAGGTCCCTGCTCTCTGCCTGACCTGGCATATTCAGAAGCCACTTGTGGTTTTCTTTTCCATTGCAACCAACCCCATTTCCATAATTCCTGAGCCTCTTTGGCTGTGCTCCAGAGATGGAGTCCTGTATCCAGCTTAGAACAAAATGCAGGTCCTGTGCTGTGTGTCTTGTTGATATTGCACTGGCCATTCCCAAGTGGGAGACCTTGGACACTGCAAAATTCAGGAAATTTTTCCTGACTTCCTCCATCACAGTGTGTTCTTTGATGGGCTCTGCCATGAGGGATCTTCCCCCAGCTTTCAGGTTTTTAAGACTCACAGTCCCTATGATGGCTTATCTGCTATATAAAACTTCTGATTTGAGTTTTTTTTTCTCCCCTGTGCTTTGTTTGCTTTCCTCACCTAAAAGCCTTGCTGCCTTTTGCCAGACAAGGGTGGGTCTTGCCTGAAGTCACTTACCTGCGTCCTGGTCCAAGAATTCATTTTCCTGGTTTCCCAGTGAAAACCAGGAAACCTGTTTTCTTGAGTAATTTTTGAGTAATTCCTCAGGACCCTGCCTATGCCCATGCTCCTTCCCTGTGCTGGAGCCAAAATGCCCCTGTGTCCCTCTTGGAGCTGCATCCCGGGGAGCTGCTCTCCCTTCCCACCCACCTGCCCTGCCTGCTGCTGCAGGAGGTGCTCCAGGTGTGTTTTCCCTTTTTTTCCTCTGTCCCAGGGCACTGCCACAGCTCCTCCTCACAGCCACTGCAGCTGCTGCCCAGGACTTTGCCTTATGCCCGTCAGTACTTTTCATCTCTTCTCTGGCTGTCTCATCCCTTAAGTGTTCTAATTGCTTTTCCTAATGCTAGATTGTCCCCCTTTAGTAATTTTTCTTGTATTATTTTTGAGATTGATCCTATTAAGTTTTTACCCTTCAGCATGTCATCCCCAGCTTTGAAAGCAGAATCATTTGTTGCCAACTGCAGCTGAATTACCTATGCATTAATTGACTTTGTAGCTTCCTGATTTTCTCACAGACTTTTTTCTTTCTATGACATCTTTTTCTTTGAAAAATGTTAAGTACCATTTATGTCAAATAGCCTTGGATTTTTGCTGCTTGCTTCTCTGAGCTTGTCACCAAACCCCCGAGCTCTGCTGATGTTATTTCCAGTTTGCGTGACACATATTACAAAATTAACAGCTCTGAAACAGCATGAGAGTTGCCTGTGTGGAGTTCTGTAAAGATTAAGTTTCTCCTGACCCTCTTTTTGCAGTGTTTTCTGTCCAGGACACACAAGGGCATCTTTCTTGTGCTAGCCTGCTTGAAAGCCAGCCCTGATACATTTTCTGTGCTGTTTCTTGCTCTGGGTTTAGCACAGAGCAATAAAGAGGCACGTGGACAGAGAAATACATTAAATAGAGTCTAATGACTTCTCCCAGGCTTTGCAGCAGTGCTAATTGCACAGCAAAAAAAGGCACCTTTGAAGTGCCTGTGCCTCTCAGGCAGCCTGCCTCCCTTACTCAGTAGCCTGCAAGGTAAATGTTACATCTCCTACTTCCTTCCTAGAGAACAGTACAGCTTGGGCACATCCCAATCCTGTGGGGCTGCTGGTGGCTCTTCCTGGGGTGGGAGAGCTGCTCCTGCTGCAGAAATCCCTCCAGCTCCTGCCAGCATTCCTGGCACAACTGGAAAGCTTCCCATCCCTCCTTCAGAGACACTGAGCCCCAGCCAGACAGCCTGGTCCCCAGGGCATTGTCACAGCCATCTATATCTGCATCTGACAGGCAGCAGCCTGATTTCCAGCTTAGCCCAGTGCCTGTTGTGTAATAAAGCACAAGAAAGGCACACACAGCCCTTTTCATGCCAGCCAGAGTGATGCTGGAGATCTTTATAGGTTATTCTTTTCCAAGTGGGTGTGGGGGGGATTTGCATCCCAGGAGCTTCCCAGAGGAAGGGGCAGGAGTCCTTGGGCACCTCTGCATGGTACAGAGAAGCTGGAGCAACTGATTATTCTGGGATTTTTTTGAGAGTGGAAAAGTTTGAGGATCTCAGCATGCCTGGCTGCTGAGCATCACCATCACCCCAGCATTAGGTTTTGTACAATCACAGAATGGTTTGGGTTGGTAGGGACCTTCTAGATCATCTTATTCCACCCCCTGCCATGGGCAGGGACACCTTTCCCCTATCTCAGGGTGCTCCAAATCCCGTCCAGCCTGTCCTGGGACACTTCCAGGGATCCAGGAGCAGCCACAGCTTGTCTGGGCACCCTGTGCCAGTGCCTGCCCATCCTCACAATAAAGGACTTTGTGCTAATACCTGCCCCTGCCCCTGAGAGCTGAGGGTTTGAAGCACGGCTCTGCACCAGCCTGATCCAGAGCAGACCTCTGAGTGCCCCAGCTGAGTGCAGGACACCTACCAAATCCACAGATCCTACCAGATCCACAAATCCAAATCCACGGCCAGAATCCACCTCAGCCCTGAGCCAACCAAAGCTCCCCAGGGCTTCCAGGGCTATTAAGAACTTAAGAGCCAGGAGATGGGACTCCGATCCCACAGGCTTTTCATGGGATGAGCTTCAGCTCCTGTGTGCTAAGAGAAATTCACAGTGATTCCCTCCACCAGCTTCCCAGCCACGAGGGAGCTGGAATACTGAGCTCATGGAGAGGTTAAGGAACCTGGAGGCTGTGGCAGTGGTAACCACCTCATGCAAAAAGCTGCCAGCATCTTCTCCTGCTGGGTCTGTGCTGGCTGGGTCAGGACTCACTGCTGTCGTTGGCAAAGTGTGATCCAACCCAACAGGAGAGGGTGATGGAAATCTTTATAGAAAACATCTCACAAACTGTAAACAACACATTTCCTACACAGAGATAAGGACAGAGATTAACGCCTGGAATATCCTGGATAATTAGTGTAGCAGGTAATCATTTAAAATCTGGCACATCTGTGAATACATCACTTTGACCGAACTAGAAAATATTTGCAACTGCTACAGTGAAATGGCTTCAGCCATCCCACAGGGAAATCTTTGTGGGAGATTAATTCTCACTTCAAATGGCAGAGATTTGCAAGAGGATTATGTGGCCAGGATGACACATTCTCATTGTGATAGGAAGTGAGACAGGTTTTTTTCCCTCACAGCAAAGCGGAGTGCTGGTTTCTTTGAGTTCATGTATTCTTTGAGCTTGAGGGCTCGGCCCTCTTAAGTGTGGAGTATTTGATAGCTGAAACACTGAACAGTGCTTGAAAGAAAATGGTGACAAGAACAAGAGAGAGAGAGACAGAAGCTCTCAAAGAGAGGACATTGAAATCCCAACTTAGATTAAAATTCCTGAAGCATCAAGGTCATGCTGGCAAAGCGAGTGAATGTGGGGTTTTAGCTTATTATAAATGTTACCAAAGAGCTGTCATCTAAGAGCACTGCATGAGACAGCACGGGTCTGGGAGCATCCTGTACTAACTGCTCAGACTCAGGCAGCTCCCAAAAATGTGTCTCTTGCCCAGGGGCCAGCAGTCACTGGGGAAACACCCCAAACCTGGAGCACGCCTGGTGGGGCCACATTCCCAGCCAGTGATGTCCTGGCTGTAAGTTCCAGGTGCTCCAGGTTTGAACTGGGTGCAGAACAGATGCTGAAGTGGTTTATTTGGTGCTCAGCACAGGGAGGAGAGTTCAGGGAGCTGTAGCTTTGGGTGAGGATTTTATTGCATTACAGCACTAAGGAGAGCTCTGACCAAGAAAATGGTGGTTTCCTGGCACACAAAGACATTGTCAGTAAAACCGAAGTGTCTCTTTGCTATATATTTCCAACACAAAACTGCTGCCAGGAGCTCTCATCTGATTTGCTCACGTTCACTAAACATAAAGGTGAATAACTGAGACAGGCTGAGTTTGTAAACCCTGGGGAATTTGCAGCAACAGAGCAGAGAAGGGAAGAAAAGGAACTTTGTGCTTTGTACAGAGGGTCCAGTCTGTCTTTTAAGAGAGTTTGCAGTGCACCTGTTGACTGAGACAGCAGAAGTAGAAATACAGGTGGGGCGAAGCCAGCATCCCCCAGCCTCACCCACAGACACTCCCAGACCAGCAGGGATTTGTTCACACCAGCCTCAAAACTTCCTCAGGGAAAAGTCTTGCTAAACTTCACAGCACTCAGCTCCTAGGAAAGCCCAGGTAGGCACAGAATCCAGAATGGTTTGGGTTGAGATCACCTTTGCCAACCTTCTGCCATGGGCAGGGACACCTTCCATGAGACCAGGTTGCTCCAAGCCCTGCCCAGCCTGGCCTGGGACACTTCCAGGGATGAAGTGTCCCACCCAACTGTTTTAAAATGAAAGAACAAAAGGTGAAAAAAAACCCCAAAAAACACACAGCTTTGTACAGAAAAGCTTTTTAAGCCTTTGCATTCCTTTCCCAGAAACAAATTTGCAATCCCCAAGGTAGAGATTTGCCTTACCTTCCTCTTCAAACAGCATCCAACATCCACTGCCAAACTGCATCTTCCCAGGACGTGCCCTTTTGTGATGTGCTGGAGGAAACTGCTGCCAAATCATCACTCCTGATCCCACACTGACACTGGGCCTTTAATGGACTTTTGTAGAGGGGAGGGGTGGATTTATCACAGAATATCCCAGAATATGCTGAGTTGGAAGGGAGCACATTCACACCTACTCCAAGCTTTGCATTGACAAGGAACTTAAAACACACATCTGCTTGGGTTCCTGCCATGCCAGAGCTCCCAGCTGCCCCAGGTAGTGCTGCCAGGTGTTTGGAGCTCCTGCTCGACCCCAGCAGGGCTGTGTAATTCAGCCCTGGGCTCATGCACCTCTTCCTTCCCTTTCACAATGCTGTAGATGCTCAATCCAGCAGCATGCAGCTGCCACTGGGCTTTTCCTGGCAGTGAGCAGGGGAGGTTTAGCTTGGATGTCAGGAAAATTTACTTTTCCTGAAGAACTGTCCAGCACTGGCACAGCACAGGCTGCCCAGGGCAATTGCCATCCCTGGAGGGTTTTAAAAGGGGTGTGAATGTGGGATTGGGAACAGGGGTTAATGGTAGCCCTGGGGAATGGTAGGAATCGATGATCCTAGAGGGGTTTTCCATGATAAATGATTCTGTATCCAAGTGAAGCACAGAAAATGCTTCTCTGGGGAGGGATGTGCTCTCCTCTCTCCGTGGTCCCTCTGGGCTCACCTGGCCTGCAGTGCCCATCCTTCCTCTTGTTTCAACTCAAGCTGCCCAGGCCCGGAAAGGCTCAGGTGGGAAGATGGGCATGAGGGAGCTTTCAGGTGTGGGCAGGGAGCAGCTAGCCCTGCTTCTGGAAGGGCTGAGGCAGCTCTGCCTCTCGCTGGGAGCAGCTGACATGCAGGAGTTGTCCTGTGAGCTGGCAGGTAGAGAAAAATGAACTAAAAATGAGCAGGAGTTGTTCTTTTTTAATAGTGGCAGTTGCTTCTACTGCTACAAAGCTGGTTTTTTTTGTTTTTTTTTACCACCCAGGACTTGATTTCCAGCAGCACCAACTCGTGATACTTCACAGCAATGCTGCAGTTTGCCTGTTTATGGGGTCTGCTGGTGTGTGAGGAAAAAGGGGCACGACAGGCTGCACCTCTGAGTCTCCCCATGCCTTGCAAAGAGCCCCCAGAGTGGTAAACTGGCCGGGGACTGTGATGTTCTGGGCTGGTTCAGACCATCTGAGAGATTAATGTGCTCCTGGGCCACTGAGGCAGTCGTTCTAAATCCAGGGCTGCACATAATTTGAATACATTACCAAAATGGAGTTCAGCTGCACTTCACTGTCAAAATGTGAGCATATTTTACCCGTGTCAGGGCGCTGGAGCATGGCCAGAGAGCCAGTGTAGTAATTTTTTGGGCATGATGTTCAGCCATATTTTATTAAACTCCCTGTTCTACACTTCAGTGCCTGCCTGCAAGAGCTGCAGCCCAGCACCCCTCGCTCAATAAACTGCTTGTTCCAACCTCGCTGAAATCTCCTTGGAAAATTAAAGTCCTGCATTGCCCTTCTCTTCCCTCCTCGTGCTGTTCCTTAGCCTGAATCATCGTGGCTTTGGTTTAATCTCGTGTCAGACGCTGTTCATGCAAATGCCGAGCGGCTGAAATGTCACAACCGTCAGCCCAGCCCTGTCCTCTGCAGTGGTGACAACACAACGTGCACCATTTCAGCTCAGTGCACTGCTGTAAGCTGTGTTCAGCACAAATTATTTCCCTCCCTTTTCTGTCTGATGTCAGAATTCCTGCAGAACGTATGAACAGTGGCATTTTTTTCAACTTTAAAACTAGCACAAAGCAGCACGAGATCTGTTCTGGGTCTCTGCAGCATCTCTGGCTGCAGGGAGCTGCCTCTGCCCTGATGTTGGAGGGAATATGCACTGTGTTACTGGGTTGGCTGCATCATCATTAAAAATTGACTAAATTGCAGAGAGTGCTCCCCAAACCCAGCTGTTCTGAAGTCTGTAAGGTCAGTCTCTGCCATAACCCAGCATTCCTTTCCTGGAATGTGTGGACCCTGTGTCTATCTGTGCAGCTGTAAAATGATGGTGTTAACTTCCCACCTCCACTTTGTTGGGATGAAAAACAATAGGGCACAGCAAGCCATCATGGTGATAATATAAATGCAAAAAACCCCACCAACCTGAGAGTAAAATATCTCCTGGCTTCTGTAAGGATAATGCAGAGGCAAGATGTAAAATACGGCACACATAAAATGTGTCATTTCCTTATAAGAGCAGAATTAATGGAGGCTATAAAAAACAAATCAAAAACCACTACGGAAGACCTTTTTCCCAGGGAAGAATATGAGAATTCATTGGATTTGGACATGAGGAACAGTGGTTTGTGGTAATAAAAGTGCTAGCAAAAAGCAAAATAAGAAATGTGTTTTCTTGCTTCTTGCATTGGTGAACTAATAAGCCCAAGTTCTTAAGGACAAAGCTGGCCTCTAGCACATGGAATTCTCCTTGCTGGGTATTGCTCTCCTCTCATTTCTCAGTGCTGGGTATTTATCTCACTCCAGCTGCATTTCACGCCAATTTTTTTACGCCCACCCTCAGCAAGGGAGATGTAAGGAGTGACACTGCTCTGCCTGCAGCTAGAGAAATCCCTCATTGCTCACACCTCCCCTCCTCAGCCTGGCTCTGGGATCACCTGCCTGCAGCTGCTGATGGTCTCTGCCCTTCTCTCCCAGGACCATGCGGATATCGAGTGGAAGTTTGCACGGACGAAGCTCTGGATGAGTTACTTTGATGAAGGTGCCACTCTGCCCCCTCCTTTTAACATTGTCCCCAGCCCCAAGTCGGTCTGGTACCTCTGCAAGTGGATCCACAACCAGCTGTGCCCAGGTGACGACTCTGACAATGAACAGAAGAGGCACGAAAACCTCAAAACATTCACAGTAAGGAGCTCACTTGTTTCTGGAGGGTGTTGGGGAATATTCAGGGTTGTGAGGGATCAGCAGAGGGTTGCTGGATCATAACTTGCTCAGAGCCAGCAGGAGTTCTAAAGACAGGACCAGACAGGTGACACCCCTGTGCCTTTCTCTTTCCAGGAACGACATGCTGACAACCTGATCCAGAATCAACATTACCAGGTAAAATCTTGACCACATGAAGTTTTTTACTTGCTGTTTCTTTCTTCTCCTCATTTTCCAGTACTTCAATTCTTGCTTGCTTCCAGAATATAGTTTGATAAATGTAGGTCCTCTAAGAGGATTTTGGTTATCATGGATTAAAGCATTTCCTCAGTGGAGGTGGATAGTTCAGTAAATCTGTCCTTGCCTTTCAGCCCCTCTGGAACAGTGGAAAACTTGCAGATATCAGTGTGGCTGCTGCAGTCAAGGTCATATCCCCATTGCCATCAGGCTGTCAGGACATCCCGTTTAAAAGTATTTGTGCATTTTTACACTCCTGAATTGCTCCTCTCTTGCTCTTTTTTTGTGAAGCACCTCTAACTGAGACTGTGGTTGGGATATTCTTTTGTTTGGGACAGCTCAGGAAGGAGGAATGATTCCTTTGTCAAATCTTGCTGGTTTGTTTATTCTCAGCCTGCCTATCATCAAGTACTCATTAAACTCGTCCTACAAAAGGATGAAACTTCATTAAAAACGCCAGCTTCAGCCCTTGAATTCATTGGGATGTATTATGCTGGAAGGAAAAAAATTCTCCAGAATGTCAGGTGGTACGTTAGGCTCCACTGCCAAAAGCCATTAGTAATTTGTCTTACTTAAGACATCTCCTGCTTTCTGAAGAGCACTTTTATCAGAAGTTGGTGGTTAACATAATTAGTCACCTTTGACAAGTGACATATGGTGCTTTCTGACTTCACAGCACAGCTTACAGCTACGACATTGGGATCTCTTAAAAACCTCCCAGCAAAGCCTCAGTGCAGACACCGTCTTCAACTTGGTGCTGCTCAGACTTGATTATGAAGGGGGGAAATGCAGGGCAGGTTTGGAGCAGCCTCTTCCCTGCAAACAACAGGCACAAACAGCCTGGGTGTGTTTTGGCTGGCACAGATAAATGTGCAAGCTCGAGGCACCAGTTTGCTTCTGTGAAGCCATCAGGGAGGGACATGAGCAGAGCAAAATGGAGCTCAGCCAACCAAAACCATGGAGTGTAGCAGACAGGTAACACAGAGGAGTGAGAGTCCCTGAAGAAGTCACTGGGAGTGTGATTTGGCCTCTCCAGTGCTGCCCATGGATGGTGCAGCCACCCTTAAAGGAGTTCCTGCCCTTAGGGAACACCCAGGCAGCTGCAGATGTTGCTTGAGGTGAATGTCCATTGACCCATGGGGTTTCTGCTGTTCTTCACATTATTTATTGCTAAGATAGCCTCCCTGGCTTCAAATACTTGATAAACCACCTTCAAATGCCCAATTTAGCCCATCAGGATATGCAGTGTGCACACAAGAGATTAGTAATTGTAAAACCTTTCAGCAGCTGAGATTAAAGAGCACATCTAAGAACTGCTTGAAGAGAGCACTCCAAGAATGGTTTTTTCTCCATGACTTGTACATCTACAAACCCGAGTACAAAATAACTTCTTTGCCTTTAGTTAAAAACTGAACATCTATAAGATGGAAGCTGTATCACCCCTTCCCAAGGTTTGCTCTGCTTAAAAGGAAGCATTTTGTTTCTAGTGGTGAGTGTTTTCTAGCCAGCAGAGTCAGGACAGCTGCTGTTGGCAAGAGCTCAGGGGCCACAGCGAGAACAGAGTTTGGGCTGAGCTGGCAATTGAATCACTTGGATTATTTCCTATTCCAGGAAGTGATAAGAAATCTTGTGAAAAGATACGTTGCTGCTATGATAAGAACTTCCAAAACCAACGAAGGTTTAACTGAAGAAAACTTCAAGGTAATTTATTATTCCTCAATAATAATTTGTTTTATTAAGTCAAACAGCCACTTGCAAGGTTTGCACTAGCTTGATTTGTGAAGTGTGGAAATAGGATTGTGACTGGAGCTGGGAATATATCTGATGGGGTTCTGTGGGCAGAGCGAGTTATTACTGTCGTCCTATATGACCACTTCCCATATTTTAATATACAATGTGCTATGCAGACAAAAGCATTGGAAAAGAGTAGGAATGAAATATGTGATTTGAGTCAACATCACATTCCCAATCCTAATGCAGGCAGAGCCAAAGAATGGGTTGGGGTTGATGGATATTAAGAACACTCACCAACAGATTTAAGGTTGGGCCTATCAGCAAGGCAGGATTGCTGCCATATTTCATCAGTTTTCCATCTTCTGTAACTCTTTTTGTCTGACTTTTTGGGGTGTGCAGGGGGTGGGCAGAGGGGGTTGATCAACAGGGCCAGTCCATGCCTTGTGATGTCCCCAGTTCTCAGCACCACCAGCACATCATTTTTGTGTGACACTGGCCATGGATGTGATGTCCTTGTGTGATTTGGTATCAGCCACTGGCACAACTGAATGTGGTCATTCCTTCATGTCAGATAAGGCTGCTGGGAGTAACTCCTGTCTCCTCTTGCCCCAGGAATTAAAACAGGACATCTCGAGTTTTCGCTACGAAGTTCTTGACCTCTTGGGCAACAGGAAGCCCCAGAGGAGAAGTTACTCCACCAGCAGCACAGAGGTGTCCCAGAAGGATGAAACAAATGAGGACGGTGCTGGAGAAAAATCCAGAGCCAAGAGCGTGTCTTTCAACGTAGCCAACAAAAAAAAGGACTTCAACGTGTCTGCTCTGATTAAAACCATGTCTGGGATCAACATGGTGGAAGAGAAGCCAAAAAGCAACGGGATCAGCAAGCGCTCCTTTGTCCGGAATGGGAACAGAGTTCAGAGACTCTCCAGCTCCAAGAAGGAGTCCTTCAAGAGACTGGGGCTGCTCTTCTCCAAGATGAACGGCCACGTCCCCGAGCCCAGCTCAGAACCCATGTACACCATCTCAGACGGGATCATCCAGCCACACTACATGTGGAAAGACATTAAATATTCTCCCATGGACAGAGAGAGAGAAGAGAATTGTTCCAAAAGTGAAATTAACCTCAATGAGGTGGCCTACAGTGGGAACACAAGACTTACAGGACAGAGCAAGGAGTGCCCTGTGGTTTGTACCAGCTCCCTTCACTGTGCTTCCAGTATTTGTTCCTCTAACTCCAAACTTATAGACTCGTCAGAGGATGTGTTTGATTCATGGGGAGAGGCCTGTGACTTGTTTATAAACCAGTGGAAAGAGGGGCAGGAGGATCATGTTACCACTCGGCTCTGAGCAAAGCTCTCTTAACTCTCACTGGAAAACTCAGCCAAGTATTGGTAATTGTTTGCTCTCATCTGGTTCAGCATCACTGTTTCCTTTCTGTCCACAGGTGGAAAAAAAGGTGTAAACCTCCCTATGTTACAGCCTATTTTATAGCCATCTGCACCTTTTTTAATTTACTTTTTTTACACTCACTAATTCTAAACTAATGGTTTCACCATTTATAAGGCTGCCATAAACCACAGGAATCCCTTTGGATGCAGTCTTAGTCTCCAAACCCCACAGACTTCAGGCATGCAGGTGGCTGAGGAAAGGATTTCTCCAGTGCTCCCATCATCATCCCACCCCAGCTGGGTTTCAGTGCTGCTGTCCAACACCATTGGCTCTGCATCCTGCTCAGTTTTCCTCATCAACACAAACAGCTGTTGAGCAGGAGGCTGAGAATCACACTGAAAATATTTTTAAAAGGGTTCTGACCTCTAACTGAGGTGTTTTTGTGGTTTTTTTTTTGTTTCCTTTAAGCAATATGACTTCTGATTCTTTTGGTTGTGCTTGTTTTTTCAGGCCACTATATTAATATTGTTAATTATTACTGAATATGAGACCCCTTTGATCATCCACCTGGAAGATGTTTTTGTTGCTAACATACTTGCTTATTTACCTAATTTCCCTTTTGGGGAGCAGAAGGACCTTCCAATTAGGCTGACAGTGGGAGCCAGCACCTGGCCTTGCCTCCAACTCCTGTGTAGATGAAACGAAAAGAAAACAACCCAAAACAACCCTGGCTGCTTGAAATACAAACCTTAGAGTAGTTTCTAATAGGCTGAACCAAAACCCAGCTCTAAGCCTTGCCCTTATTTTGCAGCCCCTAATTTTACTTCCAGTGCTGCATTCACTTTTTGCTGCCTCTCTGATGGGTATCAGGCTTCAGGGGGAAATCCATCTCCCGAGGGAGAGCATCTTCCCTGGGCCCCTGAGCTGCAGCTCTGAAAAGCAGCCTAAGCAAGAGCACCCAGCTGCTGGAACAGCTCTGCAGGTCCTTCTCTGAGGTACAGCAAAAAGGAGTGTGGCAGGAGGTGGGTGGGATCTTTTATTATCTTTTGTTTCCTCTGCTGTGGGAGTGTCTGGACAGGGCTTAGCACTGTCCCAAGGAGCATCAGAGGGGGGAAAAAGATAACTCTGTCAAGGGCAAGGTGGTTGAATTCTTAACAGGGATTTTTAGGGGGGGTTCATTTTAATTTTAGCAGTGGGGTACTTGAACTTTCTTCTGCAGTGATGCTAAGAAACACAGATGATTGGCACTCAGCACCACCTCAGAGCTGTTCTGGGTCAGCTGCATCCTTGGAGGGAGCAGGTCCTGCCCAGGAGTTCAGGAATGGCTTCATCCCTGCAGGGCTCTGCTCCCAGGAGGGGTTTTGTGAGCTCCCGTGTTTTCCTGGGGTGGTTGCCACCAATCACCTCACCTGGGAACTGGGCTGGGAATTGCCTCTGGAGAAAGGGGATGCTGGAAAATCTACACCTGCCACTGGAGCTGGCCAGATTTCAGCAGCCAGGGGCATGAGCAGCTCTGCTGGCAGCACGGAGGGTCAGGAGCAGAGGGATGAGAGATGCTGGAACACCTGCAGCTGGATACTCTGCCCGAGTTTTAAACCTGGCTTCCTCCTCTTGGGAGGGAAAACTCCTCTTGTGGGGTTTTTCCTTGGGGCACCTTCACCCAGAAAACGGAGAGCAGAGAGAAATGTGAGTGCTGCAGCAGCTTCTGGGGCAGAGCTGAGATGGCAACGCCCTGAACTTGTGGAAGTGTTCAGTGCAGACCTCTGTGGCTCCAGGTGTTGAGATAAATCAGCAGCAAGGAGCAGAGACTCAAAAGCACTTCTGTATTCCTTGCTTATAATGACAGCAGTCTTGTTACCAGCAGGCAGTGCAAAACCCCAAATATTTAAAATGTGTTAGTTAAGGCAGAGTGAAAGGCATTTTCGTATCAACAGATTTCAGGCTTTCACGCTAATTGCAGGGTTAGAGTTGTCTTTGAAAACTGCATTTCCTCTTCCCACATGGAAGGCTGAGCAAACTGACATTGGTGGTACACAAGGAGACTTGCAAAACCCGAGGGTGGGGAGCAGCTTGCTGATCATTCCATGGGGAAATCAGGCACCCCTGGCTGGAGGAGCAAATCCATCAGCAGGGGAGAGCCACAGTCAGAGCCCACCGAGGCAATGCTCACAATAAAAGCCCCACAGGTCAAGAAAGCAAACCAAGCACATTTCTGCAAGGATAAACATTGGCAGGAGCTGCTGCAGGAGGGAGCACTGGAATCCTTTGATGCCTCACCTGACCCACACTGCAGCCTGGGAAGTCTGCTTGACAGTGGGGCTAGCAAATCTTTGTGGCATTTCCTGGGTAAAGAGGAAGAATGAAAACAATTCAAGTACAGTTATACAGATTACATCAACTGGGCTTGAAACTGGGCCAGAAATTTGGTTTATATCCTTGGACAGCAGAGAGGCTTTGAAGTGTTCAGTGAGAACAAGCACACAGCTGCTGGTGACGCTCACATGGTGTCACTCCAACGCTTCACCAGGTACAAACAACACAAAGAAACTGGAATTAACTCTGCAGTGCTGCCCCCAAAAATGCAAAAAATCCCTTCCCTGCAGCCTGTGTGAGTCACGTTCTCCTGCTGCATCCCAAAAGGGCAGGGCTGGGAGCTGCCACATCCAGATCTGCAAATTTAGCACATCCCCAGTGCTGTGCTAAAGGGGGAGATGCTTCACGTGGTTTCATGGCTGGGGCTCCCCTGGGCTTTGTTTCATGACTGAGAGCCTTCCTTGCTTCCAGCTACGAGCTGACTTTAGAATTCAACACAAATATTTGATTTGGCTGGGATTAATACATGTGTCCAGGAGTTTGTAAAACTCAAATTGGTTCCCCAAAAGGCAAAATTCTCTTTGATTGCATCTATGCATCCCTGTTGATAGCAATAGACTTTGGAGCAGCTGGTGAATTATTATTATGCTAAACCAGGAGCTTCAGGGGACTGAAACTGAAGTAGCCTCTGAAAAACACATTAGATAAAAAACCCCAAAACCCCAGGTTTTGCTTAATTCACTTGCAGCACAGTATTTGGGACTTCACCAGTACTTTTCTGCTTTCAATTGCTCAAAAAAGAAAACGTGTTCTTTCCTTCAGAGAAATCAGTGAAAGACCCCTGTGCTGTCTCTGCAAGGGCCAGGGTAGGAGCTGATGGAACACTTGAGTTTCTCCTGTGAAGAGTTAAACTTTTCCTTGGCTAAGCTGGCTCACACCTGGCCTTTGTTCTGTGGGCTTCAAGAAGGATCCTTGTATATATGCACAGAGTTTGGAGTTAGGAATAACAGAGATCTCAACCATTTCCCCTTTCTTAGGTTTCTTGCTCTTGAAGTTGCATTTTTTCTCACCTCCCATCCAAGTGTCATTTTCACCTGGCTTTTTAAAGCGGCACACCTGCAAATGGTCATGGAATTATGGAATGTTTTGGGTTGGAAGAGACCTTAAAGTTCACGTTTCAACCCCCCTGCCATGGGCAAGGACACCTTCCACTAGGCCAGGTCACTCCAAGCCCTGTCCCTGAACACTTCCAGGGATGGGGCGTCATCACCAGTTAAAAAGTTAACAAATTACACCCAGGGTTAAGAGTTTAATAGAGCTGGGAGGTGTTTGTACTCAGGTCAGAGATTACCTAAATTGCTTCAGAAACAAGAAATTAACTGAATTATCTGTGCAGGTTATTTAGATAACTGCATTTGTACATGGCTCACTTGCTGGTAAATATGTAAATATTCCTGTGTTTGTACGTGTGTCCCCTCAGAGGAAGCATGGGCAGTGTCAGAGCCAGGAGGGAGCTCAGCTCCACTCCCTGCTCTGCCTCTGCCTCCCCTGTGACCTTGGGCAAGTCACTCAGCCTCTCGAATGCCTCAGTTTCCCCATCTGTAAAATAGGGATAATAATACTTACCTACCTCGCAGGGGGGGTTAGTTCATTATTTATGAGCACTTTCAAATTTAAAGGCGCTATATACAGTACGTAGTTAACATTGGTAGCAGTAGTATGTACTTTTATTTTCTTACAACTAATTCAGGTTAGGATTTAACTGTATGTCTGTTATGATAATTTTCCATGTAGGAAACTCGCATGGTTTCCCCATTAAGGGAATTTAGGGGACTTCTGCAGTAGACAGAGAGCAGGAGCAGCATACCCTGGAAGCCTAAATTCTGACACCTTTGCTTTTGTGATTTATGCCTCACCCAAAATGTCACCTTCCTGTATTTATGTTCCATCCCTTTCCTGACAGCCCATGTTAACATGAATTTTAGCAGAAACAGCCACTGTAAATATTAAGAGTATTTAAATAAACATATTAATGTATGAATATTAACCCTTACCTTTTAAAGAGGTTAAAACTGGTTGGTACAACAGGATTCTGAGCATGGTGGGGGCTCCACAGGCAGCTCAGCACTGGTGCACACCAGTATACTGAGGTAGGGCTATAGGAAAATTTCACATCGTCACCTCTGCAATAATCACTTTTCACCCCATCACTGGCAAGGACAACTCAGCTGGGTGTCACAGGA
The DNA here is from genome assembly GCF_963662255.1 of Cinclus cinclus. NCBI lineage: Eukaryota > Metazoa > Chordata > Aves > Passeriformes > Cinclidae > Cinclus > Cinclus cinclus. The sequence goes on from NC_085060.1 coordinate 2,846,879, forward strand.
GGGCAGAGGGAGGCTGTGACTGGAGCAGGGTGGCCATGCTGCCTGTTCTGCCCCAGGAGAGGGAGATGCAGCTCAGGAAGCAGAGTGGGGCCACCACTGTGGCCGCTGGAGGAGCCTGGACAGCTGGAGACCGTGCCCTGCATCCCTGGGAGGGGGCTCCTCATCCAGATTTCTCTGTACAATATTCTCTAGTGTTTGCTTTGGATGAAGGTCTGGTTTGAGCAAGAGGAGCTCTAAGAGGGGACTGGCAGGGTAAGGGCACTCTGAACTCCCTGCACTGGGGACCTGGATGTTACAGACAGGGACATCTGGACAGTTGGCAGCAGTGCAGGCAAGGATCTGCATCACCTCTGGGTTTTCCAGCAGCTGGAAACCACCCAAGCACTCACTGCTCTCACTCCATTGCGTGTTTGTCCTGCTTCCCTTCCCAGCTTTGCTTTGGTGTTGCCACTTTGCTTTTCAAAGGACCGAAACCCCAAAGAAAAGCGTATTTCAGTTAACCAGGACGAGGTTCAGTGGTGGGTGAACTCCTGGCTGAGTGTCCAGTCCTGTCCCACAGACAGAGAAAGCTCTGTGCAGCCTCAGAGGATGATTCCCAAAGGAACGGGCACTCCCTCCCACCTCTGCTGCAATTCCACACACAGAATGGCAAAAAATAACCAAAAGTGTCCCAACCACCAGGGCTGCCTAGAGTTAATGAAAGTTGTTTTTTAGCTGAGACCTCCTGGAGGTGTTTTTTTGTGGTGGGTGCACTGCAGGGATCTCCTCCTCACAAGAGGGACTCTGGCAGCACAACACCAGCTGAGGGAGGGGCCAGGGCTGGTCACACCTTCCCAGGTGTGCTGGAAGCATCAGGCACTCTAATTAATACCATGGTGAAATTAATTGGAATCAGTGAGACTGCGGTGGATAATAAATCCATGCTCTGGAGAAGCATCTAAAAAAGAAACTGTCCCCCAACAAAGTCTGCAGTCTTCAGCAAATGTGTGACTTGGAACAGCTATGAAGTCACTCCCTTACTGGATTTTTTGGAGGAGATAGAGGATACTCTGGGCTAGTCACATCAGCTCATTTCCTAAACATTTATAATTTGATTAAATTTAATTTTCACACTTCTTTCCTCATTTCAGGCCCTTCTCACATACTATTCATGTAACTGCCTCCACCCAGACCAACAACGGCTCCCGAGGCAATTCGTGACCAAGAACCATTGTTCCCAAAAGAAAACCTGTTTCATCTAAAAAAAAGTACACTTAGAAAGCAAAACAATTTCATCCTTATCTTCCAAACCTTTGATAGCATTTTGTGCTTCAGGGAAGCTCTTTGACATGCTCTGTTTTTTTTTTTAAGGTGTGCAAAGCAAAACAAAACCCCAAGCCAGATCAGCAACAGAGCTCACACCACCCACAGTTTCAGATTTAGTTCGTTCCTTCCACACAGAATCCTGGAGTGGGTTGGAAGAGCCCTCTGGAGTTCCAGCCCAGCCATTTGCCTGACAGACCCTTGTCCATCAATACCCACCCACTACAGACAGCAGCACAGGCTGTCCCCATCCCTGCTCAGCATAGCCAAGTTTGGGGGGGGATTCTTTAATTTTTTCTTTTCCCCTCCCCTTGAAAGCATTCCCACATCAGCAGCAGCTCCTGAGGCAGCAGAGATGCTGTGCCCAGGGCTCACATGTGCCCCGTGCAGGAGCTGACAGAACACTGTGATACCTTTAGCTGACAGAGCAAGAGGCCTTTTGACTATAAATAGCTGTTTTTCAGCAAGGGGGCACTTTTGGGTCTTAGCTATTTTTCTGGCTATTGTACAGTTATTTAAAAACTACTGAAGGTGTTTATAAGGCAGGTCTGGGGGCTACAGGGCTAAGGATTTTGAGAAGCAAAAGACAGTAGCACATGCTTAAGTATTCTATTTTCTAGACCTGGGCTGACTCTGAAAACAGTTTTTCTAACAATCAAGTTTTATTGTGAAATTAAAACTTCATTAATAAAAAAAAAAAAAAAAAGCAACCACAGAAACAGCTTTCACACCCGAGCATATTTTCAAATACCATTTTATTTCATGGAATAAAAAAGTGAGGCTTTCTTCCACCCTCCCACCCCCTTCTTTATTTTAGTTTTGCTCAAAAACTCAAAGGCCTTTTCCAGGCAAAAGAGCTTTTACATGTTGTAAGAATTTTGTGTATGCAAAGATAGAATTGGAACCTCAGAATCTGCCAGTTGAGTGGTAATAGCCACCCCTGGAGAAAAGGGGGAGAAAAGGGCAAGAGCAAAAAGCAAAAACAGATGCTTAGTTTTATGTACTTTTCTACTTGCAACTCTTCCATCCGTAGTGCAGACTCCATGTCAGACCCTCATATAACCTGTACAAAATGAAACAATGTACATAACAAATAAAATTATTTATTTTATGTGTATTTTTAGCTTAACTGTAAACTGAAAGAAAGCATTTACTTTTTTTTCCCAAAAATGTAAGCCTATTGAAAAATCAAGGTGTTTCTACCTTTTCAGATGTAACATTTCCAGCTGCCTATTGATAATAAACATTTATGAACAGCAACAGACCTGACATTTTTAGAGTTTTTAAAGAAAACAGTTCAGCACAGACTTCAAGGGCTGTCAGTGGTCAGAGGAGCACTTTAAGGGCTCTGATTCTATGGCAACTTGATTGGTATTTTAATTTAAAAAAAAAAAATCTCACAGTCCTGCTTGCCTCCAGTGAAGTTGGTCACCTAAATTTGAGCAGGAGCTGAACAACACCTGGCTGGGTAAAGAAAACCAAAACCCCAAAATATTAATTATATCTTGGCTATAACAGAAAACAGCAACCCTCTAGAAGAGCTGGCAAATAAAATTTACCACGTGAATACAATTACTCCTGCACAGAGAAGTCTTAAGTAAGTGTAATTTCATTTGGATTTACTCCCCAAAGATATCCTCAGAGCAGCACAATGGCATTGGCCACACAATTTGCAATATAGCTAATAGTGTAAGGGAGTCATTAAGCAACAACTTGTAACTTAATTTGCTTATGGAAAGCTGTCCTCCAGCAATTCCCATTAAAGTCCTGGAGTTACATTTCAAAAGGTTTTCCAGCTCTGACCAGAGGCATTTGGTCAAGCTTCCAGTAAAACAAGAGTTTCCACAAGTTAAACCAGGGCAATATCTCTTTCCTTGGGATGTAGAAGATTGCTGCACAAGGGAGGCAGCGTGGACAAATTAACACTGACCACAGCAAAAGCTTTGTAAAACCCAGGACCACAGGGATCCACAGTTGCAGAAATTTAAATATTCACGTAAAAACAAAAGGCGCCACTTTTTTGGGTTTTTTTTAATAGATAAGGAGTTCTTGCAGTCGGATGTGCACATTCCCACTCACATCAGAAAGGTGAAAGTTCGAAGTTAAGGCACCGTGAAATTCCAGTTGTGCTCCTTATTCCAGAAACGGGGGCTGAACTTCACCTGGCAGGGATTTCCACCCCTCCCTGTCCCTGCAAAGCCAGGGAGTGACTCGGCACTGGAGCAGATTGCCTGGAGAGGGTGTAGAGTGTCCCTCACTGGAAATATTCCAGAAGCACCTGGACACAACCCTGTGCCAGGGATGACCCTGCCTGAGCAGGGAGGTGGCACCAGATCCCTCCTAACCTGAGCCATTCTGTGGAGAAGCTTTGCAGTAAATTTGATCTCCTCTTGCTTGCATTTCCTGAAAAGTTACACAAGTCACACATTCACATAATCACCACAAACTTAAAAATAAACATTTTTTGCTTTCAGCTATGACATATTAAAAAAAGTACTGGTTTAAACAGAGTTAGAAAACACATGTCTACAACTGATTGGAAAATGAAAATAGGGAGGGTAGGGAATAGAAAAAAATACATAAAGGCTGGAGGGAATTGGATGGTCCATCAATTTTATCATTAGGGGATATTCCAGTTTCTCTTAAGAGTCCATTTTCCCTCAGCCAACAGTCACAGCTATGAGCACAGACTGATCCTTATCTTGGGTCACAAGCACCCCAAAGCTTGTGGCAAAATGCTCAGCTGCTCCAGGGAAGGCAGGATTTAGCATCTGGAATCAAAGTATTGCCATAAACAGAGCCTAAGAGATAAAAACTCCCTGTCAGACCTCAGGCACCTGTTCTGGGGCTGCAGATCACCCCACTTGAGGGAGAGCTGGCCTGCAGTCAGTGCCTGGAATGGGCTCTGAGCCTGTGGCTGAGCTGTTTCCTACCTGCTGCAGCCCAGCTGACTGTGAAATCTGGTAAGCAGCAGTGACCAGGAGCTTCTAGGTACAGGCCTGTCCTGCAAAATTTAATCTCTGATCTTATTTCAATGCTATAAAGTCCTGGTTCAATGGTTTTATCTTCCCCCCCTTATGAGAAAAGCAGTTGCTTGGAACTCTGGGTCTGGATTTATATGTTGAGTATCTTCTATATGTAATGCAGCCTTTGATGTTCTAACTTTATAACACAAAAAGGTATCCCAGCAGCACTGCTGGGGGAAATGGAACGTAACAGTGAAATTAAAAAGAATAATAAAAAAAGCCAACAGAGCTAGAAAAACTTTCTGTAGGAACTGGTTTGGTTAAAGGAAAACAGCACAGGAGCATTAGCAGGGGACAGCCCAGTGGCCCAATGCTGCAGGCACAGCCAGCACAGGCTCTCTCTACAGGATTTATAATTCTCTTCAGTAACGAATGGACTGGGCATTCCACCAGAGATGCCATCAGCAGTGGGGCAGGGGCTGGGCAGCCCTGGGGGTGACAAACACCAAGCTTGGGCTGGCAGCGCAGTGAGGGTGCTGAGGTGACAGAGCCACTCTAGAGTCTGGCAGCACACAGCAAACGCAGGCTGGAGCCTCCTCCTGGGCAGGCAGCAAGGTCAGCAGCACTTCAGATTGAAGCACTCCATCACACGAGAAGCCACATCCCAAAGCACAAAACCTAGGCTTGGTCACTGCTTTGTTCATCCTGCAGGTTCAAAAGAAGCACAGAATTATTCAGGACCGAAAAGAACGGGTCCAACCTGGGAGTGATCCCCACTTTGTCACCCAGCACCACATCCAGGTGTTCCTCAGACACCTCCAGGGATGGTGACTCTACACCCCCTGAGCAGCTCATTGCAACGTTTAACATTTTCCATGAAGAAACTGTCCCTGATGTGCAGCCTGAGCCTCTCCTGGCACAGCTGGAGCCATGTCCTCTGTCAGGAAGGAGAGGCTTGGCTCTGGGGCTCCCATGGACAGGGAGCACTCCATGGTGCTCAAAGCCCACAGAGCCTCCACAGCCTTCAGGTATAAATTTAATTTAAACGACTGCCTTTCATATATAAAAACGGTGAAGGAAAGGAAGTGGCAAGCATAACTAGCAAAAACATGGCTGAACTCTTCTGTCCTCCCTTTTCAAGGCTAAAAAGCCATCCACAAAGAAACAAAACAAAACCACACCAAAAAAAAAAAAAAACCAATAAACCCCAACAAAAGAACCTAAACAAAACAAAAAGAAATCCCCACATTCCAGGATCAAATCTTTGCTTTAAAAATTTACTATTAGGCAACATGATTCAAGAAGTCCAATCAAGAAAAACTTTAAAACATCGACCTGCAGAAAAAAAATCCAAATACAAATCAATACTCATGGATTTTTTTCATTCTTCTAACTAAAAACAAAATACAGTTATGGATTCAAACTACATCCCCATATCTCCATTCACAGCAATTCTGCTGGGCATAAAAAACCCGGAGCATGGGTCTGTTAAATTGTAACAGCAATAATCAAACAAAAATAATCACACTATAACATGTACCAAAGGGATCTAGAAAAGCACCAGGCTGCCACAGAATTACCCACCAAAACAAAGACCCTGAACCCACATCTTGGAACATGCATAAACACCAACTAAAAAAAATCCCAAACTCAAACCTCTCAGCCCAAGCCCCAGAACTCAGTAATTTTGATGTGGATTACCCCACAGCTCCTGAAAATGCTGATTAGCCACAAACCCAGGAATACTGGTAGTACAGGGAGGCTGCAGGCAGAGCTGGCATCTCCAGCTGAGCCAAGGGCTGAAGCACAAAGCAGGTCAGCTGTGGTTCAGGCAGAGCTGTGGCTTTTTTGGCAGCTGTTTCAGGAAAGTGCTGCAGAGCTGCTGTACTGCAACACAACTGCGGGAAACCATGGAAATAAAGACTCCAGCATTCACTTAAATTTCTGTACCATTCTGAGCTCTTTTGCTCTTAATAAATAGGTGGCACTTGCTATCCATGGAGAGCATTCAACAGCTCCAGGACACAACTACTTGCTGTCCACAGCCCCTACCTGCTAGCTCAAAAAGCTGCCAGGCTTAAAAGTCCTGGCAAAAAGTTACGTAAAACAAAGTCAGAGGCACTTCTGGGTATCAAATCCATAAATAAGTACACTGGCCACCTATAACATGTTGTTACATCAATTAAAGTAATTTTCATGTATATCAAAGTGGCCAGTAAGGCCAAAAGAGCCATGGCTTAGTGGTGAATAATCCAGATCCTGGATGGGTATGCAAAACAAAAAAAACAACAGGACTTCACTAGAATTATCAGTTTTTCCAATAAAGAGTTGACTTCCAGGGACAGACTAGTATCAGAAGACAAAACATTGTGATATGATAACCATGTGTGTAGAACAAAAGCAAAGCTGTTTCAGGGACAGAGGAAGAAAGGAGGCAGAATTCATAGCTCAAGCTGAAAGGGGAAGATATTCCATTCCCTTCAGTGCTTGACAGAAACTGCTTGGGATATGACAGATGGCACCTGAGACATGTGGAAACACACTTCATGACCCCAGCACGGAGACTCTACTTAGGTAAGTGCCACTTTAAGGTCCTTAAAATAAATCACAGGCTTTACTAGTTCCTTGAAGAGGTTAGGCTAGTGAATACTATTTTTTTCTTGACAAAAAAAACTCATAGTATTTTCTCGAAAAAGAATCTGTGCAAGTCAAGTGCTCCTCCAGGGACAGAAACAAAGGCCACCCATTATTTCATAAAAATTGTGTAAACGTTTTGTTTTAAAAACAGCATAGCAGCTCAAAGCCAAAATAGCTATTCAGGGGTCATTTTTATCTTGCTTTGACTTTTTACCTGGCTGCTCCATCTTGAAAAGCCATTATTAAATTGCCAAATTAAACATACAGCAGTTAGAAATTGCAGCAGATAAACTAAAAACTGAGCTTGCAGCCCTCCCCCTACAGAGTTACATTATCAACACCAACAGTGCTGCATGAAATTAAGACAAAAATCTAACCAGTCACTTTTTCCTACTATGGTTTTGTTTCCAAGGTTACTTAAAAGGGATACCAAAGGAAATACAATTTTCTCCCCTCCCAGTTCTGCACTTAATCCCCTTTTCACCACTACCTAGTTATAGACAAAAGAAAAACTATTTTAAAAAAAGAATCACCAAACAGTTGAATGGGCCAATAGAGCTGATTTCAATTTTGTAAAGAACTGTGTTTGAGGGCCAAGCATGTTGCGCCTGAATTTAGAGGGGAAAAGGTGCAATTACCAGGAATTATTCTACCTCAATTTCTATGCTGAAAGCTTGTGCTGCTTTCTCACAGAAGACTGGAACAGCCTTGTGCCATACAAGTGCATTTCTTCAGTCCAGGCTGTGGGATAGCTAATTGTCAGGAACATTACCTACCAGTGATAAATGACCACTCATTTTCATGTGTTTAATGCTTTTATTTTGTGCTGTCAGTGCAAATTAACCACCACGGCCACCACCGTACGTGCAACTTTCACAAAACAAATATACAACAATATACAACAGATCAAAACATTCTTACACTTTTCACAGCCATGAAACCTATACACTATGAAGTCAGAAGAAATACAGCTATGACAAATATGTAACCACTAGAAGCAAAGCAGCTCTGTTTTGTGAAATCTGAGAAAGTCAACTTACTTTAAACATTATTATCCCCTCTAGTGACCCTGTGCCCAGTGTTTACCTGAGTTGTGATGGAAGCCTGATTCAATGCCTCAGCAAGAACCAGGTGTTTTAAGTGTTCAGTGCAAGCCCTCAGACACACCATGCCTTTAGCCACAGCATGGTTTCTCACATCCTCTACTCATATCCAAGCTGCTCCTTGCACTACTTTTCTCCTGTGCTTTCCTAATCAACTTAAGCAACACCTTGTCATCTATCAGTAGCACAAACCTAAAGAGAAACATGACATTTGAACACAGTTTGACCAACTGACTTAACTCTTTAAGAGATGACATTTACAAAACAATATTAACAAGAGCTGGTAAACGAGAAACAAGAACCAAGCAGGAGCTTCCGGCTGCCAGATTTACATTCCCTGAGGTGCATCAGGAGGTGCAGGGTTGGGGGAGGCCACGTAGCTGACCTGGGGTGGTGCTCCTGAGCCCCCAGCCTTAGCCACTGGTGGGGAGCTTCCATGGGGAGGATTTACAGGATGCCAGGTCCCAATGTAGTGGTAAGCAGGAACCACAGAGTCAAAGCCAGGCAGAGGCTGCTGGCTGAAGGGGTCTGACACCACTGGGTAATACACTGGCCCATAGGACAGGCGTGGAGGCTCTGTGCTTTGGAAGTTACCTTAAAAAAAACAGAACAAGAAGCACATTCACACACTTCAGCCACACGGTCTTTCTGTGTAGGCTTTCACAAGCATGAACACAGCATTACTCAAATACAAACCATTTGCTGATGCCTCCAAGGGAACCTGGGGTACTTCAGCTTGCCCAGAGTCAGGGAAGAGCTGAGGCACTGACTGATCCAGGACAGGAGCTGGCTCAGCATAGGCTGGGTAAACTTCCACTGGAGATGGAGGCAGCACTGGCTGCACGTACATCACGGAAGGCCAACAGCTCTGATGGCAATACTTGCAGGAAAAGGGAAAACATGGTCATGCATACAGCCACATACTCTCCAGCCCTCCTCCAAATCATGGCTACTTTAAGATACAGAAGTTAGGAAAAAGTGAATTTTTTTTCCTCCTTAGCCCTTTAAGACAAAAAAACAAACAAAACAATCCCCATCAAACCACCACAGCCTACCAGGAAAGATACTGCAATACCTGCAGCAAGAGCCACACTGCTGTTGTGTCAAAAGTCTTCACAGAGGAAGAGGATTCCCACTTACTAAACTCTGTCATATTCAGAGATACTTTCCCATTTCTTCAGCTGAAGGAGCTCACGTTGCTCTTTTTACTTCCCTGAGCAGCAGCACTGACACTGCATGTAACTACTGCTCCAGAGAATGCTTCAGCAGAGCAAATTTCCAGAACTCAGAGAAATGGTGCAAACCAGTCTGAACTGAGCTGCACAAATCCCAGCAGACTCCATCCACACATCTCTAAGTGGTCTTTGATGTCTTATCCAAGTACACAACATCTCTTAAGAATGGGTCCATCAACCCCCCCCCCCCCCCCAAAAAAAAAAAAAACCTAGCAGAAAACCAAAAGTAAAACCAGAACACCACCACCACAACCCACAGTAAAACAATTACTATAGTATACTTCACGTTTTAAGGGAAAACCTGCACTTTGAGGCAGGCTTTAATCTCCACCAAGAAAGTTCATCCATATTAATAGTCCAGTGCACAGAATGCACATTTAGGACACTTGAAAGCTTTGAATCCATGAGTACATTTGTCAGGAAACCCAGCAGCTTTTTACAGGCAATTTGCTATAGTCATTTTGAAAGCACTTACCTGCAATCCCATATTAAAATAATACCGCAAGACCTTTGTATCTGAAATTAAAGGACAGGACATTAAGGAGCAGAGGAATATAAACCAAGAAGCAAAAGTAATTTATATTAAAGAACGTTTTATTTGAAGTTATTCTTAATGAATAGCAGTATTCCTGCATTACCTTTTCTTTAAAATTTCAAGGCTAAAGAACGTATCTTGAACATAAATGTTTAATTAATTTTATCTTTTCAACTGAATCCAGTTACATGGTTAGAAAATGCTCTGCCATTGCACAAACAATTATTTAATTAAATTACATTAATTTTGATTTATTCATCTTGCTTACTCAAGTGATAACTCGGGTTTTTTACAAGCATCCACTGTCTAAGCAACTAGGACCTAACACAGAGCAACCCCCAAGACCTTCTCACCAAATTTTGGGGTCCCCCAATTGTTACATTAAGCTCAGTGGAAGCAGGAATAAAGAATATATTCCTTCCTCACAAGGGTACTCAGTTGCCAGCTTTCTTGCCAAGTCTTTTACTTCTGTTTTCCCTCTACTGAATAATTTGTCCCCAGCCAAGTAAATGATATTCTGAGAAATAGTCCCAGGTGTGTGAAGGAACTTTGAAATCTCTCTCCAAAAGCAACAGGGTTTTGGACTTGGAAACACATTTCCAACTGTCCAAAAAATGTGAAGCAGCTATAAATACTTTAAATCGATCCACTGAAAGTAAAAAAAAAAAAAGAAAAAGGCACGTGTTTAATCCCATGATGCAGCTCTGGAACTGTGCATGAGAAAAATTGAATTCTTAGATTTCAATACAGATTTGCTTTGAAGGCTCAGGAAGAGCAAGTGACCTATTCCACAGCACAGACTCAGAGCTCCCAGCTGTGCTAAAGCCAAGGGAAAGGAGGGAGACAAGTCAAAAGGAGCCACTAAGGGGTTCAACTCAGCAACACCTCCAAAGTTACCATATTCCATCTCCACAAACAGCCACCCTGGCCCTAAACCAGGCTCCAGAGTGCTTCCCTGTCCACCCATCTCCCACACTTCCCCAGCCCAGCTCTCTGTGGCACTTGATGTTGTGTTTTGCTGCAGGAAGGCAAAAGCATCAGCAAAGCAAACCACAATTTTAAAATGCACAAGGTTTTGTTCTTCTGTCACTGCTGCCAATTTTCAATTCTTCTACTGTTCAGCCCATCTATCAGGGCAATAATCCATGCAGCTGTTTTAGGAAATGCACACAGATCCTTAGTTCTGGAAGTGTTGGTGGTCTGGTTGTAACACTGACTACAATCAGTAAAATAGTAAAAATACTCCAAAGGCATACACAAACACAAACTTTTCAGTATATAGCTGAAATTCCATCTACATCTGGAAAAAGCTGGTGGTTTTTTTTAAAAACCCAATTTTGCTCTTCAACTGTTTATGCAAATCTATGCAAAGCAAGCATAAGAGCTGAATGAAACAGCTGCTTCCATAGCAGAAATAAGAGTACAAAGGAACTGCTAGGAGACTGGAGATACTGACATCTGTGAAGTGATGGACTAGAAGCCAGTACAGTAGAAGACCAGTTTTTGTTTATATTCCAACTTTTAGATGTCTGGAAATCAAGTCCATCTTCAGTAAAACATGACAACCTTGTATGAAGGAACAGCTAAGCCAAAATGTTGCCAATCCTGATATGAAAATATAAAGACCATATTGACTCCTGATAGAAATCTTCTCTCCTGATAAGAGTTTTTACTGTGCTGTTGGAAAGCTCTGGCCAGTACTGAACAGTGTTTCTGGAACACAGTAACATCAACACACAGCTCCTTCAATACAAGGCACCATGCAAGGGCAGGATGCCTGGGGTTACTGTGTTAATAAACACTTGATAAATCCTAAATGTCATTAAAACAAGATACAAGATGCTATGAAAACTGGAAAAAATGCAGATACAAGTAATGTTAGAGCCCACAGCAGGTTTTCTTCCCAGGTCCAGGACTTCAGTCTGTTGACAAGTCCTGCTCCCCATCCATACCAGGCCTAGTCTTCAGCAAAGCACACAACTCCAGATGAAGCACACCCGTGTACTTCACCCTGCCCTACTCCAAACCTGCTGGGTTTCTTAACTTAAAGGCAACATAGATTATACTCCAGCAGTGTAACATAAATGCTACATGCAGTACTATTAACTAGCAATCTGCACAATTCCTACAGTCTGTGCCAAGGAGGACATGGCCACTGTGGTGTGGACTGACTCAGCTGAAGAGCTCCAGGCATGGTCTGGAGAGGTTATTAATCCACATCCACTCCAAATTCTTGTTAGCACACTTAACACCCCATTCTCCCAAGTGGGGAAAGCCTCAGTTAAGGGCGTTCAACTACAGCTGGAAAACAGGAACTCCGATGTGTGCATGGGATCAGAGTGACGGCACCACAGCAGGGAAGGGGAACCAGAACAGCCAAGATGAACAAATCTTGGATTTGAGGGCACAGATGAGCCAGCAGAGTAACTGCAGAGCACTGAAGCAGCACTATGAAAGCAGCAGGCTTGGTCTCTGCACTCTCACTGCTGAACAGCTGATGGGGACCTTAGACACTGCCCCAGTTGATGGCAGTGGGTGTGACAAAGCTACACACCCAAGGAACTGACCCCACACTTCAGCCCTGGTCTATAACACCATGGAATTACAGCTTGGAGCCATAAAGGAAAACAACCAAAATACCCCCTGAACCATGCAACAGCACAACTTACAAATACACAATTCTTATTTTAATCAGTTACCAGAAAAGTGATTACTCTGCTAAGCATCCTCTTCATGGGCTTTCATTTATTTAAGGTGCTGTCTAGAGCTGCAATAATCACGCATTTGAGTCAGATACAAACTTTCTTTTCCCAACTGAGAATAAAAATGTTTTAGCATAAGGATCTATAATATTATTTCTCACTCCCTGCAAGCTGCAGAGAGCCATTTCCTCTCACTATGTTTTCTCACTTGGTGTTCTGTTAAGCTTCCAAGGAGAACACAAGTCAGAAGTGTGCTGGAGAACAGCAGGAGTAAAAATACAAAAACATCATCATTACCTCGAGGCAAATCACTGCCACTGGGATCACAAGAGTAAGCTGGAAGAACAGCACTGGCTTCTCCCACCTCACTCACTGGGGGAAAAGGAGCTGAATAAATTGGGAATGGCACTGAAGAAACTGCTACAATTGGAAGGAAACAAATGTCACCCAAAAAGTCAACTTTGCCATGGTATGTCAAACAAGTAAGGTGTTAAGTTACACAATTCAATATGTACTCTGACACCTCAGTGCCCCTAAAAGACAGACTTAACAAAATTCTCTTCACAATCTCCTTGAAAGGTGTCCAGATGAAGTTTTAAAACTAGATCGGAAGGTTTCAATCTCTCAATCCCTAATTGCACTTTATCTGCAAGCTGTGTATCCCAGTTAAAGGAAAAAATTATTTTTCAATCATTTCTTCATATTAGAAGGCAGGCCAGACAGTTACACAAGATAATAACAGACTAATAACTTCCAATCTTTAAGAGTGTCACAGTAAGCCCACAAAAAACTAGGGAAGCTCTGAGACATATTAAACAAATCTTCCAGAGACACAAGTGTTAAATATTCATTTAGGTGGCCCACACCTCTAACACAGCAGCAGGTTGGCACCAGTGAGCAGACAGCTTTAAGAACCTTGCTGACTAAACTCTTACACAGAGTAGAAAAAAAAGAGTAAAGTGAGACAGAACTGAAGGAAGAGATTTTTTAGATGCTAAAGGAGAAGTTACAGAAGACAGGAGAAGTGCTCTTCACAAGAAGGAAAACCAGAATTTTTTCATAATTGCCATTTTCCAAAAGCAAATCAGAACAGATGGAGACTGCACCCTATGACTACCCACAAACCTGATCTCCTTGTGCAGAAGAAACTAAGGGTCACAAAAATGAACTGGACCCTGAAACACCCCAGCCAGTGACTCAGTGCCTCTCCTGGAAGTGACTGTTCTGGAGGCTTGCTACCACAACTCAGGAGGAGAATGCACTGTAGAAAAGGGGAGGTGAGAGGAGCTACTCTGAACTTCTGCCTTCTGAAGAGTTTTCTAGCAAACACTTGGCATTTAATGCTTAAAGGTGGCAAGGGGGGAACCCAAAGCAGAGACCTCCAATTCCCATAAAACTTCAGGGGCAACAGCCCCTTCAAAATGAGAAATCAGCAGCCAAGTTACAACTACATAATTCTAAATCAAAGCAAATAACACTTATTTAAAAGCCTTTTAACACTTGTTTTGGATGGGTAAGGAAGGGAGAGGAAAATGCAACTGAAAACTTGGAAACCCAAGTCCACAGCTGCAGTCTGTACACTCTACCTGGCCTCCCCACAGAAAAGGGAGATACTATGACAGGCTGAACTGCTGTTTGTGGGGGAGCTGCTGTTATGACACTGGCTGGAGTGGAGGCAGCAGAATTTGAAGAGAAACCTGTAGCTGGAGCAGTGTAAACATCTGTGGAGGTGGCAACTGTTGCAGAGTTCACCAACACCTGGAAAAGAGTCAAGAGTATTCAACAGTCTGCCTCTGCATCTGGCTGTGACAAAGACTATGAAAATATCACACGCTTCAAAAATTCCCACTTCAGACAAACGCATCTTATAAATCCTAGCTGTAAAGGCACTAACTGTCCAAACTCTCTAAAAATTGGCTTGAAAACACCAGTTTAGTGCTGCAGACACCTGCAAGGCATCTTCTGTTTTGTTGTATCTGCAGGGAATTGCATTCTCTGCTGCCAGAGGCTGTGAGGGGTCCCCACAAACTGCCACAGTCCAAGCAGAGTGGTCACCTCACTGTGGGGCTACCACAATGAAGTGTGAGACACACCTCAGAGTACCAGACACTACCTTCTGGGGATAGCTGTAGGAAGCCACTTCATCTTGAGGTGACATCGAAACCGACCCTTCTTCCTGAAGGGATTCCAAAACAAATAATGGTCCATTTCAGTGGCAAAAAAAAGCCACAAGGCACACACACCACACCCCTCTTTTTATTTTTAAATATATGGACTATACCCCCAGAGTGTCTTTTGTAGCTCAAACAGTTTTATCCTGGCATGTTCAGGACTGCTTTCCCACTCACTGTGGAACAGCAGGTGAAAGATTTGGTTTCAAATAAAAAAATTAAAAACTCCAAGGTAAATTCTGTCACAGATGAGATTTCTCCAGTCCCACAGAGAAGGATTAAGATCAACTGGAATATAACCTGAAGGGGGCCTGATAAAAGCAAGTGCTGTCTGGAGCAGAGAAAAAAAAAAGTAAACAGCACTCAAATACTCTTGGCAGAGGAAAAGCTAGGAAATCAATGTATCCAGTGCAATTCAGACTGCACTTGCAGACTCAAAAACCTCACCATTCAGGGAGGACAAGAATGGTGAATATATTAAAGAATGCTGATTTCACTTATTTTGTTAAGTCTCTGGCCTATTATGCATCCAAGGACAGTTTCCATGAATTCCATATACCTCAAAGACCTCAAAACTGAAAAGTCTGTGAGTACTTACCAAGTTTGCTGTAGGTTCTGCTGAACTAAACACTGTTGCAGTTCCACAGTTGGGATCTGGAGGACACAGGAAAAATTACCTGGAAGGAGCTGCATTAAATCTAATCCTCCAGAAACTTTTAAAAAGCTCATAACTGGCTGTATTACATTCACCAACTATTCCATCAGTAAGTACTAATAACTTTTACTTACCTGGAGGTGCATAGGCATATCCCTCATGATAATTTCCTACAAGGGAAAGAGAATAAGAAGTTTTGAGTCAGAGAGGGAAAAAAAACACCAAGGGGGGAGCAAAGAAGCTTTAAGCTGGAGTTGCTGCAATTACATTTCAGTGAATCCATTAATAAACTGCTTTCAGGACCATCTCACTTTATGTCCTGTAGGAGACCTAAGGAACCTACTTCTGACAATAAAACCACACTAACAAGCTCAATTTTTCTTTTCTTCCCCCATCAATACTTTAAGAACTCACCATTTTCACTTGCTTCTTCTTCCTCTAAGGCACTCAGGGTCTGCTTGTTAGATGGAACAGAATTTGGACTTCTCCTTGCTACCCAAAACGTCCCTGGACCATGGACAATGGGAACAGGGCTACTGTGGCTCTGAAAAGAATAGTTAGAAAAAAATTAGAACGTTTCCATGCTCTATAGGCAGACACACAGAAACAGGCTGGCACACCCAGCTTGCTGCAACCAAAGCTTACTAGAAGCATCATCTGTATATCCATTCCAATGCAACAAACATTTCTTCCCTTTTCCTTCTGTTCTGCCTTGCACTCTTCAAGGCAATTTAGAAGCTTTACCATTATCCTATGGCATGCAGTGGAGTTGCTCCCTTCCCAGAACTCAGGTTTATCCCAAGCTCTAACAAAGCTGCAAAGCAGAGAGCAGACCCCAGACAAGGCTGCTACCCCCAGCATGCATTAGTGCATTCCTTATTCTAGAGCATCCCCCCACACCAGCAGCAGATCACTTCATCCAAACACAGATATCATGGAGATAGATCATCCTCAGTCACAACTAGTGGAATCAAAAAGCATACACAGCACTGTCTGCACTAGGCTGACCCACACACACAGCCCTGACTATTTCAGACAGCAGCACACCCCTAAGGTTGCCCACAGCACTCCTGCAATTCTTTACATGCCCTTTGCTGCTGCTCTGAAATCAGCACAGTGAAATCTTTAGCTGCACCCCAATTTACAGGACCAGTTCTCTGAAGGAGGAATAAGGATTGAGATGCTCCAGTAAAAGAAGTTGATTCACTCTTTTGTGATGGCTAAGGTGACACTCAAAACTCTCCTCAGAAGACACTGGTGACTACGAGATCAATAAAGTGCTCAGAGAGTCTTGAAAGATTTCCAAGGTTGAAGCAGAGGTGGCAAGTCAGAAGATTCTCCCACCAGGACTCTAGCAGCATGGCAGAGTCCTCTGTGAGATGCATCTTTCCCCAGGAAATGTCACATTCCTTTACTAAGCAAGACATGGAAGAGACAGAAAAAGCTTTGGCATAGACAATAAAGTCACTGAATGAACATGAAAACCTATTCATTAGGAGCTGCAGGCAAGTCTAGCAAAGGGGGAGAAAAGGCCACTGAGCTGTATTGATTTCAAGGTGGAAAAAAGAAATTGCAGGATAACGTGTCCTTATTCCTTGGCACTCTCAGAAGAAAAATCACAGCAAAGATTACAGATCTAGTACATCAGAGCAAAGAAAAAAATGACTGGTGCTGAAACAGCCCTAAGCATATTCTCTCTCCCTCATTTAAATACAAGTCTAACATTCGTTAAGTTCACTGCTTCCACATAGCAAAAACTTCAAACACCAGGTTGTTTTTCTTTGGTTTTTAAATCCATTTTCCTATTCATATATCTATGTATAAATTGAGGGCTTTTTTTTTAGCACATCCATCTTTGGACTAGCTTTAGATTACAAGGAGATTACAAATAAAGATGAAAAAAAAGCATTTTAAACTTTAAGAATGCACTTTGCCTCTTTATCTACAATTCAGCAAAAAGATTGCTTTAAGAAAATTCTAGGTTTGTAATTTTTTTCCTGTTTCTGTAGGAGAAGAAACTGTGTCAGGAACAACACGTTAATCCAAAACATCACAACTACAAATTCAAAGGAAAAATATTCAGGCTATCATTATCCAGTTTCTGAATCTTGCTACCCAAATGATAATTTATTAGTGTGGCAAACAAGTGAAAAGCTTTCTCCCACAATATTTAGAGCTAGACAGACATGCACAGGAGAAAAAGATTCTGTTTTCAAACTGCAATAGAAAATAGAAATTATTATGTTTATGAAAATACACTTAAAAGCAAACAAGTGTTGCTAGTGATGATACAAAGAAAGGGAGTATCTAGAAAAACTGAGGTTTCAAGCAGGTTTTACAGGAATTAGAATTTCAGTCTTCCATTGTCAAAAATGCAGTCACTGCTAAACCTCATTCCAAGAAAACAAAACAAAACAAAAAGCTGCTGTATATTTAGATAAGGAATCACTGTGCATTTAGTTTCCCCCTTCTCCTCTTGGAGAGGCTTCAGCTTACCCTTTGTTCATAACTCACAGGCAGAGCGGGGAAAGCAGCGTCATCATCTCCTTCAATCTCACAGAAAGTTACAGCTCCTTCTGGCCCCTGGGGCTCCTCTGCAGCCCCTGCCACGAAGCCGTACTGGCACTCCCTGCTCCCACACTGCAGCGGGCGGCGGCTGTACGAGCTTGGGCAACGAGAGAGGAGGGGACAGTCACCACCACCTGCATTTCACCTGCTTGACTTCAACTCGGTTCTTTCTGCAGAGCCACAAGAAACCTGCTCTTCCACAAACAGGCAATTCACGCCCCACCTTCCTCCCCTGTACCTGGTAGAGCAGTTTTTGGTGGAAGAGGTTTGTTGTCACTCACCAGGACCCACAGGAGAAGTTGTCATAGCTCTGACAGCCTCTCCTCTCTGGGTTGGGGTAGAATACTATTTGAGGGCCAAGCATATCGTGCCTGTCTATAAATCAGGCAGATCCCCAGAGTTTAAAGGGGAAAAGCTGCAATCACCAGGAAGTGCCCCTCAGCTGTAGTTTTAACTAAACAGCACAAACTCTCTCCTAACCAGTCTGCATCGACAGTGAACAGAAAACATACGGGCAGCTCGTGTTTTCAAAGCTTCCTACCTTGGCATCCCAGAGTCCCGGTGGTGTCTGGGAGCATTCTGCTGGTGATAGGGTTTGTAGGGTGCCATGCCTGCCCCTCCCTGGGAGCAGTGGATGGGAGGGAAGCGCCCTGAGGGAGCACTCTGCTGCAGCCTGGGTGGCAGCACTGGCTGGCACCTGCTGTAATCCACAGCCATGAACACTTCCTTCCCACGGACTTTCTTGAGCATCCTCTTCCGTGTTTTCATGTCCATTTCTGCAGTTACCATTGAGGACAGGAAAGAGATTTACACCTTAAATATGAGCTATGGTCTCAAATGATAAAGAGAAGAATTAATATTTGAAGCCATAGAAAAGAAAGTCAGTGGCCTAGTCCAGGAAAAGTGCATTGTAAATATGGAAGCTACAGACCTTTCTTTGGAAGGATCAAGCAGGAATTCTCTATGATGAGGATACAATCACCTGACACAGGAGTACCCTCCCAGCTTCAGCTGATCCAACCAGTACCCAGTGTTAGAAATCTCTCTATGCAGGCTGCATTTATTTATTAAAGTAAAAAAAAACTCAACTCCTCATCTAAATTAAACTGAACCCATATTTAAGTGGCTGGGGAAGCCCTGGTCCATCCATGGACCAGGCACCTCTGCTAATGCCAGATCAGAGGAGCTCTCTGTTTTACTGACAAGTCTATTAGATGGTTCTCAAGTGGAAAATTTGTTCTGGGCAATTTTGAGCAATACCAAATTTACTGTGTATTTCAATGGATTTGCTCTTCTGCAAAGGCAAATTCATCACTGTCTGAAAGATAACCTTCCATCAAACCCCTGCAGTGGCCAAGTTTTATATCACCGGATCAATTAAGTCCCTTCCAGTATCCAACGACCACAACAGTTACTACTGTCATGAGCAGCTCCCCTACTTCTCCAGGGAAGGAGAGCTTCTGAAAGCCTTGTACAAACCTATTCCTGAGAAGTGTCCACCTGTTACTTTCTGATAAGCTCCTCCTCTTCTGTTGTGAGCCATGCTCCAATCAAGGACAGGAGCCACTTGTGTCACTGGCTTTAAGTTTGCCAAAGGAACCGTGTGCCTGCAGGAAGGACACCCACATTAGCAGTGCCCTAGGGATACACTCTGCACAACAATATAAGCTGAAGCAACACCAAGATAGAGGAAAATAGTTTGTGAAAATAAATAATTTGTTTCTCTGGATCAAGTACACATTACTGGTAGTTTAATTAGCAAAGGCAAGCTAGGCTTTAGTTTAAACACTATTTACTTTCTGGGTCAAGTCTCTCTCCCCTGCCTGCATTTGTGTGGCTCCAGAGGTACACCCAAAAGCATGGGGGAACACAGTATTTGCAGGATGCTGTCAATCCCAGCTTTGGAGGAGAATGAATGATTGAACAGCAAGGGGAGAAAGTGATTAGATTCACCAGAAGTGCCAATTATTTCGTTGCTTGGGTACAGCATAAAAACTCCAGAGAAACCAAACGGCAGAGGGCAATTTGCTCTCTGTGAATTAAATCCAAACTGCAAGGATCATTTTTACATTCCAGTGAAGGAAGAGCAGCAGGATCTCACAAAAGGCATTACAATAATGATTTTGCTCATTAGAATTCCAAGAGGAAAAACAAAACCCTCAACCAGAAAGAGTTTAAACTTGAAGTCATCACCAGACTGCTTACTTTTCTGCCAGCTCCTCAACAAATACAGTCAGCGTGTTGCTATCGTGTCCAACTTCCTGGATATGAGCATTGTAATACTTCTCTCCTGGTTCCAGACACACCTGGAGAGACAACAAGGGAAGCTCTAAAAAAAAAGAACCCAAACTACATCAGAATACTGCCCACAAACCACTAATAGCAAAGGCTGCTCCTAGCCAGTCCCCACGTTACTCAGTTGGCCCAGGAGTCTCAAAAACTTCTTCAAAACTGCAACCAAAATAAAGTGCACTGTACTAAATTCAGGAAGGACAAAAAGAAATAAAATCAGTCTTGTGAGAAAGTGGTAAGGTACCTGCTCCCTAACTTATTTTTATCCTGTGCCCAGCAGGTAAGTACCAAGGAAGACTGCTGCCCAAGAACTTAAGGAGAACAGAAGATAAAGCAGGAAAAGGAAAGCTCTGTTCAGGAAGAAACAAGTCACTGAGTGAACCATTAGCATTACCTTGAAGGGTGGTAAAAAAATACACCCTCACTACATAGGATATCAGAATACAAAGAAAACTGACCTTCCTTTCAGCATCTCCCGTCTAGATTATTCTACTCCTCCCTTTTTAGCTCTTCCCTTTCTATTTTATAAAAATATTTTGCTATTTCACTGTTGAGAAAGTTAAGACTATCCAGAATTGATGTTTAACTCAAGTGAAAAATCTAAAGACAACTACATCAAAAGCACCCCCTGTGCATTTTGAGCTCTGCCTG
This sequence comes from Cinclus cinclus, assembly GCF_963662255.1. Lineage (NCBI taxonomy): Eukaryota > Metazoa > Chordata > Aves > Passeriformes > Cinclidae > Cinclus > Cinclus cinclus. The sequence continues at coordinate 2,867,696 of NC_085060.1, forward strand.
GAACTTCCACACTCAGAGCATGTAGATGAGTGGTTTGCACTGAATCCCTCAACTGCCTATCATCACACTACCAAGTATAAAGGCAGATTTTAGAAAGAAATTACATTTACAAGAACATCTACAGGGAAAAGACAGGAAAAAGTGTGGAAAATCCCCTATGAAATCAAATTATTTTATGGTTTATCCTAGTCCATTTAAAGGAGTTCTAACAGTTTATCATAACTGGGTCTCCTTTGAGTACTAACCTGACACTTGTCTCCTAAATAGTACTGTCTCCCAGCAAACACCATGTAGTCAGTTTTCTGAAGCTCTAAAAATAAATGAATAAATAAATACATAAAAGGGGGAGAAAAAAAGCTTTTAAGCTACTGTTCTTTCTTCACATATCCTACAAGTACTTCATGACAGCATCCAACTACAATTTATGGGCCGATTGAGTTAAATACTTCCTTTGCATACCTGAACATTCCCCACAGTAGCAGTGGAGAAACTCTAGATGTTCTTACCATAGACCATAACCAGGCTAAGACACATGAGACAGTAACAGTCAGATAATGCAGCAAGCAGCACTCCTACTCTGGTGGCACAGAGCTAATCCTGCATTTCATACAAATACAGGAATTAAGAATCCTGGACATCTCTTATCTTGCCAGAGTCCCAGTGGCACTTGGCAAACAAGAAATGTCATCCAGGAAAAGCTAACATTGCCTAAAGTCTCCTTGCTGTTAAATTTCAGCTTTTTTTACCTCTGTTCCTCGCCTGGCTTCTCTGCATGTCAGTATTCTACACAGATAATTGGTTACCACACTCTGTTCCAAGAATTTTAATGATCCTCATTACTGATTACACCGTGGTGAAATGCTGGAGTTCTTCAGCATGCAAAGCACTTTGGGTCAGACATCAAGTATCACTTAAAAACTTATCTTTCTTGGCAACTTCTTGCTTTACAGACCAGCCACAGTGAATGCCAAAAAGTAGCCAACCTTTCCCAAGCCAGGAGGAACATGAAATCTCTACAGAATGTTCAGGCCCAGGAGGGCTGAGAGGCAGGAAAAAAACTCAGCTGACAGATCTCAATGCTAAATTTGAGATCTTCATTATTACACAATTCTGAGGCCAAAATTGTGCTCTAAAAAGAAGTCTTTGCACACATGCTGTAACAAATCTCTCACATTTGAATGCTTTCCAATACAACAGAATGGCAACAGAGTTCCATGCTCTGCTTTGAAGCCTCCTATGTCCTGTGTACAGTCAATAAGTAGCAGAGAACAGATTTTTAGCTACCTTGTACCATTATACAGTATCAGAAGCTGGCATTTTGTACTTTGAATGCCAGACAGGAAACCAAGAACATGTCCTGCCTACGGCTATCTGCTGGGTTCATCTGTGTCCTTCACATTTCACTTGTGAAGAAACAGGTGACAGGACTCAGATTCATAAAATTTAATGCTAAGCCTACTACAGGAGGAGTTTTTTTTTTGCTTTCCCCTTTCCAAAGATACCTTTTCTGCTGTCCAGCCAAACATCAAACTCCACATTTCGATAGATAGTAGAGTCCAGTGCCTTCAGCACTTTATAAGGAACAGGCATCTTTGGAGGATTTTCAGGAGGCTAAAAGTAGAATTGGAATGGAGCATTAACAAGTGCATTTTATGTCTTCAGCACAGCCTCTATCCTGCCAGCATCTGGGCACCATTTAAAAAAGTACAGATACTATTTTCCAAAACTTTCACTTCCACTGTATTTCCCTAAAAAAAACCCCTACAACTCAAAGAGTATGAAACAGACCTAGGCACTCAGGTGCTGAGCAAACTGACTCTGGAAAGCAGAACAGGCTCAAGAGTAACATTTGGCATGTTCTGTACTCAAAAAGAATCAAAGGAAGCCAACCAGACCAATTGCTTCAAAAGCTGGTGAGAACTTCAGTTATTGTAGCTGAAAACTCTACTTCTGTAGAGTTTCTAGAAGTACTCTGAAGCAATTTATACTACAGTCAAGACAAAGTTGAACTAGTTTAAACTACATTCTGGGAAAAGACAAACAGCAAATCAGGAAACATCTGCTAAGCTCCATTCTTTTTGCGAAATAAAAGTCGGCTAAAGAAGAACTAGAGAAATACAGAAAGGAAATGAGCATTTCCAATTTAAGAGAAACTCTAGGGCAAAAACAAAGACAAGTAGATGCAAGAAATAAGCCACGCACTTGTCAAAACCATGTTTCTAGAAAGTGGTAAAGAGGATATAGCCCTAACAAGGGTAACATCATACAACAGAAAAGAAACCCAAAAGCATATTATAAGGATTTCTCCCCAGATTGCAAAACCTTTTGTTCTTCAGTGCCTTGTTTGAACCTGGTTTCCTGTGGATTGTCAGCATCCTTGCCTTCCCAGTCATCCAGCCTAAAAAATTGAAAATAAGTATTACAAAAGCTACAACACACTATTTCTAGCCAGGATTAATATCACCAACTGTTCATACAACCTGAAAAAGCACCATGGTGCCATCAAGTGGCACATTTTGCTTTAAGCACCAGCAAGGTGTAATGAAGTGCAGGACAAGCTTTTTCCAAGCTTTAAGAACTTGACCTTTGCTTGTTCCAAAACCTACCCCTAATGAGAGCTATTGCTTGCATTAGGAAAGGATGCAGGTGATCCCACTGATTAAATTCTTGCACTGTCAAGAATAACAGGACACTGTGCCAGGTACCATCAAACCAACACTGTCTGCAAGCATTCACAGGCTGCTCTCAAGCCTTTTGCAGCTAAGGCAGCAAGTCTCTTAAAATAAAAAAAAACTAATAAAAAAAGCTCTAATGAATAAGGAACAATTTTACTTACAAACAAGCTGTCACTTTAGAGTTAACACACAACTATAACACAGCCTGAAGCAGAGGATATTCAATTATGTGGCACTTCCCAGCTCCAAAAAAAGCACACTGTTCCATTATATACTTGAGCTTTCTGTTTGTTCATAACATAGGAAGTTACTACTCCATAGAAATTCATAGAAACTTGTAAAATTTGTCCTCTGCAATGTTAATAAGTTTGGTTTTTTGCTTCCTTCTTACCAGATCCCCTTCCCAGAACACTACCTCTTTTCTGATGGATTTCTGGGCACTTTCTCATGGAGACAACCAAAGTTTGCATCCTCACTTCCTACAGGAGCACTGTTTCTGTTCTTCTTGGATCCACTTCGAAACACCTCAACTGCAGACCTTAATTCTTCCTCATCCATGCCAAACACATCTTTGTAGAGGATCTCATATAATACAGCTGAACAAACCAACACAAAGCTCAATAATATGAGATCCAGAAGAACTCCTGCAGTTTTCAAGGCAGGCAGATCTTCAGATATTATCTACTGTTACAAGGCAGTAGTGACATCAAATGCAGTTAAGGACAGGATCATAAAGTAACTCAGCTGGGAATAAGGGACATCTGGAAGTCATTTGGTCCAACACCCACTTAACAGGTAAGAAAACGAGTCTATGCATAAAAATATACCATAAGTGAGCTTCCATCTCTCTTCTCCCCATCTCTAAAAATCAAAACAAACCCTGCCTCCAAAAACTATGAAAACAATTCTCTTCCATAGAAAAATGATTTCAAGTTTACCCTGGCAAATGGCAGCATTTTCCTGAAATTGTTTTGTATACAGAGAATCATAATGGCCGTTACCGGAACAACACAGTAAAATCTGGGGGAAAAAAAATAAATAGAAGGTTTTAAGGCTGGAACAGCATAACCCCAAATTCTGATACACTTTCATTCTACAGATGACATCAACTCAACAAGAAAACAGTAAATATTCTCTACATAATCACAAAAAAGCTCAAAACTGAAATCTAGGTAAAGCCTCTAGGTAACTTGATATCATACCAAGAAAAAAAAAACCTGTACATCCTGCTGTATTGAACATGAAATAGGACTTTGTTTCCAAGACTACCATTTTCTCAGGAGGTTAAATAAGTACAACCCGTTGAATGCAGCACAGCCCAAGACACAGTCCCAGGTGTCAAAGGCACATTCCATCCTTCTCTGCCTGAAAGGCTAGAAGAGCATTTACTTCTGTAGTCCTTAAAACTTTGCTTTTAAGAAGCAGAAGAGATGCTTTCAGCAACACATGCATTGACACACCACATAAACGTATCCCACCAAACTTCTTGGCTCACAACCACAGCCAACTACAACAGGCAGAAGCCCTGAGGCAGCTGTCAGCAAGGATGCTTCCCAGAAAACCAGCTCCCAGAGGAAGCAAGAGTTGCCAGGACTCTTAATTCTGTGTGCCCTGTGAATTCTGCCAACATAAGCTCTCCTCTTGTGGAGAGGAGGAGCAACACCAGAAGGAGCTGCTGCCTGAACACACAGTGTAATGATAAACAGCTTGCAACACTTAATGAGAGCTCTGGTGGGAAAGGCTTAGAGGGCAAACACACATTTAGACCATGCTGCTTGATTTTTAAACTCAGCTCATTTTGAAATTAAATTAAGCTACACAGGAAACTGCACAGATGAAGAAAAGCACACACAAATGAAGGCAGCAATGCTCATCAACAGACCAGTGACAGCTGCAGCAGCACAGGTTCAGAGCAGACTGGCCACCTTGGCAAATCTGACAGCCCACACTGAAATCCACACCACAGCAGCTTCACTGGCATGAGGCCTGAAGTAGCCACATAATTGTGCACCCACATCTACACAGCTCCAGAATGCATCTGAGGGGTCACGTGCGAGTTAATACAGAGGATTTGTCCTTTCTGCTCCTTCCTTTTGCCCCCCCCCGCACTCGTTCTAATGTAGATAAGCTGTTCCAATAGCTCCCATTCTCAACTGGGATCACCAAAATCACTTTGTTACAGTCATCCCTTCCCAGTAACTTCCCCTCTTCAAGGAATAAAAACTGCACAACTCATCTAGCTCCAGGAAAAGTAAGAAAGCAGATGGGCAGGGGGACAGAAGGAAACTGCTCTCACTTCTACTGACCTTGTCTCCAAAGCCATTGTCTGTAGCACGTGTGGGTGGCTTCCCAGGGTACCTGTACACAATGAAGTCTCGCCTAGGCAAGCAGAGGGAAAACAAAACTTTCAAGAGCACACTTTCAGTAGAATCAGGTTATGAAGAAGTTTCCAGGGAGCAGTTTAGAGCTGCTGGTTTACAATAAAATCAAGCAAAGCACTTTCCCTGATAAATGAATGCTACCTTAAAGCAATAGCTAGATAAGCAAGCCTATCTTGAGGGGAAAACAGAAATTATCTGTGAAAGACCATGGTATTTACTCACAGATTAAGTCAAGTACTTTTGCTTACAGAAGGATGCTTGAGACAATTCAGTCTAAGTGATTTAGGCGCCCTGCAAAAGGGGTAGAACCTCAGTGCAGGGAGTTAGTAATTCTTGCCAAACTGCAGTTGTTCCTTTAATACTGCCACAAAATGAGCCTGCAAAAGGTGGCTTCTATTTTCTATCACTAGAGAGCCAGACTGCTTTCTACAGACAGCAGCACCTGCACAGTTCTGTGTCACCTCTGAAATAAACAGCAGTGTTTATACACCAGGTAGGGCAGATACTCCTCACTCTGGAGCTTTCAAGAACATCTATACTAGTTTTAGTCACACTAGTAACTACCACAGTGTTTCCACTGCACACAGCTCCTTGGTATTCCCCATTTTCCATGCTTCAGCCACTAGAAGCAACCACCTGGCATTCAAGTTTAATATCAGCAAAAATATAAAAAACAAGCATCTCTGGAAATGGATCGTGCCCTTAATCCCCCATTAGAACAAGGGGTGTGATGGCACCATTTACATGTCAGTTAAATCAGTTTTTTTTTAGGGAAGCATTTTTCATGTTTCACACACTCAGTTCTTGGTGGCAAACACACAAAGTTCTGGGGCCAGAACCCCCACGCCAAGTGCAAAACAAAGAAAACCTTAAGAAAGAGGCACTTACTTGTGCATCATTGATAAAGCACTTATTTCCAGCTGGCCAGCACTTTCCTATGCAAGATTATGAGATTACGTGAGATAACACTTTAATTCTTTTAAACCCCCATTTGTTTCAGAAACTGCTGCTTTCACCAAGGTGACTGGTTAAAGACTAAAGAAATTGAAGTTCAGACAGTAAAGGAAGAAGCAGGAGATTGTAAAGCCTAACACACATTTCATTTAAGGTACACTTCACAGATTTTGTTTTCTTCTTACAGAATTACAGTTATGAATAAGCTTTTGCTGCCCAGCCTGCAGAGATTGTTCCTTTGCACCCATGCAAATTCCTCACTAAAACTGGTATTGTTTGTACATATACAATTTATTCAGTGCATTAGTATTACTTGTGCAATTGATTCCCCAAGGTTTGGGTCTATCTAACAAAACCCCACAAACTCGAAGTACCACATTTTAAATGGCTACTTAAACACCTTCCTTCCTGGTCTCTTCAAATTTAAATCTCTTAGTAAGTCTTAGATCAGGCTTACCTTTGGATCTCCCAGTCGTTCTAGGTATTTCTCAAACGAGCCTTCCACATACTTTTAACAAAACAAAGAGAAAACAAATATGAACACTTAGGCAGCTGGAAAGCAAAATTATAATTAAACCTAATCACCACTTAACAGCTACCAGCTGTTGACTTGGAGGTGGAAAGGCACTTAGAACATAGGAATGATTTGGGATATCAATATGAGAATACCAAGAGATTCTAAAAATAATTAAGGACATGAGTCCAAATAATATTCAAGTCCCTCCTAGATTAGATTAAACACTCAAATGCCATTACAATGAAAACAAACAAAAACTCCAAATCCACATCAATACCCTACAAACCCACACTGCACACACACCTGCACTCACACAAACTGCCACAGACAAAACCAACCAAAAACCACACCTCAAAACTCCATGACTTGAAATAACTACTCCAGAATTTCCCACCATCTTTTGCTATTAATTTCTTGCTCCAAAATCCTACACACTTCCCACCTACTGAATTCTGCAATGAGCGCTCCACGAAGAACACACTACACAAATAACTCACCCTACTCACAACTTAGGTTTCAGCAACTTGTTTGTTTCCAGGAACTTCAGAACCAAAGTCAAATAAAACTCGTGCAACTGCAACTCAACATAAGGAAGCAGGCACCCTGTCATTTCTCCTGTATTTCAAGCACGACAAAGCATCGTGTTCTCAGTGCTTAGTGCTAAACCACCGACCCCTACCCCACAGCACTTCCCAACTGCACGTACCCAGTTTGTACAGGGACACATGGTACTTACAGATTCAAACCTTGACTGGTGCTGCCTCATAAACAAGACGCAAGCTTTCCTGACGTCCGTGTGATAAATTTGAGATAAAAACAGCTGGGAGAATAACGGTAATAAAAGAGAAAACGTCAAGAGTTTAAATTATTAGGCATAAATTCTCCAGATTAACGCCACCACAACAGGAGGCGGTACAGAGGGTGAGGGTGCACCTCAGGATGAGGGGAGGCTCCCAAAGCCAGTCACCCCATTCCACACACACTCCACATACATACAAATACACACACACGCACACACCCCACACCCATCCCCGCCGCCGCCACCCCGCTCTGGGCACCGGGCCGGGTCTCCCCGAACACCTCCGGCCCACTCCGGGCCTGAGGCGCCCCGGCTGCCCCCGGCCCGGCCGGCTACGCACCTGCTCCGAGACAGCTCGGAAGAGGCAGGAGGCGTCCTTGGCCGTCATCTTTCGGTACAGCCCCAGGCTGCCCAGGTAATCGTCCATAGCCACTTCGCTGAAGGACTTCTGGCCGAAGTATTTCTTGGAACCTTTGTGCATCTTCCCGGCCGGGGCGGCTGAGGCGGGCGCGGAGACGCGGGCAAGGCGCGAGGGGCTGCGCGCGCGGCCGCCGCTAATGAAGCCCCGCTAATGAGGCCCCGCTAATGAGGCACCGCGCCCACCTGTGGGGTGGGGTGGGGTGGGGTGGGGTGGCTCGGCTCGGCTCGGCCCGGCCCGGCCCCCACCCCTCGGATCCCAGCCGGGACCATTTTAGGCCAATTTTTCGGGTGTCCTCGGTGTGGGTGCGTATCCCAAGGTGCGGGAAGCGGCTCCTCCCTCGCTTGCCCTGGCTAAGATCGCCCCTTCAAATTCATCGCTGGACTGCAGAGAAGCTGCGGGAACATCGCTCCAGTGGTTTTCCAAAATTCCCTCCGCACTCCCGTGCTGGAGGCGGGTTGTTAGCAGTGGACATGAAATGACTCCATAGAAATCGTTAAGGGAGTGAAAAATCTTAGTTGCTCCTAATCAAGTATTTGGGGCAAACTTTGGCGGATTGGCAAAACTGACCCTTGCACAACTGTGCGATCTGATTTATTCCACCTGTAGCCCTTTGTGCTTGATTTGAATGCCTCTGTGTGCATTTAATTTCCTCGTGAAAATTGTACTTAGACCTCAGATCGGCCAATACACGAGTTTCATTTTCTCGTTTTAAACAACAAAAGCAACCCCTTCCCCTCCCCAAACGAATAATGTCCTTCTAGGGAGGGCAATTAGCATCCGTTATGCACTTCTAAAGTTCTAGAGCATTAGAAGCCCAAGAACATGCATGAATATTATAAAGTTTAAGTCCCCTTGGGTTTTCAATAGTTTTCAATTTCAGTACTTTAAATGGGAAGTAAAAAATCCCAGAATGGCTTGGGTTTGCAGGGACCCTAAAGTTCATCAGGTTTTACCCTCCCTGCCACGGGCAGGGACAAATTCCACTATCCCAGGTTGCTCCAAGCCCTGTCCAGCCTGGCCTTGGACACTTCCAGGGATCCAGGGGCAGCCACAGCTACTCTGGGCACCCTGTGCCAGGGCCTCCCCATCCTCACAGGGGAGGATTTGTTCCTTCCATATAATCTAAATAGGAAACTGTGTGCAGAAGTCTAAACTGGTGGGTTATGATGGGCTAACACCATGGAAAAGGAGCCACAGTATTGCCAAGCCCATTCCTGTCCTGTTTGACTTTGTGGTGAATCACCCAAACCCAGAGCAGCAGTTTGGCAGCAGGTTTGCAGCTCGTGGTGACTTTTTTCACCGGGATTTACCATATGCCTTTTTCCATGTGAGGTTTAAACCTCTCACTTTAAAGCTGTCTTTTCATTGCTTTTGTAAACACATGAAACAAGAGCTGAAGACATCAACAAAGATAATTTATTTCCACCTGTACTTGGCAGAAATGGTCAAGAGGCCACTATGCATGTGCCATGCCTGTAAACACATAGCTTAGCTTGTCCTCATCACTGGAATTACCATCCCAGTGCAGCTTTTGTGATATAAATGTGTCAGTCCATGCAACCAGACAGCTCATACTCCCTCCTTATTGGCATTGTACTTTTTAAAGCATGAAGCTGAATGAGTTTGGCATTAAATTGGAAGCCATTTAATATCAATTAATATTAAATGATATTTTCTTTGAGTGTTAGGCCTAGTTGGCAGATCTTAAGAGTAGGAGATGAGACATTTTATTCCAACTTTTTTATTTCTCTGTTTTATTTATTGCAACCCAAAAACTTTATCCAAGAATGAAGCAAACTTTTCTGGCTGTCCAGGAGGAAAAGGTTTCAAAGCTGGCAAGTCCATTGACTGCAGTGTCTCCACAAGAGTGCTGTAAAAACAAAAAGCAAAAATTAAAACTGGATCCATCCCATAGGAATTTTTTACACTATTTTCTTTCTATTCATCCATACATAATTCTTTAGCATGGAAATATGAAATAAGGATATGTATGGAAAGGAAGAGAATGCACAGAGCTGCAGGCCCCAGCCAGCACTAGCTCGTAGGCAGCACTGCTCAGAACACACTCCATCAGCTTTCAGAGACAACTTTTAAACTTTTTAATCTTCTGTGGTTGCAATGCTGGGAGACTGAACAGGATCTGAGGCTCTTCTCTATAAACCATAGGAGGAAATCCATCCTATCTGAACACATGGCAGAATTCTCCCCTGATCACAGAGACAGAAAGAACAGCTACATCAGTCTGTTACTTGCTATTATCAGGCTGCAAATGTAATGCTTGGCACTGCCCAACATAAAAAAAATAAAAATTCCAAAGCTGACAGAAGCACCAAGATAATGAGTTTAAGAAACTTGCTCAATGTAAATGAATGCCAGGCCTGATCTGTTCAGAAAGCTCTTCTGAAACATTAAATTCTGCTTGCAGGGTGAAGGAACAAGATGCAGACTAAGTAATGGGAGTTACATTTTCTCCGCCTTCAGTTTAAAAGTAATCTGTTATTTTTAGAGTGGAATCAATCACAAGTAAAGAGAAAATAGTAAAATACAGACAAAACCAGGAGAATAAACCCAACAATCATTAGGATGAACTCTAAAAAAAAAAGGAGCCAGGGGTTTTGGTGATGGTGGGATTTTTTCATGTGTTGTTTGCTTGCAGGGTGGGTTTTTTTTCGTGTGTTTTTTGTTTATTTGTTTGGTTTGGGTTTTTCTCCTGAAGTGACAGGCAGCAGATCTGTGAAACTCCTTGTCACAGGGTATGGGTGGATTCAGGAAGTTTGTTAAGAGGGCAGCCTGGGTAAGTACTTGAGAAAGGGGTACTTAAAGTTACTAACCAGATAATATCTGGTTTATGAATCCCCCTGAATCCAAGTGTTTTTCTTCTTTTAATCTAAATACATGTACATTCAGATGGAAAAAAAAAATAATTAGAAGAGGCCATAGTCAAAAGGCTTGGTAAGTGTGGTAAATTATAATACCTAGTGTTAGTCTATTCTCTCTGGAAATGTAATATCCAGATGGAGATTACAGAGAAGGATGTGCATTTCCTTGTTACATTCTCAGTTCTGCAACCACATGGACTGAATGTTCTTGTCCAGTGGGACCAGCCACAGCAGCTCCATACCTGCAGTTACAGTAGAGGACATAGCCATCTCTGTGGAGCTGTCTGGCCAGCTCAAGCTGATGGTTGTCCATCAGCTTGTCATTTATTACCACTATTAGGGGTTTTCCTTTCTCTAGAGTCTCCAGGCAGCTACCAGCACCTAAGAGGGGAACAGAAAACATGGTGAGAGATTAAATACCTCCCTATTTGTTGCTGAAAACAGGGGAGCCTCTTGAACAACCCAACTCTAGCTGTGGATCTCAGCATTCCCAGCCAGCCCGCCCCTGAGCCGGCAAGCCTTCATCCCACCGACCTCCCTGAGCCCCAGGGAGCAGCCGGGGCTGTACCTGCGTGGCTGATGACCAGGTCTGCGCCCTGCAGGTCCTCAGCCAGCGAGTCCTTGAAGCGGAACACTTCCACGGCCACGGCCGAGCTGCTGCTGCTGCTGGGCTGCGGCTGGGGCAGCGAGCCCCGGCCCACCTGCAGCACCAGCTTCTGGTACCCGCGGCTCTGCAGCGCCTGCGGGCACAGGAGGGACGAATGGAGGCGATAACAGGGAGATAACGGGGGTGGGGAGGGGGGATGATGGGGAGATGCCGGGTGGGGGTGGAGAAGAGAGGGATGATGACGAGTGGGAGAAGGAAGAGGATGAGGCGGGCGCAGAGAAGGTGTGTGAGGGCTGTGCCCAGCTCCCGACTACCCCTGCCCGGGAACCGCTGCCCCCTCCCTATCTCACACAGACCGTCCCTCCCCTTCCTCCACCAACACTCCACGCTTCTCCCCGCGGGAGCCCCCGAGCCGCTCCGGGCCCCTCACACAGCCGGCACCACCGCCACAGGGAGGCCGGGGCAGCTTCGGCGCGCAGGCGTCAGCCCCGGGAGGGCAGGCCCGGCCCGGAGCCGCCGGCCGTGCCGGTGTCTCTGCCGGCTGACCTGCAGCGCGGGCGGTGAGCGGGCGGTGGCGATCAGCTCGTCGAAGCTGGTGGTGCCCACGGTCACGAACACGGATTTCATGGCCGCCACACGGCCCGGCCCGGCCCGGCCCGGCCCGGCACAGCACGGCCCGGCCGCGGGGCCGCCAGGGGGCGCCGCGCGCTAGCTCAGCGCTCCCGAAATGGCGGCCGGGCTGAGGGGAGGGACAGGGAGGGCGGGAACGCCTCCTTCCCTCACGGGCCCGGCCCACCTGTCCCCGTCGCTGCCTGTCCCCTTCTTTTCCCCGCCCGTTTCAGCGAAGGAGGTGCCGCTGCCCCGGGGGTTTGCTCGCACGCTGCCGCACCTGGCCGCTCTAATGAGCGCGCTGTCCGGCAGCGTTCAGAGCGGATAGCCAACGCTGTTTCAGATTTTTCGGACTTTCAAGGAAGAGAAGTAAAAAAGAAATAAACTTGGAAGAGGGATTCAGAAAGTTTTGGCGTCCACGTGTTATTTCAGCTCTGGGGAGCCACATAATTCACGGCCAGCCTGTCTGGATGTGTTCAGAAGTGCCATTGCCAGAGCCGGGCCAGGGCCGCCTTCCCTCTACACACTTGACATCGGCCCAAGCCTCCCACAGCGCTTGTTGGGAGAGGAACGCTAAAACTTCTATCCCAAAATTACGAATATTAAGTATCTTAACACAGTGTTGTTCATTCATGAGTAAGAATGACCCCTGAACAGTTGCCCAAACCGATCTGGCAGTTTTGTTCCTTAATAGTAAGTGTAACACAGTGCTACAAAGGTAAACCGAAGTTAGGCATCTAAATCTATTTATTCCCGAATTAAATTCAACAGATGAGGTCACAGCTATATACACATTTGTGTATACAGAGTGCTGGAAGAAAGATGCAGCCGCCTTGTGGATACCTCTGATTGCCATGTTAATGCCTTGTTCACAATGCTCAATAGACCCCTGTTGTTTTCATTTAGCATAATGAGCCACGCTGAAATGTATTTAATTTTTGATTAAAGCAAGTAGTGCTGACGGCAAGCACTGTCTGGAGGAAAAATACAGTGGAACAAAACAATATTGGTGTCCTGAGTGCACAGGGACTTAGTGGCTCTGCCCAGCCTCATCCAGCTCTTGCTGTTGTCTCTTAGGAAAAGGAATCTGGGAGCTGAGGGTGGCCACAGCATGGGCCAGGTAAAGACCTCACCAGCAATGGTCTGTCAGTAACAGGTCCAGTGACCATCCAGCAAAGACATGGACACAGTGTCAGTGCAGGAAACCCAAACAACAGTTCAGGAATAGAATTAGCAGCAAAGACACCCACAAGTCACCTCTGTCACTCCGGTATGAGAAGGACAGGGCTAGGTGGATCCAGAGGAGAGGCCACAAAGAGGATCAGGGGCTGGAACACATCTCCTGGGAAGACAGGCTGGGAGAGCCCAGGGCATTCATCCTGGAGAAGACTCCAGAGAGACCTTAAAATCCCCTCCAGTGCTTGAAGGTCTTCAGGAGAGCTGGAGAGGGACTTTGGACCAGGGTCTGGAGTGACAGGAAAGGGGAAAGGCTTTAAACTGAAAAAGGGCAGATTTAGACTGGAGATCAGGAAGGAATTCTTCCCTCTGAGGGTGGTGAGGCCCTGGCATAGGATGCCCAGAGCAGCTGTGGCTGCCTCATCCCTGGAGGTGTCCAAGACCAGGTTGGATGGGATTTGGAGCAACCTGGGATAGTGGAAGGTGTCCCTGACCATGGCAGAGAGTTAAAACCAGATGAACTTTAGGTCCCTGCCAACCCAAACTATTTTATGATTCTATTTAAATGCCACGGTTAAATAAAGTCCCTGTCCAAGAGTGTGAGTGGAAGCCCCAGCTAGCTGAGACTGCTCTGGGCAATTAGGACCTATTAGTGCAGTCAGGGCCCTGACAGCTGTTGGACAAGAAGGTAGACTTCGGATGAAAGGGAAATGTTAATTTTTCAAGTGTTGGAGGTGAGGTTCAGCACCTGCTAAAGGACAGGATAGTTAAATGTTAGGGGTTTTAATTGTTTATTTTCCCCCTGTGTCACTGTAAGTCAGTGTCCTCTTCAGCTTGCACTTCCATCTTCATGCTGTATAGGGGTTAGAAGAAAAAATATTCACATGTAAAATTGCAGTGACTTAAATCTGTGTTGGAGTTTTCACTGGAGGATACATCCCACTTGCACATTGAATCAGGCTTGTTAGGGTGATTTTAAACGGAAGAGAAAAGGGAAAACCATCCATTAAGGCATTCAATTTCACACTAATTTGTACCTGCTGTTTTAATTAGAATTTGCGTAGGACATAAGTAGAATTTTGCCCATGAGTGCTTATGCTGTGGTCTGTGAGAACTACAGATCACTCTCAAAATGAGGTACTTGGAGCTGATCCTGTGCAGTTTTAAGGCAGGTGGAGGTCATGTAATCCAGGCTTGGTGTTGTGCCTTGTTTCATTGCTGCCTCTGCCCTGTGTTTCTACAGATAAACCACACAGTGATCCCTGTCACAGGACTGACCTGACAGTGACTTGTCTGCAGTCAGATCAGCTCACTGAGCTGCACAAGCAGCACTACCAGCACAAGGGAGGTGGCAGAGCTGTGGTACCTTGGATTTAGTCTGTTTTAAACACTGGGGGATTGCACCTCTGTTCACCCCTTTGTTGTCATAAACTGCAGGCATGTTCTCTGAGCCTTGTGGCTCAGGCAGCTTTTGGGGCAAACCTCGTGTGAACCTAGCCCTGCCTGGGCTGGGCAGTCTCTCTTTGCAGTGCCAATTGTCTCTCTCCAATCTGTATGTGTGGTATTATTAGGGACAGTCCAGAAATAGGGGCTCAATCTGACATAATGTGGTCCTGGACCTCTGGGAGCAGCTAGGAAAGAGCTGAAATGGAAGACAGGTTCTTGTGAGAGCTTGCTCCCATCTGTGCTTTATAGGACATAATTTATATTCTGATATTTTCTTCCTATGACAACATCTGGGCAAGAAAGTGAAGATGTCATGAGTGCAAGCTGTTGTTTATTTCTCTTTTTCCTTTTTTTCTTTTTTTTTTCTTTTTTTTTTTTTTTTGGGGGGGGGGGGAGAGGAATGACATATCCCTCCCCTCTTCTCCTTAGCTGGTATTTGAAATGTTTCTGGATGGCTCAGTTTTGAGCATTGTCACTTTGTATTCAGTTCAGCTTGCCACAATTTGCCCAGAAAGCTCTATAATTATACTATTCAAGAGTAAGAAAGTGCATGAAAATAATCTAGTCAGCTCACATCTTTGTTTCTGAAAACTACATCCTGCCTTTAGTTTGCTTTTGAAGTCTAAAGGTTGACCCACAACTGTGGATATAAAACTCTGATGACCCCTGAAATGCATGGACCACAGTGTGTCAAATAATGAATCATTAAAAAATACACCAACAGGAAGGCAGGAAACCTGTATGAGTCTACAAACTCTGATTTTCTTTGAAGGAAAAAAAGCCAGTGACTGGATAGCTACTGACTTTTCCTTACCCTTGTATTTTGTGCACAGATTGATTCTCCATGTGGCTTGTCATATAATGCTGCAGTGGATGGCATGAGGCACAGGAGAGCAATTAGACTTCGCCACACTAAATTTGTTATATTTCAGTACTTTTTCTATGTTTATAGATGTGCAAAAAAAAGAGATAGTCCTACTTCTCTTTCCGATTGGCTTTATATAAATTTGAACTGAAAAAATGTTTGCTTCCTTTTACTCTCATTGAGATGTAGTGCTGTAACTATGAGGGTTGATATTTTTGTTACTGTGGGGAGCTTTGAAAATCAGATAGAGGATCTTTTGGGGAATAATTCCTTCATATTACCGTGATTTGGAGATGCTTGGCCTGGGAAAATAAGAGTAGAATTTGTCAGGCATATGTCAATAGTATACTTTGAAATATTCCATCCCATTTCTACGTCCTTTGGATTGTCTCTTTGTGAGTTTGGTATTTAGCAGCTGGATTGACAGGTGGATACACAAAGGCTCAGACTGACAGGGAGATGTTGGATCACCTCCTCAGAGCTGACTGGCAGAAGACAGACACCAAAGCCCACGGAGGAACTCTTCTGACTAAATATCTCACGTGTGGAGTGGAAGAGGAGGCTGTGTCTTAGCCAGAATGGGTGTCCACCATCTGACAAGTCTCCTGGATTTCTCTGAATTTTGCCACATTTGATGGTGTGTCTTGAAGCCCCTGGTTGTGGAATTGTGGAATCATAGTTTTTAAGGCCTTACATTTCTGAAGAGGAGACAAAACCACTCAGTGAACTCTTAAGGCCCTGAGGACGCAAACAATGTTTGTTAAGGATCTACAACTATGTATCTCTTTGTTACTCCCGTTTTGCTTTGTCTTTAAACAATGTAATGATTCATTGTGACCTGAGCTTCTGGAAGCCCAGAGTTTACTCATTTATGAAAATAAAGTACTTTTTTGCTCTCACATGAAACAGGAGGGCATCTTTACGCTGGGATACAGCACATGCTGTGTTCCTGTCCTTGTTACAGGGACTGTGGCTCGGCTGATTTGTACCAGCCCTGGAGCTGGATCCTTACTGATGCTCGAGGCCTCTGCTAATTTTGTCATAAATGAAATGCTCGCCTTAAAGAACCAGAAAATGGGCTTTGTATCAAACAAAATGCCTCAAAGCTGGCTAATTTTCAGTAGTGTTTGGGTTACTGGGAGATTAAAGGAGGTAATTTGGAGAGCGCTGGCGAAGCAGGCCAGCGTGCAGAGGTAGGAGGGAGTCTGAGGTCTGCTGCAAGGAGCATTATCCTGGCTGTGTGGTGATGTCTCCTGGCAACTGGTCCCCTCAGCTCCCCCGAGATGCTCCACTTGTCACAGCCTGGTACTGCTCCTTGCTGCCTGTGGAAAACACTCGCCACCGTTCCTGCCTGCTGGCCACCAGCAAACACCTCCACAGCAGTCCACCATGCCAGCACCCTGCCGCTTCGTGTTCCTGCATAATCCCTCTGACAACCAAATCTATTAAAAATTCGTTTTTATCCAGGCAAATCAGTCTCCCTGAAATCAATTGAGCTTTGTTCTCTGAGGGCAGCTTGTGCTGGTGCAAATATAATCAAATCCTGAGGTGCCTTGCATGCATTTTTACAAGCACTGAGATGGAATTCATGTTTCAATTATTCTTTTTGATGTGCATTTTTGAAGGAAATTAGAATATTATGGTCAAGTAAACCAACAGTTTTAGATCTTTAGGAAGGAGTTCCACGTAAACTAAATTCCTTTCCCCAGACAGTCCCAATTATGCAAGTACATACAAATATCTCTGTTTGCCATGCAGCATAAAAATAGGTAAGGAGGTGAACCCGGTGTAAACTCAGACTAAATTTCACTTCTGTCCATTTGCCTGCAGTTCTCCAAAAGCTGGCTCGAGACAGCAGCAGTTTATGAACTCTGGGAATTGTTCTCCAGAAGTATTCAGGGACTCCTCAGTCAGCCCACTGATGAAGTAAATGGATTTTGGAAATATGTAGACTTGCTGAATATGCTCTGCAATTAATGAAAAGCTGCTCTAATTCTGCCAGACGAGCAAAGGGGTATTGGGCAGATGTGAGCAGTGGTGTTTATACCAGGAGAGGGCAGCTTGCCTTGGCTGCAGTGAGGGCACCCAGCCTGCAGGCTCTGTTTTGCTCCATCTTTCCTGCACAACATTAACATCTTCCCATTTACAATGCCTGTTTTTAATTACCAAGCTGCCTCTCAGAACCAAAGTGAAACAGTGAAAGCATTTGAGGTTCACTTCCCAGCCGATCAACAGCCACAGCCAACACAGACCAGCTCAAGGTCTGAAATGCAGTGATGTTTCATGGACTGAACCTGCCTGTGTGCAGCCAGTCTTGTTCAGATGAGCTGTGCCCTCTGCATCATCCCCTGCTGCTTTGCAACAGCACTAGAGGTGCTAAAAGCAGTGACAGTCATGATTCAGTTCTCTCTGCTCTTTGTGCTAACAAGATGATAGCTTATTATTTACAAGCAGTCCAGTTTCCATTAGACATTAGGGATCACAGCAGCTACAAGATACTCAACAAAACCACTGAGCTCAGTTTGGAGATTCTTTGACAGCTCTGGGCCACCAGAGCTATTTTGTGTGCATGATATACAGTGTATTCTGAGAAGAATCAATAGCAGAAACATCTTGGCATGCATTTCCTGTTTATGGCCTTCTTTTTATCAGTCACCAGAAATGCTAGGAATGTTTTATGCAGAGGCAAACCAGGAGGTTAATGGTATGCAGCAAGTGTCACAAAGATGGAAAATCGTGGCTCTTATTTTTAAATGTTTTAAGGATATATGCAGAGAGACATGTAAGAGAGATCTAAAGTCATATTTACACCTGTTTTTTGAGTGTGTGTGCATGTGTACTTTACAAATAAATCCTCTTATTTAGATATCAGCATATACTGATGAATCTTCTTCCAGGATTTCTTGTGTCATAATTCTAGGATAACATTAAGCTGTTTAAAATAAATCATCATTCTACAACTTGCTGGGAAATATTGGACCAGATTCATCCCAGTATGACTGAATTGGCTTAGATCTGAATCAAGAGTTAGGTGTTACATTTGGGAGAGCCAATATTACTGCAGGCACTAATGTCAAAACAAGAATATTTTTCATTATCTTGCCTCTAGAGAAAGCTTCTGAGCTCAGATTAGTCCTGTTTGCTTCACCCTTTTGCACACTTGTGCATGGCCACCTGTTCTTTCATCCACAGTAATCCTGCCTTTCCCTTTCCCTTTCCCTTTCCCTTTCCCTTTCCCTTTCCCTTTCCCTTTCCCTTTCCCTTTCCCATTTCCCTTTCCCTTTCCCTTTCCTTTCTCAAACCAAAGCTGTTCAGCTGCTGAATGTTTGTGTTCATTGAGTGAGTTTTTGTGTACCAATGTTTCCTGTTACAAAACACTGTTCTTGTCACTGTGCCATCTTAAAATGATGATTCATGGTTAAATCTGTCCAAATGAAGGACCTTGGTTTTGATTTTTTTATTTGTAAGGGTATCACAGATTGGGCTGAGGATAGACTGCAGCCCTAAATCTGTCCAAAAATGGGGTGAAGCACGGCAGATGTACAGACAGGTCAGCTTTCTGTGCCTTGCTAGGAAGGTGGAACTATTAAAGCTGAAAAAATCTCCCCACTTCACAGCACAGATCCAGGTTTAATCCTTTTGGTAATGGCTCTGAGGTTTCAGTGGGTGTGGGCAGCTGGCCATCAGAAATTGGACTGAGGACCATTGCTGGCTGCTGGACCACCATGGTGTAGAACAGCATCAGGTTGCTGTCAGGCAGTGCTGAACTTGACTCAATGCCTTTGCCATGAAGCAAATGATGTTCCTTTCCTGTCCCTTATTGAAGGGATGGAATTGCCTGGCAGCATCCACACTCATATGTTGATACTTCCAGCATAACTAGGAAAATAAATTAATTTTTCCAAAGGTAATAAGCTTGATATTATAGAAGTGACTCATGCCTAAGATCAAAAGGAAATGTCTTCTGAAGGAGTGTCCCATGTCCATCCAGGGCCGTAGATTTCTGTCATAGGCAGAATCATTCCCTTTGGTTTCTCTGAACCTGGGATTTTATTATTAATTTTGTGAGGCACTGACTTGGTGAGGATTCAGGTAAAATTCTCATTAATTCTGAGATTGGTGTTACACAAGGTACTGCTGGAATATAGTGAGGATTCAGGTAAAATTCTCATTAATTCTGAGATTGGTGTTACACAAGGTACTGCTGGAATATAGTGCTCCCTTAACTGTTTTCTGTTTATGAACCACCTACCCCAAGGTGCTAATTAGCTGGAGGAGCTGCATGTACACAGCACTGGTTTGTTCCTCTGTAAAAATACATTTGAGGTTGACGTGACTTGGCTTAATTGGGAACATCCTGTGTTTTCTGAAATCAGCAAGGTAACAGCAAAAATTTGTGAGACTGGTATTTTTCACCTAAAAACTAATTATATCTATTTGGTTAATTCTTAGTAACAACCATCCTCATTAAGGGTTTGTTAGAGGCAATAATCACATTTAATTTTTTTTTTTCTCTTCCACAAAATCTGGCCACATCTTGTTTGCACTCAATAAGATCTGTTCTTGGGGGTTGGTACCTTTGTTCTGTGGTTGTCATCAGCTGTTTTCTCATCCCAGGTGCTGTGCAGGCTGGAAGAGATTCTTTTGTGTGCCTTACTTTGACATGCAAATATCATTTGTGCCATTCCAGGTGTTTCTGTTCTGACTTCAAGGATGCCTGAACAAACACAGGGCAAAGTATGGCTGGTTGTAATCTGTGGTTTCAGAGATTAGGTAATGTAGAAGCCTTAAACTCTCAAACTCTTAAATAAATAAACTGACCTTAAGTTTTATTTTGCTCAGAGGAAGAAGGTTCACGTCAGACTCAGATGAAAGTCTTGAAGATATTTGTGGGTTCTAGATAATAATGATACATCAGTTTTAAATTGAACTCTGTGTTTCAGAAGTGGCTGCAATAGGAGGAACCAGCATGATCTCCATGGGTTTATGTAACAAAAGTGAACACCAATTACAGTGCATTTTTTCCACTGGGACTTAGTCCATCATTTTGTCTAATTATGGTATGAATCCCAGAATGGAGAAACCCTTCTTCTATAAAGAACTAATTCCCCTTAGAAATGCTAAAAAGCTTAAAGAACTCCAATTATAATGAATTTTGCAATGGCTAAAGGGAGCCTGTGCCAGGCACAGAAGAAAAAAAAATTAGAAACTAAACAAAAAGCCCAGAAAAACATGAAGGACTAGCCTGGGAGACAAAGAAGGAATGTATAATAGTTTGTATAAACTCCTCTTATACTTTATCTAGGCTTGTACTAAATAAAATGACTAATCTGTGAAATCTATGAAATGCCTGTCAATTGATTGCTGATGGATTTATTGACATAAAATCAAGGAATATTGTTGGATCAGAGAAACTTGGCAAGGAAAAGGCTGAAAACACGTTCTGCACCATTAAGAAATTCTGAGACAATGAGACCAGTAGCTCTGTCACCAGGCATGTTACATTCCAGAATGGTTTGTTTGTGGTCAAGAAGGGAAGAAACTCTGATTTCCTCACTCACAGCCCTATTCTTCCACCTGAGTTCCAGCTTTGATTTGATTGGATTTCTGCAGATCTGAGCTACTTACACTGAGCTGCGAAGTTCTGCTGAGGATTGTTCAAAAGACTGCTGAGTGACAAAAAAGTCAGCAGAGAGGAGAGCTGCAAGACTTCTTTGGCATTAGGGAGAATGAGAATGACAAAGATTCAAGGATTAGGCTGTGGTCACTCAGGGATGAAAACTCCACATGCATGTATTTTATTTTGCCTGATGTTCTCTTACGCGTTTAAAACCAGCAGTATTAAATAAAGAGGCAATGTTTAATATTGAAATTGCCTTCCCCAGTTGTCTGGTGAAATTGAATCCAAACCCTTATTTTCCTTTAATAGAATGCAATATATTTTCATACTTCAGAACACTGAATGAAAGATCTTTCACTTACAAGAAAGAATAAGCAGCCTTCCCCAGAGCAAGACTGCATTTATTTACAGATTGGTCTGCTAAAAAAACCCAAACCAAATGATGATTACTGCTGCAAGATGATACCTTGGGAAGTGAAAACCTGATACAACTGGATCTAATCACTTGAGGGAGTGACAACAGCTCTCAAGGCTTCCTGGCTGTAGAGATCTTTGTCATGTTTGTCTTTCCTTCAAAGAAACCATTGAGAGAATTTATACACTCAGAAAGACAAAATCTCTGTTAGACAACACCTTGCAACTCTCAGATCTTCCTGCTTCAGTAACACTCAACTCAAACCACATAGTAGCAGTCCGGGGGGAGCTGGTTGTTTTCTCCTTATTTTACCTTTAAATTGCATTCAAAGATTTTATCTAGATAATTCCTTGCTATCAGTTTCCTGTGCTCTTCTGTGAGTGGTTGTCACAGTGATGTGCCAAGGTAAATGGAAGGAGCAGACAAGGAGTGTGCTGAGACAAACAGGGCACAGCCAAGCTGTGTTTGCTGTACCTGGCCTCGCTGGAAGGGTCTTTTGCTTGTCCAAAAAAGATTTTCAAAGCAGGTCGTACTGAGAAAGAAGCAGATTCATGGTCTGTCTGCACTCCCAAGTCCTAGGCTGGCAGTACAGCTTGGACTCCTGCATTTGGTTTGGCTTTTTGGTTTTGGTTTCTGCCTGCTGTGAGGGAGGTCACATTGCTCTGAAGTGAGAAATGACTGGTGGTTTTGTCTGATGTGTCCTAACGTGTGTTTTTACTTTCTGTGAACATCACTGGCACTTTGCTGTGATTCATTGCTGTGATTTACTGTGTGCCTGCTGGGTTTGGGTTCAGCTGGATGGTGAGGAAAACAGTGTAACAGTAGGAGAAAGCTGCATCCATCCACAGCAGACCTTCCTTGGCCTTGCACACCTCTTGTATGGATTAATATTCTCTGTGTCATGGGCACTTGTGTGCCTGCCTAAACTGGACACTGACCTAAAATTTTCATGGCAAGTATCTCACTCTGTCCCCTGCTCTGGAGGTGTGAATAATTCTTGAGTTCTCAAGTTTCCTCGGGAGGATAAAAAGAAAAAAAAGGCGACAATGCTGAACCAATCAGTATTCATAAGATGGAAAGGCTTATCTGAGCTTTTAAGTGGCAGAAGTGACACCAAATGTAAAGGTGTTGTCTACAAGCTTTATGTCTGAACTGTGACTTGCTCATGGATATGGAAAGCAGCTTTCTAGAGAAAGGCCTTCAAGACATTCCACTGCCTCAAAGTGTGATAAACTGTTCCTAATCTCTTTGTAATTGCTGTTGTCCACCATGGGCCTTAAAAGCACTGAATTTCCACAAAAGGAGTTTCCTTTTGGGGATGTTTTAAGAATTCAAAGCCAGCAAAATTCATTGAAAAAATAGAAATAGAACAAAATCTCACCTAGGTTAGATATACACTCAGTCTGTCAGCATTTATTTTCCAAACTGCTTTGCAGCAAATTATTATTCATCTGAGCAGTGTGAGTGGAGGGAAGCAGGTCAGCAGAACAATGATGTATCTGTAGTAAATTGATGGATAGTTACCAGCAAAAGTCAAACAAAGGAAAAGCAGCCTCAGCACTCTGATCCCAGGGGTTTCTTCCTGAGAAGCTTGCAGAAGTGCATATGGAGAATACTGCTGTGCTGTGGTTGTCTGTTACTCATCCCTTCAGTATTGGTCATGCTCTGAAACAATAAACAGCTTGGAAATTGGGCACAGCATTACTCCAAACCAGGTACATTCAGGGTGCTTCCTGCTTTCCTCTGTTTTGTTGGACCCAGAAGATGGAGAAGGAGAAGGAGAAGGAGAAGGAGAAGGAGAAGGAGAAGGAGAAGGAGAAGGAGAAGGAGAAGGAGAAGGAGAAGGAGAAGGAGAAGGAGAAGGAGAAGGAGAAGGAGAAGGAGAAGGAGAAGGAGAAGGAGAAGGAGGAAAAGGAGAAGTCACATTTCTTCCCCTCTAGGTGCCAACATGAAGTGCAAACTTTGTGTGTGGTGTTCCCATCCTGACAGAGTCAATGCTGAAAGAGCTGTCTGGAGCTTTCCCAAGGTGTGAAAGCTCCAAAAATCTGAAATGTGAAATGAAAAATTTGTGAACAGCAAACCCATTTTGGTTCTGCAGTGACGAGCCGTAAGATTTGCCACTGAGTCTACTGCAGCAACCTCACCCCAGCCCAGATTTGAGCTTCCTGGGGCATTATGTGTTGGTCATGCCACAGCAACTTGGACAGGTCCCTATCACCTAAAGATTATGGAGCAACATTACAAAAAGTGCTGCATGTTAACTTCTGGGAGCATGAATTAGTTTGAATTAGGATTGCTAAGGGATGAGGAGTCAACTGAAAACACCCAAAGACACAATTCGGAAGAATTTTGAAGAATGGGAAGCTGGAGGATGCCAAAGCCTGTGGTACACACAAATCCAGCTCATGGCTCTGTGTTGTCCTGTAAAGAGTTTCCCAGTGCAGCACTTGCTTGCCCACATAGTTCAAATGGCAGCCCAGGGCTAGTTTGCTTCCAGATCTCCCCTGCATTGTAAGGAAAAACTTCTTTGCCTGTTTGGTCACACATGGGAGGCACACAGAAATATCCCAGACAGGTCCTACTTGATCCTTCAGCATTGTTGGTAGGGATGTGTTGGTGTTTTTGTTTATTTTTTTTCCCATAAAATTACATAAATAAACTTGATCCGGTAGCTATTGTGGTGCCAGTGTTTGAGGACTGGAAGAGGAACTCTCTTCAGGAGAACAGCCCAGCTTAAGAAAGATAAATTTCTTGCTTGCAGAGAAGAACAGATTTCAAGCATCAAAGAATGTTGCTGAGCTCTCATTTGGCTTTCAGGTGCCTTTTGTTGTCTTGTAATTGATTTTTATTAAATGGTACTGTGAGAATAGGACTAAGGCCACGAAGAGAGAATTAATGCAGAGACAGTCAGCTTAGGAAGTCTGTGGCTATTAGCTTGATCAAATTATACTTTGAAAATGGGTTAATAAATCTAGAGGAGAAAGAAGGGAGGAGAAGGTCTTTTGAATTATTCATCATTTGTTTGACAAGTTTACATAGCCATGAAATGCAGGTGGGAGTATAAAGAGTGGGTTATTTATTAATTACATACGAATTGCACAGACCTTTTTCTCCTGCAGCCAGATCTGCTTTCACAACTTAGCTTTGAATACAGCTGCACAAATTATTTTTGCCTTCATCTGAAGAAATTCCAAGTACCTTTGCAAAATCCAATCCATCAAAACTCAAATCCAGTTTATTTTTTTTTACTCTTAACATCAGCCATCTTAGATGATACTTTATTCTTGATACTTAAAGGACTGTGGAGGAAATGTTCATATATCACATTCTGGAGAGCAAGTGTGCAAGAAACCAAATTATCAGTGTGGGTTTTTTAGGCTTTATTTTGATATCTGTGCCCACAGAAGGAACACCAGGAATTGAAAACTGCTCTTACTCTTGCTAGAACTTCACAACCTTCTGAAAAAGCCTGAGGAAGGTGAAGATCTGAGAGGGCTGTGTGGGGTAAAGTTTTTTGGCAGATGGAATGCATAACATGCAGCTCCTTTTTGTGAACAAATGTGAAATCTGTGTCTGAACCAAAACTGAAAATACCTTCCCCAGTCCACAAATATTTTTTCTTTGTAGTCTTTTTTTGAGCCCACTTCAAAGATCCAGCAGACTTCGCCATCTCTAGCTTTATTTTTCTACCAAAATGTCAACATTTGAGTCTGTAGCTCATGTACCAACACAATACTGTTCGGGGTTTCCCCTTTCCAGATATATCTGCATCTGAACTTTTAGTCATGAATGTCATTGTGCAACTGCCCATTTTTTGCAGGACACATGAATAAACTGTGAACAGACTTCCTATCCATACCTGGATTAAGCTGAAGTGTAGACACAACACAAAGATGTATCTTCTTTGAAAAGAGGTACAACCATTCCACAATTTCACCTCACTTGCTGCCTAAGCTGTAGCACAGCAGGTGACTTGTGGCATTACCTGCCAGCAGAGGAATTGTCTGCATGTCTCCTGCTCTCCAGCCTGCCCTAAAGCTGGAGCTGTCTGCACTTCCCTCACGAGCAGTCACCTCAGCAGTGTCTGCAGGTTAAGGATATGGAAGGATATATAAGTTCCTAGTGAGGACAAGCCACACATCTAAGTTTTCATTAATGCTGTCAGTTAAATAGATAGATGACTTCGCATAATTTTTGGGTTTGGGACATTTTTTTTTTATTTGTCAAGTAAAATCAAAAAAGATCCTATGGGAAGAATCAAGGATCAGGGTTGATCCTCTGCTGACTTATGCTGTTTGCAAAATCAAGTTTTCTCTGCAGCTCTGAGAGGATTTGAAAATATTTATGTTTATTCTGACATGGAGAAGGAACATATTCTACATATCAACCCTTTTTGCTCGATGTTACTACAGAAAGTTCATGCTTGTGGATGGAAATCACGTGGATGAGATTACTCAAGGACTAATCCTCTATGGTTTGGGGAGTCCCAGCATACTCCTGACAGTTCCCAGACTAAGAGTCCTGGGAGATTTGGGAGCATTGGTGGTTTTTTTGGTGAGAAGAGGCTCTCTCTGGCCTCACAACCCCACCAGGGGTGGTGATGCTCGGGCATTTTCTGCTCCTTCAGAACAGGAGGCTGCCTTCCCCTGCAGGCAGGGCATGGAGGAGGTGAGGAATTTACTCCATACTCAATTTGTTTCCAGTGTCTGAAGGGAGTAAGGATGGGGTAAACTGTGCTGCTTCAAGTAACACTCGCACAGACTGGTAGAGGTATTTTTTTTTTTTTTTTTGCCAGGACACTCCCTGTGGCCAGCAGTTGGTTTGGAACAGTGGCACCACCTGAGCCTTTTTGTGAGCTGATCCTTCAGATCCATGGGTGGGAATGTACAGAGCAGTCAGTGACTCACCATTGGTAGCACTGTGCCTCTTTATTTTTGTAAAAACCCCCATTTTCTATAGCAGATGGACAAGTGGGAAGGGAACAGCCTGCAGGAGGGGAAGGGTTTGGCTGTGAGACCTGCTGTGCTCCAGGATGCAGCAAAACTGTGCAAAAGTTCCAGTAACTACTTCTTAAAGCCAAAGAATACCAAACTCCACTGGAGGCCACTCACCAAACACATCCCAGCATCTTTTCCCAGACAAATCCCTCAGGTCTGGGACACTGCAAATGATAATGAAAAGAGGGGAAAGACATTCTTTTATTTCTCAAGGGGAAAGGTTTTAAAATATACTGGTGTTGCACAGACAAATGGGGCACCCTGAGTGCCACTGGAGGGTAGATGTGTCAAGTGGGACACAGACTTGATGTGAAATGGAGCTTTAGAAAGGAAAACTTGTCATTTTTGTGTGAGAAGATAGGGCTGCCTTCCATAAGAGTACTATATAAAAATATTCAGTCTGCCTAAAGATACCATCTGATATATAAAGAGATTACTCATTTATTTAAAGGATAGTTGCTGAATAAGTTTTGAAGTGTTGTGAGATTCTTCTGAACTAACATTCCTTAGTGTGATGGAAAGAAACTTGGTCCTGACCTGTACCTCAGGGGCCATTTTGGCTGAGGTCAGAGCACTCAGAATTTGATACTGTCATTTTCCATCAGTAGGTCTGATATTTTATGTCAATAAAAGTCTGTCAATAAAAGCTGAGTCTGTCCTGCAGACTCTTGGGTACAAGGCTTTTCTGCAGATAGTTGTGCTGGGAAGCTAACATGGTTTAGTTGCTGATTTAGTGTGTTAGAACATTTCTGGTCTAGGCAAGTCGTAGCTTTTGAATGGAGAAATTTTCCAGGGTAAGTCAGATGTTGAGCCTGGGCTAGGCTGCCTCATGATGGCTCAATGAATGACACATACCAAACCAATTTGAGCCATGTAGATTTTTGTTAATTTAAAATGTCATTGACTAACTCAGTAGCCATCTGTCTTAGTTGGATTAATATCCTGATCATCACACAAAATTTTGGCTGTTGTGCAGTACTGAGAGTCCAGGAGTCAATCTTCAGAGGCGGTGTGAAGCCACCTGGTGTTGTCCCCACAGAGGATAACCTGCATCCTGCCATTTTTCCAGGGAAACACAGCCAAGCATGGCATGAAGAGACACTGCTGAGAGTGGTTTTTTTTTGCTGTATTCCCTCACACAATCACTGTTCTGATTCACTGTCCCAAGCCAGGTCGGAAGGGGCTTGGAGCAACCTGGGATAGTGGAAGGAGTCCTTGCCCATGGAAGGGGGTAGAACAAGATGATCTTTAACATCCTTTCTAACCCAAACCATTCTGGGATTCTGTGATTCACAGATGTCGGGGTTAATGAAGTAAAAAGGAATTATTCAGTATAAGGAAGCAATTTTTAAATGGTTTTGTACTCAATACATCAGTGAGAAGTAGCACTAGTCCTGCCCATGGATCCAGTGTATCCAGTGGGGGTGTTATTGTCATTCTGCATCCCCCCTGCCCACCATTTGTAAAAGCCCAGATATTCCCAGTCCAAACAGCTTGCCCAGGCCTTTACAGGTAAGCAAAAAACCTGCTGTACACAGAGCATTTGAAGAAAAAATTCATGCTGCTATCACAGGTTCATCTGACAGTGTCTTCTCTAATTTTGCACTGGGTTTCTGTGAGGACTTTACATTTTCCAAGCCCTTGGAGAGAGGAGAATTGGCAAAGAAGAGTGTATGTACATGTGGAAAACATCCAGGGGATTTTATTGCTGAACTAGACTGTAATAAAATGGATAAGCTGTAAAATACCTGCCCTTTAGAGATGAGGCTGAAACAATTCACTGAAGGTTTTTCTGTGAGAGGCAGTGGCTCTCTCAGGAATGATTTGCCATATTTGGTTCCATCTTTTCCATCCACAGAAGCAAAGCCCACCTCTGTACATCACTCACAGGACTGGGCCAGATTGTTGTTCCATAAATTCAAATCAACATTTCTTTCCCCCATGAGATTCCATCAGGATATTTGAATCCAGTCGTATCTTTCAGTGCTCAGTGAGTTTATTTTCCATCTGCATCTTCCTTATTAATCTGTGTCCAAAGCTGTTCCCATTCCTTATTACAGTGCCAGGCCCAGGCATTTCCTCAGCTTTCTTTGGAGGAAAACAAATGCAAAAAACTTTGGAAGAACTCATCTGTCTTTGAAGGAAGAAAACCCAATATGGATATGAGAGAACATGTTATTATGAACTTGAGTCTGTTGGGAGAGCAATGTCAATTGGGCTCTCAAAACTTACATTGCATTTTAATTACTGAGTGAAAATGGGGAGCCTAAAAGGCATAAAAGGTTTGTGTTCAGCTCAGTTAATGTAAGGAGGACTAAGGAAGAGGTAGAGTGTCTTTTAAGGTTTTTTTAATCTCATTTCCTGTTGCTTCTTTTTATTTTAAACGTTGCTTAAATTTTGGCTTTATTCTCTTTCCTCTTTAAAGCTCTGTCTCTTTTTGATGTCTGGTGTGCAACTATTCACTAAATGGGTTCTAATGCAAGGAAGATGCAGTTCAAGAAGGTGATGAAACATTTCTGTATTTGTGAAACACCATTGTTTAATTGCTGTTCAAGTGAAAAAAAGAGAACAACTTAATGTTTTCCTTCTTGAATGGAAGAAATGCCTGAGAATTTTCGAGCTGCTGACAATTTCTGTGTGGGCCCCGTGTGGGTTCTTCCCACTTTCACCACTTAAACTCTGTTGATTCAGACAGAGAGGTCAGCAAAACTCCAGGACACACTCCGCTGTGTTCCTCTGGGTTTTTGGCTGTCATTAACGTGGCTTTTCCCATTTTCTGCAAGGTTTTCAGAGGGCTGTGAGCCTTCCCTGACAGCAGCAGGTTTCTGCAATGTCGATTTTATGGAGGCTGCTGCGCACGTGCTGCCTGCGGTGCCAACAGCCTGTGACACTCTCCAGATGCTGCTGAGGGCTGTGGGGCTCAACAGGCAGCCAGAGCTTCTTTCCACCACCTTTTGCTGAACAAAACACCTTTCCCAAGCACTCTTTGCTGTGGGATCCCTAAGTGGTGGGGATCCTGCTGTGCATTTCCACGTCTGTGAACTGCTGCGCGTTCTCGGTGCTCTCTGGGGAGGTGATGGGGGACACAGCGTGCTTCAGGCGCAGCAGCATGGAGAAAAGCAGGATCAGGAGGAGGGCCAGGAGGGTTAGGAACAGTCCCACGTACACATAGAGGCTGGAATATTTGTCTGCTGCTGTGTCTACTTCAGTAGCCAGAGTTGGAAGGTGGACGCGGCCAGTCAGGTTTCCGCGGAACTTGAAATAAATCTCAGTCATTGCTCTCTGTCAGCTGTGGTCCATTTTCCCTATTTACCTTCAGATCTCCTGTCTCACCAGACTCACAGAGGAGGTCAGGAGAGGAAACTTAGCACAGATGGCGTGATGGCTTCAGCGTGAGATGCTCCATCCTCTCGGTGTCAAGGCTGCTGCTCACACAGTTGAGCGAGGGACGAGCCTTTGCAAACCACTTTGCACGTTGCTGTCATAATGACAACGAGCATCACACTTGTGCTTTGCACTTCCTTCTGGCTTTTATTTCATCCTAAAAATACTTGGGGCTTCCTTTTGGTAGGTCACCTCCTTTGGGTAAAGCTTTGGTCGTTCTCTCAAGCTGAGCTGCGAAGGTTTGCGAAGGTTTGGTCTTTGTGAGTGGTGTTTTTTCCAGACAGACTGAGCAATCAGCTTTCTGCCAGCTTCTCTCTCCCACAGCAGGTGGTTTATCCTTGGGTGAGCTGGGGAAGGTTGCTTTCTGCTTTGCCAAATGTCTGGGGGATCTCTTCTCTCCTAATTCAGGGCTTAAGGAGTATGGAGCTCTGAACTTTTCATTAGGAACGGTCATAAAGTCAGTTTTCTAAAGGGAAAAAAGTGAGAGAGAGAGAGAAATGACACCAGGTACCAAAACAGCCTAGCCTGGATGGGGTATCTTTAGAGCAAATAGATGAGAAAACCCCTGTCATGCTCCTGTGAGACACCTTGAGATGAGGAGAAGCCCTGAGTATTTAACTTTAGAAAAACACCGTGCAAACCTAATTGTTAATGTCCTCTCTGATAATACATTACTTAAAGGTACAAGAGGGCCCCACAGGCTGTGGAATCAGATGTCAGAGAGGAAGGGGAGATGTGAATCCAATCAGTGTTTTTCACCATGTCACTCATTTATTGTGTATCAGCACCCTCTTTTTCTGAGGCTGGATGCACCTGGCAGCTGTCCAGAGCCCTACCTGTCCCCCTGGAGCAAATCTGCTGCAGGGTGTGACACTTCCCTCACCTCCTGGCAGCAGAACTTACTAGAAATTGGGGGAATCTTAACATTTTAGCAGTTCCAGCTGGAAACAGAAAATAAAAATGCTGCAATTTCACTGTAAATGGACCAGGATTTTGGTTTTAGCTAAAACAAAAATGAAAGCACTGAACAAATTGATGCAATGATTTATAATGTCCACTGTCTACAAACCTACACGAGATGCAGAGTAATATTAACATGGTAATATGCTATATTACCATGATATATCAGAATAATAGATAATCAGGTGATAATCAGAATAAATGAAACATTAGGTCAGTATGATAAAAGGTCTGACACGTGACATGTCACCTAAATAACATATTGCTGCAAAACATTCTGACTTTTAAGGGACTCAAACTTTCACTACAAGCTGCTTTGGCTCATGCGATGAGGAAACATCTGATTTGCTGAATTTTTTGGAGAAGGGACATGGGGGCCTCGATACATTTTGCCTCTCAGCTCCTTCTTCAGTACCAAAGCATTTGAGATAACAGCTATCCAGTGCAGGGAATACTGGAACAGGTCCTGCTCAGTAATAAATTGGCCCAAATTGCTGATTGAAAAAGTGACCTGGGGATTTGAATTCTGCAGTCCCTGTGTGGGCAGAGGACTCTGAGCTGTGCTCTGTGTAGGAGGCTGGGGGCAAGCTCAGTGTTTTTCCAGGGGCTGACCCAGCCCCTCTGGAACGATTTATTCTGGCAGAGGGTTTTGGTGCTGATGCAGAGGTATGGACAGGGCAGCCAAGCTCTTTTGCTCTCAATTACAGAGCAATAACTGTGATTTTCACACTTGGAATCTATAAATGGAAATTCTTCCCCCGTGAAGAATATTCTCATGTTACACAGCAGGTGGGAAATGGAGGGTGTGAGGGTAACTGTATTAAATTCTGTTCTTACAATATGATTTCTCTGCTGATAATGAAGTGCAACCAGTCTGGGATCTGACACTTGTGTGAGTTGAAGTGCAGAGCAGTATCTTTGCCCGTCCCGTCTGCTCTGGTACTGAGAGAAAAAGGCAGAGCTGGTTTCTCTCCTTAACGAGCAGAGCCTAATGGATTTATATCCTTCATAAAATTAGACTGCAGAATGCTAAGGATGTTAGTCTGAAGTTCAATAATTAACTACGAAGCAATATGTTGAATTAGTAAAGCTCAGCTGGGCATTTATTGATAGAGGGAGCAGATTAATAGTAAGAAGTATTAGCAGTGGGGAGCTGGCACTGTTTGGGGTTTCGTTAGGCTCAACTATAGATTTGTCAGGAGCAATGGACTATTAAGACTATTGAAAGCTGCAACATTAACTGCATCTTCTCCAGAAATGAGCCAGAAATAATTCAATAGCTCCAGGCAACCCCAAAGATTTTTGTTTTTCAATCTACCAATTACCCCATTGAGCACACCTTTGGATACCAGTAGATTTAAATTTTGTACACTCCCCTTTAAGGAATAGAAGCTGAATGACTGTAGAGACCAACATGATGTGAAAATAGGTGGTGCAAAATAATTCTGTGTGTAAAGCAGGTCAGAGTATAACTGTGTATGACTGGGATTACAGGAGGCATGGTTACCATGAGGAGCCTCATGGACACAGGAACATTCCAAGATTTAGTCATTCTCTGGCTCAACAATGCTCCAATTCTGAGTGATCACTGGTGCTCAGTGGGTGCAGATTGATTCCAAGCAGACGCTTGGGGTTTGTTTATCAGTTTGTGTCTTTTTTTAATCGGGGATTAAAAAAAAAAACAAACCCAAACCCAACACATTTCATTTAATAAAATTCTGTAATGAAAATAGAAGCCTTCACATACAACAGGAGAAGGATTTTTTTTCCAGAGTGTGTCACTGAGCCAGAAAATTCATCATCCAAAACTTCATGGGCACTGACATTACCAGCCTCCCACTGCAGCTATCAGGGTGTGGGGAGCTATAGGTCTGGGGGGTGTTTCTGAAGCCTGCATTGCTCTACTCTGCACATTTGGAGGTCACAGGGGAGCAGAAGGAAAGATTTTCTCCCAACCAGTGCACACAGGCAGCAGTACAAACTGATGTACAAACAGATCCTGCAGCTGCAGTAAATGTTTTTGTCTTGCCCACCTGCTTCCTTCTACTCCCATGTTCAGTGCGAGCACCACTTGCCAGCACAGCATCTCTGAAAGCGCAGGCAACTTTCCTGAATTCCCCTGTGCTTCTCCTCCCACTCTGGTTCTTAAACACTCAGGTAAGTGGGACAAAATATTACAATGACTTGTGTAGCTTCTTCAAGTGCACCCAACTGGCTGGCAAGTACAGGATGGTTTGAGGCTGAGCACACAGCACCAGGAGTGTTCTGTCTAGGTCACGTTTACAGAAAAATATCAGCACAAAGAAAACGTCAAAATTACCAATTCCATCCATGGCTGGCATTTTCTGCCTCAGATCCAGGGAGGGTGTGAGGGGAAGAAGAGGGGCGGGGGGTGATGGTGTCTCCTCTTCTGGGGGCAGAGAGGATGTTTCGTTCTCATGCTGAACGTGTGAGAGTGCTGGCTGATGCGGTGCACAGGGAGAGGAGAGAATAAAGCACAGTTACCTTTCAGAGCAGGCAGCAGTGTTGGGATGGGGCACCAGCCCCTGCTTCAAACCACGAGCTTGCTGGTGAATTCCCTGGAGCATCTCCTCCAGGTGCTGGGACCTGCGCAGGAACGATTGTCTCTTACCGCCGGAGTCAGGACAGAGCCCTTTGAGCCAAGTGCGCTTTTCCTCCTGTGCTCTCGATCTGCCTGGCAGGGATGGCTCCTCGTGCCGGTGCTGGGATGTCACCGGAGCAGCATCACCGCCCGCTCCATTGGCAAGGGGGCAGGAGCCTTCTGTGGCTGAGCTGCTCCCTTGGATGGAGGCAGGCAGAGCCTCCCTCGGCAGCGAGGCGACAGCAGGGGATGAGCCGAGCTCGGAGGGAAGGGAGGCAGGCTCTGAGCTCAGCTCACTGCAAACTTTGTGCGAGGCTCGGCTTAACTCTTTCGTGCTTGCAAGGCTGTGCTGCCTGCTGGTTGAGGACTGAGATGAGCCTGGAGGGCAGCTAAGCAGTTTATCTCATTTTCTGCAAAGATGGGTGCAAAGGTGTTGTTTTGCCTCCTGGGGAGGGTAACTCCCAGGTGGGTTCCTCTCTGGGGCACGGACAATGTCACCTTTCAGCTGAGCCCCTCAAGACAGTCCCCAAGCATTGCTCTTTGGTGGTGGAGCTTCTGGTGAATTTTTGTCCCTGTGCCTGGTGTTTGGTGGTTTGGGAAGGGCTGTGTTGAGTTTATAGCTCCTGCCTCCCCCGAGTCATTTAAAACTGCAAGAATAAGATAACCCCAAGTCCGCAGTGTTGTGGGCAAAAATAATTTTCGCCAATTTAGGAATGTGTGAAGCACAAATTTACAAATATGCCACAGAAATGAGGCAGAAGGAGCCAGGTTTGGGCGAGAACCCAAACCAGTGGATCCCTCTGACTGCCACACCTTTTGACCTGCATTTCTTCACCCTCCCAGGCTGACAGAGTGGGGATGTTCTGTGACTGATGTCACTTTGGGATGCATTGCGGCTGTCCCCGAGGTGCCACCAGCAGAGGAGGTGACCAGCACACGAGGTGGAGGAGCTGCAGCTTGCAGCTCTGAGCACTGAGCTTGTGCAGCTGTGTGCAGCTGGATTTCATCTGCCTGTGCCCCTGTGCCCCAGCAAGGGCTGGAGGAACCTTTGTGGGATGAACCTGACCCACAGCCCCACTGTGACCTCTGGGCTTCTGGAAGTTTCCAGATTGTCTTTCATGGCCTGTGTTTGGGGCACTGGAAGCTTCCCCTCTGAAAAGCAGGTCCCACACAGGGGTTTGGGAAAGATAAGTTAATTCTCTCTCTCTGCAGCTTTCTGTGTGACAAAATAGAGATATTTAGTCTCCAAACCGGTTCCTAGAATAGCTTTCCCTCTCTGGTTCCCCATGGCCACAGCCTGAGCAGAGGGCCCAAAGGGTAATGAAAGCCAGAGCTGCACAGCTCTTTCATCCTCCTGGGATGCATTATAAATCCATCTCTCTAAAGGCTCTTCGGTCTCTGGAGTTCACAAGCACACTGTATTATTACAATGCAGCACTCTTCAGATAAATAAAACATAGTCCCTTAAAAGAAACCCCAATTCCTCCATGCTTCTGTGCAGGGATGAACTCTCTGTAAACCAAAATATAAAAAGTGGCTTTGACTGCTGATTTTATTTCATATTTCTTATGTTACAAAATCAAGTGCTGTCCCCAATACTGCAGTCTATGCCACCATTCCCTGCTAGGCACATAGGTATGAAAGTACAGTGATGAAGCAGAAGGAAGACTATGTATTTTTCCCCTGGAATTGCTACAATTCCTGCTTTACCAACAAACCACCTGACAGCACCTCCAGACCCTTGGTACACATCCTTTATTTAAGAAGAAACAAGTGAGAGCTCTGTTTAAGCAGGAATTATGTTGCTGGTTGAATTTATGAGACCCAGAAGAGACAGATATGTTGAAACCTTGCATCTTTGTTTGCTAGATAATGCTAATGAGCAGTGCTGAAAGGAAAAGATCCCTCCCTGTCCGTGCCATCCAACTTCTCTGCTCAGCTTCTTTCCCCTTTGTTGATTTTGCAGTAAATTATCTCTCCCTTTTGTAGGACCAAGCTGCTGCTTGCTGGGTGGATGCACTTGGATTTCTTGTTTGCTTTGTAGCAGGGTATAATAATGACAGATGAATTTTAAATACTGCCACAATTTATACCAGCTGAGGCTGATGAATGCTTGACTGAATGATTGCTGAATTCCCAAATTGTTGAGAAATATGTAAATTTTGGGGACAATCAGTAAGAAATTTGTGTTACATAAAATGAAGGTGTACAAATTCCCTTGGAGGTACTCAGAGATATAACCCCAGTGAATGTGTGTTTTTAAATAGCCTTTGGGAATTTGGGGGCAAAACCCCAGGGAGCTGGTTGGAGTCTTTCTTTTGCACTATTTGGTCTGTGTCTCAAGCTTTTAATCAGGCCATTTTACACATCTTTCTCATAATGATCCCCACCCATCTTAGAATAAAATTTGGATTTAAGAAGCAAACAAGATCTCTGAATGATTGTTAGTGAGTGTAATCTGTGTGTTTCTACAGGGATTCTTGTGCTACCCTCACTCATGAATCCTATGAACACAGTAAAAGCATATTTTGGGTCTTTAAAAATTCCTTGCAGTGCAGCTGCAATGAATGGAGAGGTGCTGAAGCAAGGGGAAGATGTTTGTCTTGGCAGACTGGGATCTGTTGTAAATCTGTTTAATATGTTTTGATCTGTACTACAAACAGGCTTGTGGAACACTTTAAAAAAAAGACACATTTTGGTAGATTTTGAATCAGGGGTCTGTAATGGATGGAATTTAAAATATGACAAATATTCAGGCTTGTGTGAAATGGGTCCAGCTGCCACCAGCTTTGAGGGACAAACACCACAGTCCAAGGGGTGGCAACCTTGAAAGCAAAGACAGATTCCTCAGGCTTGTGCCTTTCTTAGGCACCAACCAAATGCACTGACTTCTCTGTGTCTCATTTCTTTTTCATGAAAAAGGAAAAAGTTATTGGTCCCTCCCCCCCAAAGTGCTACGCAAATGCAGTGGTCATGTGTCCCCTGTGCACCCAGCACTTCTCCCTCTGTGCATTCCCACACAACCTCCTTTTGTCCAGCACGCTGTGTCTGAAAATGCTCATGAGTTTGGACTGAAAGACTTTTGTTGCTCTGAAAGGCTCTGGGGCTGTTTTGACAATTTGGCTTTGTTTGGAACTTCATCGTGGCAATGCTTCAGTTTATTTATGGAAACTTAGTCTCCCACAGATGACTGAAGAAATTCAGTGTTGTCTGATGCTGCTGCTAATTTTTAGGAACATTTCTAATTTGATTTACAGTTGTCAGTAAAGGACTACATTGTTCTGCACAGGATTCTGTCTGGAACAGCCCTGAGCTTCATTTTTGTGAGTGAGCTTGTGGGGAAGGCATTGCCTCTCTCCAGAAATGGCATCAGCACTTACAGAAGGGCAGTGCTTGAGAAGAGTCAGTGAGGGCTGGCTCAGGTAGGGCAGCTGGCAGTGAACAGGCTCCTGTGAACACCCTTTGGAGCAGGGGCTGTTTGGGAAGCAGATTCCACCAGGATCCAAACCACAAGTTCGTGTCAGCCACCCTCCATCAAACTCCCACATGGATCATATGTGTCTTGGCAAAAATTAATTGAAAAATTAAGCAGGGATTGAACTTTAAACAGATCTTGTGTTCTCCAGCCCGTAGACTGGATGTGGCACTCAGTGCCATGGTCTAGTCAGGACAGGGGTTGGACTCGATGATCTTGAAGGTCTCTTCCAACCTGGTCATTCTGTGAATTCTGTGAATATTACCATTTCTCCTGAAGTAGGATAGCTCTTGCAGCCATGCCTATTTTTAAGGGAGTTCAGCACAAGTTCCAGGAGCTTCCTGCAGGTCTGGAGAAACTTTGAGATGTGCTGATCCTTTGGTTTTGGGCTGGCCAGTTGCTAAGATACAACCTGAGAGACAACAGTGAGCCACTGTCCTTCAGTCTCTGACATGGGCTCTGGTTTTTCAGCCTCCCAGCCCAGCTTGTCCCAGAGCTCAGCAGGGCACGGTGTCAGGACTGATGGCTGCACAGAAAACACAACACCTGGGCGTTGCTGTAGACTTAGGCTGGTCTCCAGGAAATGAGATTGTGGTCCTGCATGATGGACACATAATCCATGAGGACAATGCAGCATTTGTTGAGTCACTCATGCAATTTTCTTCTTCCCATCTGAATGGCAAATGCCCTAGGGGATACTTGGCACGGGCCTCAGTATCAAGCCAACACCTGAGGTGTGTAAATGTGTGAATTTTGCGTGTTTTGAACGATCTGCTTTCCTCTGGGCATTCCGGATGGAGCCTGGAGATGTATTTTGTACTCCCAGCTCACTTGCCCCCTGCCAGCACTGTGCTCTGGCTCTGGGCAGCATTTCCCTCAGTGTTCTTGGCATCAGTCCATGGTCACTCTTGAGACACTGGACAGGTTGTCACCACAAAACCCCTCCTAGCCCACCCAGAGCTGTGTGCCAAGAGCCCTGGGGCTCCCGTGGGCTTCTCCCAGATTTCTGCCTGCAGGAGCATCTTGTAGGGTTAATGCTCAGGTAGGATTCCCTGAAAGGTGCTTTTTACAGCACAGCTGATGTGAGAAAGGTCTCAGATAAGCTCACACATGTTAAAACAAAGGCACCACCTGAGCTTACCAGGCAGCACTTGTGACCACAATGTTGATCAGTAATTCCTGAGCAGACTCATCTCTAAGTTAGGGTTAGATCCAACCCTAAGTCCCTGTGGAGTTCCCTGTTAAGCAGGATGGCCTTTTGGTCTGAGCCCAGTGCTTGTAGACTCAGGTATTGACCAACTCACTACTGCCAAGGGACCCACGAGGCAAATCTTTAAAATATGAGTGGATGATTCCTGAACTGTGACCAAATCCTCCCAGCCAGGTCATGGAGCTGAATGCAGGGTGGGTAGAACACGGAGAATGTGAGCTGCAAAACAGTTAAACCCTTCTCTGGAGCCTCTGATGCCACGTTATTTGCATGATTCACAGTTAACAGATGGGCTTCTGCCTATACTGGGGGGGGGTGGACCACCAGTTCTTCAATTACCATCATTAAATAATAATCATGACTGTTTATACTGAAAGGAAAACAATTTCGTGATGACCCCATTACACCGATTTTTGTTTCCCTGTTTTGTTTGTTTTAATTCCAGTCTTAGGGAAGGAAATCTCTTTTCTCAGTTCTCATTTACAGAATATGCAGCTGAGAGAGCTCTGCCCACCCACATACTTTAACATTTCAGATATCAGCATTTCCATGCAGGACTGGATGAACTCTTTCTAAACCTGTCTGGAGGAAATATGGTTGAAATCTTCACAGCAGAAGAGTGAAAAACAGTGATGGATGCAAACGCTGCCATCTCTGCTCTGCCACCCATTTCCACTGCAGTTTTGAGGAATTCCTCTGTTTGGATGCATCTCCTCTGTACAAGAATCCTGAGCTGCTGCCAGTTGTACTAAAAGAGTTATTGTAGTTTAAGCTTAAAAAATAATCTTACAGGTGATACAAAAGCTAGTCAGGTGTTTCTATTTAATCTCTTCTCAACATCAGGGATCTCTCTCCTGCCATGGCTCCATAAACACTGCTCTGGCTTCTACCCCAAAGCATTTGTCCCTCAATATCTGCCATTTACTGCCACAGAGCCCATGTGTTGCCCTGTACAATGTTATCCCACTTTATTCTACTGCACTGAGGGAATGGCAGTGAGTTAAGTCATGTAAATCAATTCTGAAATCCTTTCTGATTCCTGGACAGCCCCAAGTTGGTGCTTGGGGGGTGCTGAAGAGGAGAGCAGGCAGGATGAAGATGTGAATAACAACTGCACAGGGTCTGAGTTCCCATTTTGTCTCACATGGGGCATCTTTATACAGCAATTTTTTCCTTGCACTGTTTTCATGTGAGAGTGGAGACAGGATGTCAGCCCAGCCAGCCTCTCAGTCTGAGCTGTGGCAGCAATTCCTATACATTTATAGTAAAGCCAGGGGATGTTTCCATTTGATGCCTTTGTTTGTCTAATAGCAGTCACAAGTTCTCTCTTCCCCAGCCTCTGGGTCAGTAGCAGAACAAGCTCACTGGGCAGTTCCATTTAATTATTGTTCATTTTTGGTGAAGAAAAGGAAAAAAACATCCCTGCGTGATCCTGCTTAACTGATGCGCCCTGTTATTAATAGCCATTTTTTGTCCCCCTTCCAGCCTATGTGCCACAAAACACATTTCCCTTCTGTCTCCAGGATCAAGTTGTCTGGGAAGAAACTGTTCTGTGAAAACATTGTACAAAAAGCTTATTGAACAACCCTTCCTTTTGAACAGAAGACTGATCACTCTTTTTATTTTTAGCCTGTTAGCAACAACTGTTGCTTTATTGCCTCACTTTTCATAGATGAAGACATGTTTTCAATTTAGACAAAGGTCTCTACCCAGAAAGATTCACCACATGGTTCTGCATGGCCACTTGGTCCTTTTACTGTGCCTTGCTCTCACTGAGTCCTCACTGGAAGCAGGTTTTATCCATGCTCCAGACTGACTCTGCAGCAAGTCCCAGTTTCTAAAACCCCATATTTCTCCAGCAGCTGGGCATCAGCTCCAAACTCTGACCATTCCACCACACGGACCTTGTGCTGGAATCAGGTGATGCTCTTTAGAGGACAGAGCATTTTCTTGTCCTCCCTGCAGGGCAGCAGTGGCCAGCTGAGCTGTCCCTGGTGCAGGGAGGACACTGGGAAGAGACAGGGTAGATGCCAGGCTGCTGCTGGAGATGTGCTTTGTCCCTGCTGGTACTTGAACAGCAGTTCCCTGTACCCAGACTGAGGGACATTTAAACATCCTGGGCCAGGTCCTCTCTCCATACGTGACTCCCACTGGAGTTGTAAAGGCATTCAACCCTTCTCTGGCAATGGCTTTAGGAAATAGGAGGTTTGTTCAGTGTCTATTCAGTGCTAGTGCTGTTCTCTGCAAAGTTTTCAAATACTCTATTTCCACTTCTGGAAGGAAGAGGAGCTTTCTGTCTTACCCATTCATGCCAGCAAAATCCCTGTTCCCATTTCCGAGGATTTCAGTCCTGTGCTACAGGGAGGACAAGGCACATTATCTGCTTCTACATACAATTTACTATCAACACCTATTTCTGCTTCAGCTTTGCTCTGATGACAGGCTCAAAATAATAAAAAAGAAAGAATAGCAAGTGCAGGAATAAGGTGCTGAACTGCTGGTGTCTTAAGCTGTAAGAGAAGCCTGTGTGTGATGTTCTGGGGCTCTAAGCAGAGGTCAGTCCTGCAAAGATTATCCTGGCAATAACTATATGCATTAAAATGGGATGAGAATGTAAGAGAATAGACCTCTGAGGGCCACTGCTTTAGAATGAGGAAATCTCCACGGCCATGAGCTTGGAGTAGACTCAGAACCATCAGCTGTGAGATTTTCACACCACTCTGTAGAAATTTCTATGTATGGACCCCACCAGACTGCAGCAGTGCCCTGCCTGGTTTAATGCAAACAGCTGAATTAATCATACAGATAACTGTGAGACTGCAGCTTAAATTCCACTGGAGATTAGTAAAGTCCAGTCAAAGAAGAACAACTTTACAACACCCTGCAGTGTAATCAACTCTGCTGATTTAAATGTAAGTCCTCTGAAGGGAATTTGAATCTTCCTGAACCAGCTGATCTCCTTTCAAGAAGGAAGATTTGTACCACTCCTTTTTCTACTCAAAAAACGCCTCTTGCCCTTTCACATTTTGAGACATTTCATTTTCAGTGCCTATAATTCCACAAGGTACCTTCACGTTGTGTAAAATACACAGACACTTTGCAGTGCATGACCTGTGGTACAGAAGCTACCTTCTCCCATCAAATATTTCCTGTTGGCGAGAGAACACTTTTCAAAAGAAAATAAGACAATCTGGAATTCTTTCCTGCTCTTTGTCCCAGGGAAGCTCAATATCAAACACGATGGTAAGACAAGGTCCACAAAAGAATAGCTCTTTTCAAAGGAATCCTGTGTTAATAGAACCTGGCACATCAGGCTCTGCAGTCACACGTTCCTGTGTGAGGAAATCATGGCTGTCACTTTCAGAGACACATCCTGCTCTTTCTGGTGGTGGGAGATTGAGGTCTTGCTCAGATCTGCTGACAAGTGAGGATTCTCTTTGTTGCCCTGCTTGTGGCTGTCACAGCACATCGGGTTCATTACCAGCTGAGGTAAGATTTGTCTTATGAGCCTGACAAGAAATGGTGATGTGTCTGAGGTGCTTGGGATAATTCATCTGAGAAAGGGGGTGAGTGCCTTGCACAGGGAACACGCTTGTCTGCTGGAAGGAGCTACAGCTGAAAGGAGTGCAGATGTACAGAAGAATTCCATCACAAATGATTGCACCATGTCACCTTCCTTTAATAACCTTGGCCTGATGTAGCCAGGTGAGGGATGCAGCTGGCAAGCTGACATTTCCCTCAGGAAATGCTCTGTCCCTCATCTGGTTTCCCCCCTCTCTTCATTTGCAAAATCTTTGATAATTAAATCACTGCAAAGGCAAATGATCTGTTGGTATAATTCATTTGATAATTCAGCCTAAGCTCCGCATTTCTCTTTGCACAAACAAAATTATCTCTGCTCACAAAAGATCTGCTCCTGAGCTTCCTGCTCACTCACACAACCCCTTTCCTAATTAGATGGCTGATACCAGCAAAGCATGACTCTTCCCAGCTCAGGGAAATCAAAAAGGTGCTTCTCACTGGAGAGGTCCTGGTGACCTTGATGTAAAGGAGAGGGAGAAATTAATTTCTGATTTGTCACTCTTTTTCTCCCATCTCTCAGCTACACTTCCTTTTCCTTAGTGTGTGTTTCTGAGAGAACTGGATGAAGTTTTGATAAATGCCTATTTGGGGAAGAAGAGCAGCATCCAGGTTTGGTCTGGAGAACAAAGACTTTTTTACAAATACCTTTTTGAAGAAGAGCAGCATCCAGGTTTGGCCTGGAAGATCTGTTGTGTAAGTGCCAGCAGACACTTTTTCCTTTCTGTAATTGCTGTCTGTGGATGAAGCTGGAACATTTTTGCCATTAGAAATCAGAGGGCTGTAATGGTCATTGGCTCTACATCCTTCCCCCAGGACAGGTGGTATCAAACTGCATTCTCCAACCACAAATCCCCAAACCTCTCTGGGACTGCAGAGATAAAAGCAATCCTCTCTGTAATTAATATGTCTGATAAGTAATGGACAACAAGTTAAAACCCAGGAGATGCAAGCAGTGGCAGAAGTGGCTGAGGATGGCAGTGAGAGAGGGGTGGAGAACAAGAGCCAAGCAGGGAATAGGCTGGGATAGGGACTGCACAGTGCAGGTTCACTGGCACGCCAGAAGGAAGGAACAACTGAAAATCAACACCCCAAAAGCTGTAGCTGACAGAAAAGCATCCTGCTGCAGCATCAGCACTGCCAAAACTTTACAGCACAGGCAACCAGCACCCACCAGGGGCTGGCAAACAGCCCAAGGATGAGCTGATGCCCCAGCCGTACTGCTCAGGTTTTACAGCAGCTTCAGGAGCAGATGTCAGGCTTTGTCCCCGACCAACAAAACCAGATGAACCCTGATCTGATCTAGCTTCTAGTTTGTGGCTGGCTAAATCAGTGTTAGCTGCTGGCCTCCTGATCATCTGGTGATACATTTCCCCCTAGAATCAGCCCAAACGAGCTCATTTTAATTTGGGGGAAAAGCCAAAAACTCTCTGTCGTGTTTGACCTAAAAACTCAGCTTGCCTATCATTGACAGGGAAGGCTTTGTTGTCCCGTGCTTCCAGAGCCAGGGACCCCAGCTCTGCAGCAGAGCAGTGCTGCATTAGCTCTCTCTGCAGGCGTGACCCTCACGTGTGGCTTCAACAGAGGAACAATTTTCTTTAGGGAGCCTGAGGGAATCAGGAAGGAGCAAGGAGGGAAGCGTCCATCAGAAGCCTTGCCTTTTGAAGAGGAGAGTACCACAGGCTGATTGAAATCCTCACACCAACAGAAGGGAAAGCCAGCTTTCCTGCCTTCTCTATACAGATTTTGTCTGTAACCCCTTGCAACAAAATGGGCTTAGACTTCAGGAGCCCACAATGGCTGAAGAGAGAAATAAACACCTTGTACAGCAGGGTACTACAAAGTTTACATACTTTTGAAGTGTTACAAATTCTCTACCACACCTTACAAGTATCAGCAAGCACTAGGAAAATAACATGGAAGTCATGCCTTTGTTTAAAGTACTCTGAATGGTCAGACCTGGCCTTTGTTTAAGAATCACTGAAGTTGGAAAAGATGTTCACAATCATGGAGTCCAACCTTTGGTTGAATACCACCACTGTACTGGATTTTTAACCTGAAAAGGAAAAACAAAATGCTTTGGACTGTGTAAAAGGCCTGGTATCACTTGAGTGCTTTTTGTGCTGTAATATCAGAATAAAGCAAGGGAAGAGTGTTTGACTTCTTCCAAAGCTGCCAGCAGTCCTATGGAAGTCTGCGCTGAGCTTTACTAATCCTGGACTCCCTTAGCAAGGGAGATAATCTTTGTTTCTGCAAGCATGGCAGAGAACTGTGTGTTGTGATGTCCCTGCTGTCATTTTGTTATTCACATCTGGTATTTTC
Source organism: Cinclus cinclus (assembly GCF_963662255.1). Classification (NCBI taxonomy): domain Eukaryota; kingdom Metazoa; phylum Chordata; class Aves; order Passeriformes; family Cinclidae; genus Cinclus; species Cinclus cinclus. The sequence goes on from NC_085060.1 coordinate 2,911,589, forward strand.
ACTGCTGGGGGATTTCCTGATTCAGTGCAGTGAAGTTAAGAACTTTCCTCTGTGGCTTTTTTTCTTCCTCTTTTTCCCCCCTCTTGGGTTAACTCTCCTTTCCCTGTCTTCATGCAAACAAAACAGACTGGAAATCATCAATATTTCTTACAGTTTCTAACTGTGCTTGCTCTTAGTGAAACATCAACTCTTTAAAAGCAGTTCTCCCTCAGTTTTTTCCTTCCCTTGCCCTCCCTTCTCTCCGTGCTGTGCATGTGCTCCCTGCTCGAAGTCACCCCTGCTCCGAGCCCTCCCTGGCACCCGAGCCACGCTGGCACGGGGCCACCTCACACTCCAGATGGCTGCCACTTGCTGCTTCTGCCAGGGGCTCCTTATTCCAGACACAAATCCAATGCTCCTCACTTCAGGGAATGCTTACACCAGGAGGAGTTGCTGCCTGCTTCCCTCCTGAGGGATGCGCTCACGGCTACTTCATCACCTTTGTTCAGCATCTCTGAATCCCCTCCAGGGCTCCCTGGCTGAGGCACGGACCAGGCTGCTTTCTATCAAAGGTGTAGTGGCACCTCTCCTCCTTGCAGCTGGTGATGACTGTCACTTTAGGGATGGTTATTCTTGGTTTTATCCACTCCATGATTTGTGTTTTTTATTTTTTTTTTTTGTTTGTTTGTTTTTCCAGCTGATGTGGCGAACACAAAGGAACCAAAAGCTCTTTTGCCAGCTGGTGTGATGCAACCTCTCCCAGTTTCTGAGCAGCTTCCTGGTGGTTGTTTGGAATGGTAGTGCTCCACTCACATTGTGTTCTTCGTTTCAGTGCTCTAGAAATGTGGATTTAGGGCTTTAGGTCTTGTATGTTGTGATTTTGCTTATGGATCCCATTGTACCCTCTGGAGACTTTGCTGCACCTGAGATTTTACAATAAGGTAGTCAAACCAATGAATACTTTTCTCCTGCTGTGGCTGAAGCCAATATGGGCTGGTGTCAGCAGAAAAAGTTATCCTGGAGCCAGTTCTTATTGATGAGAAAGCAAATGGAAGCATAGAGAAAGGTCAGTGCATGGAGATATGTGTGGAGAGAGTCTAGAAAATGGTGCCACTTTCTGGGATGTCCATATCCAGCTGGATTGTGGCTGGAGAGAGGAGTTTAGTTGGGGAGTAACAAAGTTGAAAATGTGATGAGTGATTGCTTCATATTAGCAAGTGTAATTTGGGTTCGAGCTCTTCATTCCCTTGGGGCAAAGGGATGTACAAATATGTTTGGGAAATGCAAGACAGAGAACAGCTATTATGCAAAGGAGAAGCCCAGAGGGCCCCTGAAGAATCATAAGATAAAGCTGAGCTCTTCCTCCTCTGTAACTTGAAGTTACTTTGAGAAGCCAGAATTAGGAAAAGCCCAAGAGACTGTGTGTGCTCATCCTGGGACTTGTCCAGCTCCTGCCACTGTGACAGAAACACAGAAATGCCACCTACCACCTCCCACAGCTGTGAGCTGTGCCCACCCTGTCACAGCCATGCTCCAACACCCCCTGACCCAACACGACCCCTGCTCTGCAACAAATCCAATGTGTGCAGTGACACAGCTGCCATCCACAGCCTTCTAAATCCTGCAGTGGATTAGAAATGTATTTATAGGAGATGAGATGAATATTAATAAGTAATTCCTCCCTGAAATCTAAATGTCTCCTAAAATCACCAGCTTTCCAGCCAACATAAATTAGCATAAAACTACTGCTAATCTCTGTCCTGGGTTGGAAAGCAGCCCTGCAGCACAGCAGCTCCGAGTCTCATTAAAAGCACCAGCTCAGGCAGTAGTTCAATGGATGGGACCTCCTGTCCATTAATTAGCTGGATGATGCTGTAATCTCATCCCTCAGCAGACAGATCATTCATATCCCCTGTAATGACTCCAAATGGTCACTACAATTCTTTCTAGATGTGTTTGCCATAGTTGTTACTTGGCCCTGTGGAGGGATAGTCCATAGTTTGTCTCTTCTCAAGAAAATTCACCTTGGTGAAGATGTGCCTGGGTTTAGGGTTTGTTCAAGTGCTGGGGTGCCTGAGTGGTCTTCTCCACTTCAGATCTAAATTCTCCACTTTGTAGATGTAGAAGCAGAGGTTTAAGAATAGGGTGGACACTAATCTGAGCAGGTATCTCTCATGTAGGCCAGGTAAGACACAGTCACCAGACAGGCACCTTGAGGTGGGCTCTTTCTCAGCTGAGCCATTGACAGAAACATGATGGAAAATCTGTGGCTTGTCTGGATTCCTGCTCTAGCTTCAGTCCTTGGGGCTCTGCTGTGTCCCTGGGCAACCTGGTCCTGTGGCTGTGGGCAAGAATTGTTCCTTCAAAAGAGGAAACACAGCAAGTCTGCAGGGAACATCAGACCTGCTACCTGACAGCCTCTGGAAATCCAGGAGGACTCTGCTTAAAGCAATACTGAAAAGTTTCTGCATCTAAACCCTAAACAGAGATTGTTGGAGGAAGAGGGAAATATGAACAGCAAATCACTGCAATTCACTGCATAAAGTAGGAGCTCTTCTAGAGGTGGCTGAAATGAATTCCTGGCCATGGGGATTTGAGAAGATGGGCTGGGTGCATATGGATTTATGGTGCCTGAAATGCCAGAGTGTGTGAGTTCAATGCTGTGCTTTGGACAGCACTGCAAAAAGGAAACCACCTGCAGCCAACCTTCAGTGGTGCGAGTGAAGAGGGACACTCTGACACTGCTAAATCACTTCTACATCACAGTGATCAGTGAACACAGTGCCGTGGGGTGAACTTGCCACGTGCTAGCCCTGAGAAGCCAGCCAGAATTCCATGGAATGAGTTAGAGGCTATCGAAATGGGTAAGAATTCTATGGAACGAGTCAAACACCCATTATTGAAATGGGTATTTTGGGGCACACCACAAAGGTGTCTCTGCTGCAGAGTGGTTGGTCAGAGTCTAAAACACCCAGGTGCTTTCTTCAGCCTCTGAGCTCCTCCAGAGGTTTGGCTGCAGTGGGACAGAGCCTGCCTGTCCCCAGGGCTGTGACAGCTGCTGGGAACACAAACCCTTCTTGGATTGCCATCTGCTGGCACTGCATTTAAACTGCTGCTGGCCGGGGCAGCGAAGGGGACACCTACAAAAAGGGGACTGAAGGTAAAGTGCCTGCTAACTCGTTTTATTCAATTGTCTTCAGTTGATCTGACCCCATTCCCATAAGATGAATTACAGCTGTTTCAATGCAATATTGACTCAGCTAAAGCTCCATCTATGGAGGGTTTTTTTTCCCCCTGAAATAGCTCAAATTATAAGTTGGTATAGCCTAAGCGAGGGCTATTCTGCTTCTGATCCTGTCAGGCAGTCCAGGCCTGAATAACCATTCAAAATGATTTGAGAGAACCTGATAGGGGGAGAAATATTTGATGAAGGCTCATGGGTTGATATAAGGCCAGGGAGACATCACTCAGCAATTACTGTCACGGGCAAAACAGATTCGTCTTGGGGAAATTAATTTATTACAAATCAAATCAGACTAGGGCAGCGAGAAATAAAAGCAAATAACGAAATATTTGCCCTCCCTCCTTCCTGGGCTCAGTTTCACTCCTTCACTTACACACTCTCACTCCTCCCTTCTGACTGCTGCTGGTGTTGCGTTTCTTTTTCTTTTTTTTTTTTTCACATTTTTAAATATGTTATCCCAGATCTGCTGCTGCCAGCACTGGTGGTGTGGGTGTCTGCTCGTCATCCCCGTGTCCTTGTGGGATGGCAGGGGGTGGCTGTCCCTGTCCTGCTGCTCGGTGTCACCACAGGGTGGCATCGCTGTCGCCTGGCACGGGGAGGTGGCACCGCAGGGCAGGTCCCCTTAGGGCACCGAACTCACAAATATTGGTGCCTCACGAGTATTTCCTGTCCTTCCTTCCAAACTCACAGGGACCCGGCGTGCACTGGTGTCTGGGAGTGGAACGAGCCAAGGGCTGGTTGAAATGAGCGTTTTGGGGAATGCCACAAAGCTGTCTCTGCTGCAGAATTGTTGGTTAGATCCTAGAACACCCAGGTGTTCTCTTTAGCTGGGGTGTGGGACGTGATTAGCACAGCAAGACCTCCCTGCAAGTCCTTTCTCCATGGGAGAGGCAAGAAAGGAGGCTTGGAATGGATGTCCCACAGTAAAATGAGGGAAAAATGCCATCAAGAAGAAAGTGGAAGAGTCTCTGGCTTGACCAGCCCTGTGTGGGCTAGAAGTGAGACAAGCCCTGCCTTTCATAGCTCCCTACCTCACAACCTGAGCCCACAGACTGGAGATTTGGGGTGGTCAGAAGGCTGCAGGGTGACCACAGTGAAGCCAGCCGTGGCCATGGCCAGGGGATGGATGTGCAGGGGTGTTCATGCTGGGTGGGCTGCAGTAAAACTGGAGTGGGGCAGAGCGCTCCCTGGGCTTTCAGGGCTCGGAAACCTAAGGAGCAAAACTGAAAATATTTGTTGGGTTGCCTAGAGAGTGAAAAGTCACCTAAATCCAGCAGGCAGTTTGAGTTTCTAATTGGAAACAGAATAAAGAGAGCAGCAAAGCACTTGGTGGATACAAAGGAGAAAACAAAGGCCTGACAGTGTTTGTGGCTCACCCTGTTCCTGCTGCGGGGCTGCAGCCAGCTGAGCTGCCTTCCTCTGGAAGTTCCAGTGAAGCAGGAACTGGGCAAAAGTAGTGGCTGTAGCAATTCTATGATAATACCCCATTATCCCATGGGGATGGGCACATTCTGCTGGGATTTAATGCACAGACAGCTCTGGGAACTGAGGCTGTTGCTGCAGGAGAGCCCTTGCCTTTGCATTAGCTGCTCTAATCAAAGACAGGACTGTGGTTACAGCCCACAGGGCCCTTGGTGATTGAAACGAATGTTTCTTTTTTATTTCTTTTGTTTTCTTTATTTTTTCACTAGCACAGCATTTCATCAGTTGATTTGATGGCTTGAGCTGCTTGCCCCGTGCATCCCGTGTACAGACAGTGCTCAAAGTGACACTGAGTGAATTTAGGTGCCATTTACACACTGCACAGTCAGTGGTTCTAGGGCTTGTTTCCCTGGAGTTTGAGGACACAGGAAACAACCATATTTCCTTGTGACTTGCAAGTAGCTGCTCTTTGGCTCCAGCTCTGTGATGACTGGTAACTGCTCAGAATGGATTTTAACTGGAAATCTGTTTGTTTGGGTTTTGTTTTTTCTTTTTTTTTTTTCTTTTTTTTGCTTGGTGGGGCTTTTTTGGTTGTTTTTCTTTGTGTTTTTGGTGCCTGAGAACCTGTTATCCTTGCTCAATTGTGAGTGTTTCCACAGCTGATATTGGGTGACCTGTAGAAGAGCTCATGGAATCAGAAATGTAGCTGACAGCACGTTCACATGAGACCAGGAGTTTCTTCTTGACCTAGCTCTTCATCCAAACTTTGGGATCCTGATGTTCTGATATGGTTTTCATTCCCCTGTTCAGTTATTCCATGGTTCACAAAGGGTTCCAGGTTGGGAATTTCATCAAATAATCTGTGAGTAGTGTGTTCCCCTGGGAGGGTTTCCTAATGAACAGAATCTGCATAATCTGAAAATAAAATAGCATCAGAATCATCTCTGTGGAGTATCTGGTGTTGGCTTCTTGTCCAGTAGTTCCTACAATCATCTCCTACTGCCCTGCAATGTTAAAAAGAACTTAGTTTCCAGCAAGCTGCAGATGTTCACAAGGTAAAAGGGTGCCACATTTTTTTCCTGAAAAGGTGAGTACCAAAGTCATTGTCTCCCTGGTGAATGATGCTTCTCTCCAGTGACCTGTTCAGGGACATTAATGATGCTCAGTGCTTCTGTCTTGATGGTCTCATTGCAGTGATGCCTGGAGAGGCTACCTAGAACAGGGCTAGACAGTGTTAAAGGAATAAAATATGCATTTATTAAAAGGCCTTCAAAGGATTCACCTTGGGCAGTACAAGAGCCTGGGCTTGGCTCCACCCAAGACGGACAATGGGTCATGAGTTTTCACATTTTATAAGTTTTGGTCCATTTCCATATTGGGGTTCATTGTCCAATTCCAGCTCCAGGTTATGAGCTCCCATCCTCCCAGATTGCTCCCCTCAATTCTCTGCTCTTTGCACTTTTTGGGGCTGAAGTTGTAGCGGTGTCCTTGGTTGTGGGGCTGGAAAAGGATTGTTTTGTGTGACTGAGCTGTGAGCAGAACTTGGAACACTTTGTATGGAGCTCAGAGCTATAAACTAATGCAGTACAGAGTCTGGGAAATATAAAAGCTAAAACTTAAGGCATCAGCAGACAGGGAGAACTTCTGCCTGAAACCATCTCTCACCTCTCAGCACAACTGTGCTGTGTGTGGAGGGAGCAGGGGAAGAGCTGCAGAAGTTCAGCTTGGAGTCTCAGTACTTAAAATAAAGCTATTTAGAAGGCACAGTGTCCCACAATGTTTCCATACCATAACCTTTGCTTTAAAGATTAAAAATACACAGGGTTCTACCTACACAGGTCTTCAGGAGGTGTTTTAGAAATCCCTGGGAGCCTCAGCAGCTGCTTGGGCCAGGGCTTTGCATGTCAGGATGTGTTTGGAACCTTCTTCCTTCCTGGGCTCAGGGATGCCTTGGACTAGAAACCAACAGGCTGCTGTGTGCCAGACCCAGCTTTCCAAAGCCTGGCAGGAATTATGGGAGAAGAAAAACAGATTTGGTTTAGTTTGAAGCAGATTTTGCAGTGCTGGCTCTCCTTGCTGGGGAAAGGGACCTGAAGATGCCAGTGCTGACCTTGTACTCACAGTGTTTAATTGTTTCTCCATCCTGTCAGACTGAGATTCTGTGTCTCTCTGGAGTGAGGGACTGCAGCTCAGCAGACAAGAGACCCCAGTTCATTGATGTTTTAGCAATGGTCTTTCAGTGCGCTCCTAATTTGCATGAGACTTCAGGCAGATAAGCTTTTTTTTTGATGTAGCTAAATGAGCTTTCTCATTGCTGTACCTACCTCTAAATGCCAGTACAGATGCAAAGCACCGATTATCAATAGTTTATTGTAGGTACATGAGATGTGTGCCTGAGGAACAACAGCAAAATAGCCGGGGAGTATTTGCTGCCATGAAAAGAATCACCATTCATTAGTGCTGCCTGTATT